>NC_058131.1:537197865-537445982 GCF_016433145.1 Gracilinanus agilis
TCCTAGAAAAATTAGATTTAATTGATATGTGGAGAAAAATAAATAGGGACAAAAAGGAATACACCTTCTTTTCAGCTGCACATGGTACATTTACAAAGATTGACCATGTAATAGGGCATAGAATCATGGCAAACAAATGCAAAAGAGCAGATATAATAAATGTAACCTTCTCAGATCATAATGCGATAAAAATAATAATCAGTAAGGGCACCTGGACAGGCAAATCAAAAACCAATTGGAAATTAAACAATATGATTCTCCAAAACCAAATTGTCAAAGAAAAAATCATAGAAACAATCAACAATTTCATTGAAGAGAATGACAATGATGAGACATCCTACCAAACTTTGTGGGATGCAGCCAAGGCAGTACTCAGGGGGAAATTTATATCCTTGAGTGCATATATTAACAAATTAAGGAGGGCAGAGATTAATGAATTGGGCATGCAACTCAAAAAATTAGAAAGCGAACAAATAAAAAATCCCCAGATGGAAACTAAATTAGAAATACTAAAAATTAAGGGAGAAATTAATAAAATTGAAAGTAAAAGAACTATTGAATTAATAAATGAGACTAGAAGCTGGTATTTTGAAAAAACAGATAAAATAGACAAAGTACTAGTCAATCTAATAAGAAAAAGGAAAGAAGAAAACCAAATTGACAGTATTAGAGATGAAAAGGGAGACCTCACCTCTAATGAAGGGGAAATTAAGGCAATCATTAAGAACTATTTCGCCCAATTATATGGCAACAAATATAACAATTTAGGAGATATGGATGAATATTTACAAAAATATAAATTGCCTAGATTAACAGCAGAAGAAATAGAATACCTAAATAATCCCATATCAGAAATAGAAATTTAACAAGCCATTAAAGAACTCCCTAAGAAAAAATCACCAGGACCTGATGGATTCACAAGTGAATTCTATCAGACATTCAAAGAGCAACTAATCCCAATACTATACAAATTATTTGATATGATAAGCAAAGAAGGAGTCCTACCAAATTCCTTTTATGACACAAATATGGTACTGATTCCAAAGCCAGGTAGACCAAAAGCAGAGAAAGAAAACTATAGACCAATCTCCCTAATGAACATAGATGCAAAAATGTTAAATAGAATATTAGCAAAGAGATTCCAGCAAGTAATTAAGAAGATCATCCACCATGATCAGGTGGAATTTATACCCGGAATGCAAGGATGGTTCAACATTAGGAAAACCATCCACATAATTGACCAGTCTAACAAACAAAAATCACATGATCATCTCAATAGATGCTTAAAAAGCCTTTGACAAAATACAGCATCCATTCCTATTGAAAACACTGAAAAGTATAGGAATAGAAGGACCCTTCCTAAAAATAATAAACAATATATACCTAAAACCATCAACAAGCATTATATGCAATGGGGATAAATTAGAAGCCTTCCCAATAAGATCAGGAGTGAAACAAGGATGCCCATTATCACCTCTATTATTCAACATAGTACTAGAAACACTAGCAATAGCAATTAGAGAAGAAAAAGAAATCAAAGGTATCAAAATAGGCAATGAGGAGACTAAGCTATCACTCTTTGCAGATGATATGAAGGTATACTTAAAAAATCCTAGAGAATCAACTAAGAGGCTGGTAGAAATAATCAACAACTTTAGCAAAGTTGCAGGATACAAAATAAATGCACATAAATCATCAGCATTTCTATACATTTCCAACACATTAGAACAGCAAGAGGTAGAAAGAGAAACACCATTTAAAATCACCCTAGACAATATAAAATACTTGAGAATCAATCTAACAAAACAAACACAGCAATTATACGAAAACAACTACAAAACACTTTCCAAACAAATAATACTGGACCTAAACAATTGGAAAGCCATTGATTGCTCATGGGTAGGTCGAGCTAACATAATAAAAATGACAATTCTACCCAAATTAATTTACCTATTTAGCGCCATACCTATCAAGCTACCAAAAAACTTCTTTACTGAATTAGAAAAAACTATAACAAATTTCATTTGGAATAACAAAAGATCAAGAATATCAAGGGAAATAATGAAAAAAATGTGAAGGAAGGGGGCCTAGCAGTACCAGATATTAAACTATACTATAAAGCAGCAGTCATCAAAACAATATGGTACTGGCTAAGAGACAGAGAGGAGGATCAATGGAATAGACTTGGGGTAAATGACATCAGCAAGACAGTGTATGATAAACCCAAAGAGCCCAACTTTTGGGACATGAATCCACTATTTGACAAAAACTGCTGGGAAATTTGGAAAACAATATGGGAGAGATTAGGTTTAGATCAACATCTCACACCCTACACCTAGATAAATTCAGAATGGGTGAATGACTTGAATATAAAGAGGGAAACTATAAATAAGTTAAGTGAACACAGAATTGTATACTTGTCAGATCTCTGGGAAAGGAAAGATTTTAAAACCTAGCAAGAGTTAGAGAAAATTACAAAATGTAAATTAAATGGTTTTGATTATATTAAACTAAAAAGCTTTTGTACAAACAAAAACAATGTAGTCAAAATCAGAAGGGAAACAACAAATTGGGAAAAAATCTTTATAATGAAAAACTCTGACAGGGGTCTAATCACTCAAATATACAAGGAGTTAAAGCAATTGTATAAAAAATCAAGCCATTCCCCAATTGATAAATGGGCAAGAGACATGAATAGGCAATTTTCAGATAAAGAAATCAGAAGTATCAAAAAGCACATGAGAAAGTGTTCTAAATCTCTAATAATTAGAGAAATGCAAATCAAAACAACTCTGAGGTATCACCTCACACCTAGCAGATTGGCTAAAATGAAAGAAGGGGAGAGTAATGAATGTTGGAGGAGATGTGGCAAAATCGGGACATTGATGCATTGCTGGTGGAGTTGTGAAATAATCTGGCCATTCTGGCTGGCAATTTGGAACTATGCCCAAAGGGCTATAAAAGACTGCCTGCCCTTTGATCCAGCCATACCATTGCTGGGTTTGTACCCCAAAGAGATCATAGATAAACAGACTTGTACGAAAATATTTATAGCTGCGCTTTTTGTAGTGGCAAAAAACTGGAAAAGGAGGGGATGTCCTTCAATTGGGGAATGGCTGAACAAATTGTGGTATATGTGGGTGATGGAATACTATTGTGCTAAAAGGAATAATAAACTTGAGGAATTCCATGCAAATTGGAGAGACCTCCAGGAAGTGATGCAGAGCGAAAGGAGCAGAGCCAGAAGAACATTGTACACAGAGACTGATATACTATGGTAAAATCAAATGTAATGGGCTCCTGTACCAGCAGCACTGCAATGACACAAGACAGCTTTGAGGGATTTATGGTAAAGATGCTACCCACATTCAGAGGAAGGACTGCAGGAGAGGAAACATATAAGATAAACAATTGCTTGAATGCATGGGCTGAGGAGGACATGAATGGGAAATAGACCCTGAACAAGGACACATGGTACAACCAGTGGAAATGTGCGTTGGCCATGGGTGGGGGGATAGCGGGGGGGGGGGTGAAGGGGAAAGTAGGGGCATAAAGTATGTAAACAGATTAAAAACGAATATTAATAAATGTCTAATTAAAAAAAAAGAATGTGATGTCAGGGATAGAGTGGCCAGTTATTTTGACAATTATACTAGGCTCAGAAATATTTTTGCTTTAAAAGAGTTAGTACTTTATTAAGCCTTAGTGATTTTTGTGTTGGGATGAATTTGAAGCTCTATTTGAGGAGAAATACTAGTATAAAGGAATGGTAAGTGAAATCTTTTCTGATTTTTTTTTAAAGAGGCTTGAGTAATTTTTTATTCGCTTGTGCAAAAACTTGAGTGTTGATACCAGCCCTATTTATATTTAGTGAGACTTTGCTGTTTGAGGTGAAACCTTTTGGCAGAGTGAATTTTCTTTCGAGTTTCATTATGTATGTTGTGCCCTTGAGCCAATGTTTTGCCCCTCCAGGGAAAAGACCAGTAGCTCAGTGAGGGTGAGATCTGGGACCTTATGGTTAGTGGATATTTGTTCTTAGAAAAGGACAAGAGAGTCACTTTTGGCATGGGCCAAGGCAGGACTCTCCTAACTCCATGGCAAAAATTTCCCACTGGGCTGATTTGGAGCCTGGTTCTGATATTCTAGCTGCTTAATTCTGCTTTAATCATTCTGTTCCTTTGGACTTGGCCTGGAGGCTGCTAAAATGGTCCCAACCTATTTCTTCCTGTTACAGCAAATCTCTACAGTCAGAGCAATTTCTTCTTCATATAGTAATTGTTGCAATACTTTATCACCCCTTTCTGTTTTCAATATGAGATTCCATATCCTGAATAATTAAGTAAATGGATATTTGGCTTTGTCATCTGCCTGTTTACAGTTATATATTAATGTATAAGAGAAGGTCCTTAAATTTTTAAAAAACCCTTACCTTCTCTTTTGGAATCATTAGTAAGTATCAGTTCCGAGGCAGAAGAGCTATAAGGGCTAGGCATAGCGAGGGAGTACCTGAGGTTCCAAGCCTGGCTCTCTACCCAGCTGCCCCAGGTTCTTAAAATTTTCAAAATGTTATGGGAATAATTAGACAATGATACAAGAGTCTGAATATATATGTTTCCAAAACATCTTCAATTTTGTTTTAAAGAAAAGAATTAACCTTAAAGGAGAATAACTTATGGAATATCCTGTGATAACTCAAAGGCAATTCCAATTTTTTACTTAAGCTTATTATTTGATGTGGGATTAAATACTTTTACATAGAGCATCTCCTTAGCAGCATCTCATTTTCCTAAGAGGGATGAATGTTCTCATGCTGTTGGTAGCTAAATGTTATTTGGCTCAGTGCATTCATTTGATATTTCTTCAATGATATATGTGCTTGAACAAGCACTTCAGTAAAATATAATTATCTTTTATTAAAATATATATTCTCTTGAGTTCTTAGAATGACAGAAAACTATATATAGGTAGACTTTTGTTTCATAATAGTATATTTGACTAGAATTTGTTTCTTTACTACTATTTAGTATTTGTTTTTTTTTTTGGTTTGTTTTAAAGCACTATTATATTTTAACCTTTTTCTTTCTGTTAATATTATTTTGTTTCATTGGCATATTTATGAGCTTTGGTAAGCTGCCTTTTATTGTTAGCTTTTGTATTTTATAGCTTAGGATTTATCTACCTTTTAAATGTTGTCTTAACCGTGTCATGACTCCAGTATTTTTAGGCCAAGTTACATTTTCTTATCAAGAGTGATACATCAGATCCAAACTTCATGAAATAACTTCTACCTTTCCTCTCTATAAGTCTACCTTGATACCAAAATAGTTATAAGAAGCCCTGGTAATAAATGAATTCTAAAGAAAATGCAAAAAGATATTGCTAAAAGATGATGGATGAGGCTAATTCACCAATACCAAATGCCTTTGAGACATTTCATTCAATCTAGTGATGCTTCATATCTGTTGTTGCTGGCAGCATGGATCAGTGAGTTCTTGATCGATTGCCTTGCAGTAATTTAAAATCAAGCACAGGTAAGGTACCGTGTTAGGCTGTGGGGTTCAATGGTGCACAGGCATGGAAGGGCCCCTTTATCTTCCATTTCACTTTCTGCAGTTTTTGTTGGCCACAGTCACCTGGCTAGAGGTCTGCCTGAGAAGCATGGAAGTCGGCCTGGACCAGCAGTATGGATCTGTCTGAGGTGATGGAGGCTTCCCTCCTTGGACCAGTACTTGAGGCCCTCCTGGCTGCCCTCCTTGTTATCCTTTTCCTGTTTTTCCTTCTCAGGTATTTCCTCTGCTGTCCAGCGAAACTCAAGACTAAAGTAACTCACATAATGCAGCATCGCATCAGCTCTTTGGCAACTCCCTAGGTCAGCTGTGGAATTCTTCTTGACCAACAGAGGAGAACATGGAGGACAGCTACTGACTACAGCTGATTTTGCCTGGTTCCCAGAACCACAACTGTCCGAGGGTGGTCCCACCAATCTCCCACCTTCCCAGCTTCTGGATGAGCCTTCCACTCTCCCTGGCCTCCTCTAAGGACTTTTGGTTGTATGTCAAACAGTTTACAAAACAGCTTCTTCAGGCTGGGCCTCCCATGTAGCTAATTCTCAGCCCCTCTTGGGTAGTCCTGGGCCCTGTGGCTGTATAGGCCCCCCCAGACTACAATCTCTTCTAGCTGCCATTAAAGATCCTTTATTATTATTATTATTTTTAATTTTTTTTTAAACCCTTAACTTCTGTGTATTGACTTATAGGTGGAAGAGTGGTAAGGGTAGGCAATGGGGGTCAAATGACTTGCCCAGGGTCACACAGCTGGGAAGTGTCTGAGGCCGGATCTGAACCTAGGACCTCCCGTCTCTAGGCCCGGCTCTCAATCCACTGAGCTACCCAGCTGCCCCCAAAGATCCTTTATTATTGCTACTTTGGTCATCTTCTTTAATTCAAGCTGACACCAGCATCTTATCTAAATAATTTAACTTACAGCTACATAGGGAGTGATTGCCTTGCAAAGTGACTGATTGCCTTGAAACCTCATAGTGTCTTGGGGACAGAACTGGGATAAAGAATTTACAATATTTGATCCCATCCAAGTAGAAATCCCAAGAGAAAACTTCTGAGGTATGAGCATGAGTGTGTGGGTATATACCCATTGGCAAGACATGGAGGGCAATAAGCCAGAACAGAAACAGTGGGGAATATTTAATTGGGAAAACAGATTCCATGGGTTTGGTATTCCATAGATTTTGAGGTGCTGGTGAATGGGAAATAAGGGGGTACTCCATTTTCTGGCCATAGGCCAGTTAAAATGTTTGTTGCGTCAGTTGTCTCTTTGTGCTTTATCTGTAAGACTTCCTCCTACCTATTCACTCTCTGGGGATATAGGAACTCTTTGCCTGCCACTGCATTTATCAGAAACAAATTTTGATCATGCTGGTGGTAGAGACTGATTTTTCAAGACAAAGAGCCAAAAACACTTCTTAGAAAAAACTACAAAGGAAACAGAAATGGGTAGTTAGGCTGGCCAGGTTGGAACTGGGGTCATGATAACTAGATTCTTCTTTTAGAATTGGTTCTGAGATCTATTGTGATTTGAGGGTCTGTTTGGGATAGAGCGTGGATGGGAAGATGCTCAGGTTTAGGCATGGTAACCATGCTGATCAACTGAGTCCCTTATTTTTTCAACATGTTCCTCCAACCTTGAGAACAAGACCATAAACCATAATGGAGTCTGTGTTGTTTTCATTTACCAGACATTCATTTCCGATCCATTTCACCCCGACCCCTTCAGCCAAAGCTTGTTTTTTTTGGAGGGGAAGAGGAAAATGAAAAAAAATAAGTTTACTTTTTAGAAATTTGAAGGGTCAAAAAGTAAAAATGGAGGCTTTTCATAGAGGAAAATGATTTTTACATTTCCTCTAATTTAATAGTTTATTTCAATGGAGAATTCTATTGTTGCCTTTATCAGGGTTATTCCATAAATGTACAGGGCTTGCAAAGTACAGGCATCCCTGAGTCTTCACATATTTAAAGGCCATATGTTCTCACAGATGATATTATTCTCTTTAAGTAGTTAGGGTGTCAAGAGTCATAGGTTCATAGATAATAGGATCTTAGACTTAGAGCTGGAAATGAATCAAAAAGTCCTCTAGTCTAACTCTTTTGTTTGAAAACTAACCCCTGGAGGAGACATCAAGTGACTTGTTTAAGATCTCACAGATTAAAAATGGTCATGCCAGAATTTGAACCGAGGTCCTCTGACTCAGATCCGTCATTCTTTCCACTACATCATGCTCTTTGCTTTCCCCATATGTGTTGGGTCCTCACTGAGAGCGACTAGAAGGCATGGTTTTATTGATGGAGAATTTCTGAACATAGAATTGACAAGTTTCTGGGACCCAGTCCTGCTCAGAACTCAAGATGGCATTTCTGACCATCCAAACCAAGACTTTGCAATCAAATACCAATTATTGAGAGCAAAGTGGGGAAGGCTCTTTTCTTATTCTTTTGCTCATCCCTTCCAGGATTTCAATGGAATGCTAAGCTCATATCAAACTATCCTTGGTGATGTTCTCCCATGATATCTTTTGACTTCAAAGGAAGTTGGGTAATGCTCCCAAAGCAGCATTCCTGGAACCATGTTTTCTGATGAAACATTAGATGAATAAGCCCCATTTCAAGCCCTTCCAGGAAGAGAAACCTCCTGATTACCCTTAGCCTTGGATAAGGAGACACTTAATAAAATTCAGATTTCCCAAGTACCATAGTTCTCACCTTTCAATCCTCCTCCACTTATGAAGATGACTATATTTCTAATCGGCTCCCATTATGGTCAGTCTTGGTGCAAAGTGAGCCAAATTACTTAAAAGTACCACGTCTCTTAGGGAAGGTTACAAGGCTGGAAATCTTTTAGGGCTAATGAGGAATTTTCCGATTATTCTTGTTTGGGAGGCAGATAATTTTCCACTAGGAAATGGTAGTCAGTGACTGAGTTCCTTTCCCACGAGAAGGTGGGTGAGAAAGAAAGAAAATGCACGTTTGTTTGTTAAGTTTCTACAAGACTATCGTGTAGGGGGAGGGATGGAACCAATGCAATACTTGAGCAGGGCTGAGCAACATCCAGCAATCCTTGGTGATATTTCAGCAGGGATGTTGACCCTTGTGTTGGAAGTTGAAAGATTTGTGTGAGGGATCCAGGATTGCAGATGGCAACCTGTGTAAAATAGACCCATATTATTATTTAGCTTGCGCTTGTCTGATTTCCTTTCTGGGCATTTTGGCGAGGAGGGTGGCTATGGAAGAGGATTGCTATTAGTTGTCATTCTCTACATGTACAATGATTTTCCTCAGTTACTGAAGTATCCTGCCCTTAGTTTTCTCACTCCTGAGAATAAATGAAGTCAGTCAAATTTAGATACCTAAAAGAAGTCTTCAGTTTAATAATATATAATAACAGAATAAATAATAACTTACAATATAATGATAATATAGAAGATACCTGAAAAGAGAAGTCTTCAGTTATTATCTGTATTATTTCTATATTACTATCACACATAATAATATAGAAGATACCTGAAAAAAGACGTCTTCAGTTATTATCTATATTATTTATTATTTCAATATTATTATTATATTGTATATTATTTATTCTATTATTATATATTATTTAACTGAAATCTTCTCTTTTCAGGTATCTATATTTCTTTAAAAGAGGCTTCAAGTGGTCATAACTCCACCTCCATATCAAAAGTGAGGTTGTAATTCACATAATTTGGAAGTAAATCATGTTTAGGATTTGCATAGATATTGAAAAAAAATTGTAGGTACAAGAACTGAAAAGATTTTTGTGTCATAGATAGCCATTTGAAAATAGGTATAGTCAGTTGGATGATGAAGTGAATCTTTACCTTTATAAACCAAAGCAAAACAGATAAGCAAAATTAGACAAAGGTTCCCATTTCCTCATTGGATAAATAAACTTTCAACTCAGAAGCAAATGAAAAAGAACCTAAACAGCCTATCAATGTCTTTTTTTTCTCTCTCTTCCATGCAAAGCCAGCATTATTTTCCGACCACAGAGATCTAGTTTTGGGGGAGGGGAGGGATTTGGAAGGGGGCGGTCATTGAAATAAGGGCCACCACCTTCCGACAGGACTGCTTCTTTCCTTACTCCCAAGCCTTATAAATCTTCAGAGAAGCAGGGAACAAAGTGTCCTGTCCATTTGCATATTCTCCCCTATTGGTAGTTTGAATTCTCAAAGGATGGGAAAGTTGGACTTTAATTCATCAAGTTAACTTTCCCAGGGAATTGCAAAATTCCAGCCTTAGTAGACTCTGGAAATGAGCAAGTGGAATCGATAGGTCATGTGATCTGACTTTTGCAGCCAGCCAGAAGCCAGATGTCCCCTCCCCTTTGATCTAAATAACACTTTAGGCTGCAGACAATAAGATTGGTTTTAAATTTATTGTCTCTTTGATTTCTGCATTCTAATGCTTTTTAAATTCTTTACATAAGACAGAGCTATATATAGGCAACTGGGGTGTCTTCAACTGGGTCCAAAAAGAAAAGTGCTGGGTAGAGCCTCTGACACGTTTCTCTGCAAAGCCTACTTGGGGACGCCGGACTTTTTTGGGGGGGTTTATTTTGTTTTGTTGTTTCCTTTTGAAATGGCACGCTCAGCTCATTGTCCCAGAGTCAGATATGGGGTGAGGCTCCCAATGGGACATCCGTGTTATCAAAGGAAAAAGAAAAAAACCGTGAAAGAACCAAGTATAAATGAAGAAGCCTAAAGCAGAGATTTCTTATTAATTTGCTAACTTTTATTTTTTAACATGTTATTATAAACATTTGATTAAGTCTTTTTAGTTATATCTGACTTTGTGACACTTGTTTTTTTTTTTTCCCTATCAAAGATACTAGTTTGACATTTCCTTAAGGTCATATAAATCCCTCATGTCCATTGTTTAATTTTAATTGTGGCAATGTAGAGGTGATCTAAATCCATTAATTAGCTAAGTCTGTAGTTATTCTGATTTTAAGTACTTAGATTAACATTGATGATTGGATTTAACTCTTGTTGCTCTGCAGTCTTTTTTTAGTTGTCTGACTCTTTGTGACTCCATTTGGGGTTTTCTTGGCAAAGATACTGGAGTGATTTGCCATTTCCTTCTCCAGTGCATTTTATAGATATGGAAACTAAAAGCAAACAAGATTAAATGACTTGCTCAGGGTCACACAACTAGTAAATGTCTAAGGCCAGATTTGAACCCAGGAAGTTGGATTTTCCTGGCTTCAGATGAAGCTTTCTATCCACTGCACCATCTAGCTGCTAGCTAATTAGAAATATAGAATTTCAAAGTTTCTATTACAAAAAGAATCTCATTTTATCCCCTGCAGTTACCTTGGGTTGTAGGTGTGATTATTATCCCTGTTTTATATAAAAGGAAACCAAGGATAAGAAAGATTAAGTGAATTGCCCAGGGTCATGCAGCTAGTAAGTATCTGAGAAAGCATTTTAATTAAATGTTCTTCCTGAGTCCAGGTCCAGAAGTTTATTCATTGAACCACCTGGCTGTAGAGAGAAGTAAGGAGATCAGTGAAAATGTGAAAAGCATAAATTTAGAGCTGGAAGGGACTCTCAAGGCCATCTAATTCAATTTTCTTATTTTGTAGATGAAGTGAAATGCCCAAGGTCACAAAGATAAGTAGCATTGGTAGGATTAGAACTCAGGTCATGCAGAAATCCGGTTGTTGTTTTTTTTTTCCTGTACCATACTACAACTTGGGGCTATTATTTATTTATTTGTTATTCTTTACCATTTACCTAGCACTTAAAAATCCAGTAAAAATAGACAACATAGATCTAGTCCTCTAGGAGCTTAGATCACACCCATTAGCAAGCACAAGGAGGTTTTAATGCAATTTATTCTTTTGTATTTTGAAATCATGAATCCTTTGATATTCAAGGATTTTTTTCCTGAATGAATGATGGAACCATTAAAGAAAATCTCACCTGTGAGTTGAAAAATAAAACCAATAACATTTATATAGCATTAATATAGTCCTTTAAGGATTGCAAAACACTTTATTTATATACAATAATTTCATTTGATCTTCCGACAATCCTGTGAAGCAGGCGTTATTATTATCATTTTATAGATAAGGGAACTGAGACTGAGAGGGGTAAATGACTTGTCTAGGGTCTTACAATTTCTGAGTGACTGAGGCAAGATTAAAATTTAAGATTTCCTGTCAGCAAGTCTGGTATTCTCTCTATTGTGCTACTCTGTTGCCTCTACAACATGGACTAGAATCTTTCAGTCTTCTTTGGTACGGTTCACCTTGGTGGTATGGGGAAAAGAAGTGCCCAGAACAGGGGTCAAGTTTGTCCTTTGGCCTCCCTAAAAGTTCTCTAATATGGCTTATTGAATCAATAAACAGGACAGAATGTGTCAGGCAATGAAGACTTTATGTCTCGTGGATTCACTAGTATGAACTCTCCACTAAAATTGAGATTTTTAAATCCAGCAATGGTTGGAGAAACAATTTAAAGGAAAAGGGGGTAGAAGTCAAGTGGAGTAGAGAGGGGCTAGGAAATTTGGGGTAATTCTTTATACCAGTGCTATTAATAGAAATAGAAACGAAGCCATTATAAAAGGATTCTTGATGGTTGCATATGAACTTAGAAAACCATGTATTAATATTATCTATGTTCTATTGTATTTTTATTTTTTAAAGTATTTCCCAATTATGTTTTAATCTAGTTGGGTGGTATCTGGGAGTATTTTGGGCTGTATGTTTAACACCTTTGCTTTATGTCATGCAAAGTAATTAGTCCATCATTCCTACTAGAAAGTGTCTACTATATGCAAAGCATTAGACCAGGTGTAAGGGAATTGGGCTAGAATTGTGATGTGCATCATGCTGTGTCGTGAAACACCACAAAAGAAGGCAGCATGGAGTAGGGGAAAGGAAATAGGATTTCATTGTTAGTAGGCAGCGAGCGAGGTGGCTCAGTGGATAGTGTTCTGAGTCTGGAGTCAGAAAGTCCTGAGTTCACTCACTAGTGATGTGATCCTGGGCAAGTCACTTGACCTCTATTTGCCTTAATCCACCAGAGAAGGAAGTGGCAAACCACTCAGTATCTTTGCCAAGAAAACCCATTAAAGGGTCATGACACGATAGAATGACAACCACAGAGAACCTCAGTTAAGAATTATAACTCTTCATTAGTAATTTGAATGGTCCATGGCAAGTCACTTAAATTTCTGGGCTCCAGTTGGATTAGATGGCTTGTAAGGTCCTGTCTAGGCCTTAATCTATGATCCTATGACCTTTGAAATAAAAGGCACAGTTAATATACTCAAGTATCTTACAAACCAACTTTTAGGGATTTTTGGAATTCCTATATTTGCTGGAAATCTGAATGAGATAGCCTCTGAGGTCTTTCCCAATGCTAATCTCTAAAACAGGAAAACAAAAATACTTAAAAATGGAAAGTAAGTTGGTTTTTCTCCTTGCTTAGTCTAAAGTCTTTACTTATATTTTTCATCTCATTCCCTTTCCTATCCTCCTTGAAGGATCTTGCCCCATTGACCATCTCCCCTGCCACCCCCCACTCCATTCTTTAATCACTGTCTGTTGTTGTTGGTCCTTTGTTTTTGAAAATCAGTGACATCATGGGGTGATATCTTGACTTACGTGTGAATTGGACTCAAGTAAGGCAGAGTTGCACACAGTTGTGAATCTCACTCTCTCTTCCAGTCATGGAAGACCAATAGCAAGACAAAAGTCGGATGGCTGGTTGATGTCTGAGGATATGGAGGATGACCTTGGCATCTTCAGTGCACTAACAAAGCACCTGCTTGAGCTGCCTTAATGGTCATTGGAAGAAATGCTTCTCCTTTGTCCATTCTACTAGGGGAAGTCTTCACATGCTGAGGGTAGGCATCCCCCTAAATCATTGATGGGTTTGAGTTAATTAGTTTAATCAGTTACCCCTCTCTGTCTCTATCCATTAGATTCTTTCCAACTATCTACAAACATATCCAGGTTTTCCCATCTTTAAACCTTCCCTTGACTCTTCCATCCCCCCCCCAGTTCACTTTCATTTTCAAATATTTTTTACATTGGCTGTTTCCCCTATTTATTTGCCACCCACTAATTCCTTGGAATTTCTTAAGCTTTTTACATCCTACCATATGATTAAAACTTTCACCAGTACGACTAGTGATCTCTTTAACTGCAAATTCCAAAAATCCTTCTTTTAGTCCTTTTGCTTGACCTCTCTACAGCTTTTGATCAGGTTAACCATCCCCTCTTTCTGGATACTCTTATCCTTTCTTGGTTTCTCTGCCATTGTTCTCTCTTGGTTCTCTCTCTTCCTCTCCTCCCTCCAGGGCTGCCTTTCCCTCCCGTCCCCCCCCCCCCAATCCTTTTCTTCTCAGTCTCCTTTGCTAGATCATTATCTTCTATTTCCTTAGGTTCACCATCCAGATACTAGGAAATTAATACAGAAAGAGTGAAACTATTGTTAAGAGATATCTGTACTAGAAAGAGACAACAAAAATGCTAGAAAGGAGAACAAAACAGGCTTTAAAAAAATCTATGACAGGGCAAAGAGAAGAACAAAACTATTGTCTGTATGAGTGGTGTGATATTAAAAGATGATGAAGGGGTAGTGAAACTTAATTAACTCTTATTTTCCTTCATGTCCTATTAAAATGTTTATTTTATTTCTTATGTATATGTTTATTTCGCATATACTTATACAAGTATTTGTTCTTTACCTCAGTAGAATGGTACCCTTGGGAGTAGGCATTGTTTCAGTTTTTGTCTTTTTATCCCTGCTCCTAGAACAATGCCTGGCATGTGGTAAGCATTTAGTAAATTCTTGTTGTTGTTTTTTTTTTTTTTAAAGAAGATGACCTTCAGATTGAAAGGGGTAAAACAAATATAGCTAAGAGAGAATTGGAGCCAAAGATAGGTGAGGAGATACTACATGGACACCTAACAACTTTATCTGAGCTTAAATCTTCTGTCCCAGATGAATTATATTTCAAGATACTGGGGAAAAAAACCAATAAAGCCACTATTCGTAATTTTTGAGGAATCTTGAAGAGATGGGAAAATGCGACAAATTTTTAGAAAAGAGAAAAAGGGAGATTTAGAGCCAAACTTTAGAGTTTGATGTCAATCCATGGCAAAATTCTAGAATGGATGGTTTATGTACACTTAAAATGGGAAATCATAATCACCAGGAGCAAGCATGAGTTACTCATTCCTTTTTTTGACAGGTTTACTAGACTGGTAGATCTGTGGGGTGACCAAAATGGGTTTTAGCAAGTCAGTTGGCAAAATTTCCCATGATATCCTTGTGGATAAGATGAAAAAAGTATGGGTTAGGTAATTTCTTAATGGATAAATTGATAAATATGGATTGGATTGGATAATATAGTCAGCTAGATTTAACAAATGTTAAATGTTAAAGAATTTTCATTAATTTAGGAGAGACGAACATAATAGTACATCACAAGACTCTATCCCAAGCCCTATCTTGCCTTGTCCAATAGCCCTGGCTGAATACCCTAGTGGCATGCATATAAGATTTTCAGGTGACAACATAGAGAGAGGCAGCCAATATTTTGGAAGGTGGATTCTAGGTTCAAAAAAAGAAATTGATAGGTTATAAGAATGAAAATCTAAGATGAAAATTAAGGAGAATAAATGTACTCAAGTTTAAAAAAAAGGAGGAAACAACTGTGTAATTATAGCATGGGGAAGATATAACTGGAAAGCAGCTCATATTACTTGGGGAATTTTATTTTTTAAAAATTATAATTATTATTGATATCCTTTCTCTTTACATCACTTTTCTTTCTGAATATATCCATCTCCTCTCCTTTATATATGTCTCTTGTAATAAAGAATTTAAAAGGGAAAAAAAAACAGTAGTTAAGCAAAATCAATCAAGCTGAGTCAATCAGATGGTAAATATGATATGCCACACCTATAATTATCTCTCTCTTTGGAGAAGGAATACAACTGAATTTTCTCAGTTCTTTTCTAGGGCTAAGTTTGGTTATAATAATCACACAATATTAATTTCTAGTTTTGTTGTTATTATTCTGTCCGCTTACATTGTAATCATGGATATTGCTTTCCTAATTTAACTGACTTTACAAGGACTCATTTCATGTAAGTTCCCCTGCTTCCTTGAATTCTTTATATCTATCACTTCTTGTAGCGCAATAATATTCCACTGCATTAATGTGCTACAGCTTGTTTACCCATTCCTTAATTAATGAGCTTCTAGGCACAGAGTCTAGGCTTTAACTCAGGTTCTTTGGCTTATGTGAAATTCTTGGATCATTAATTTAGAGCTAATGGGACCATGGAGGTTATCTAATATAGTCCTGTAATTTAATAGATAAAGAAATGAAGTCCTAAGAGGTAAATTTGTGTGCCCAAGATCAGAGAGGTCATAGATAGTAGAGTCAGGATCTGAACTCAAATCCTTGGGCTCCAAAGACATCACTTGTTTCCAGTTTTGTTGTTGTTGTTGTTGTTGTTGTTGTTGTTGTTGTTGTTTGCCACAAAAAATCAAAATGAAAAGAGATGCTATGAATATAGTGTTGTATATTGGACCCTTCTTTTTTATATCTCTGTTATGTTCTTATCAATGAGATCTCTAGATAGAAGGAGAATATGAATATTTTAGTCATTTTCTTAGCATAAATCTAAATTTCTTTCCAGAGTGATTGGATCACCAACAGTGTCTTAGTGTGTCTATCTCTCCACAGATCTTTCAACACTATCATCTTTTGACATCTTTGCCAACTTGCTGGTATGAGGAGGAACCTTGGAGTTGTTTGATGTATATTTCAATTATTGATAATAATTTGAAGCAGTGTTTTATATGGTTATTAGTGGTTAGAAATTCTTTTGAGATCCATTTATTCATAACCTCTTACTGCTTATGCATTGGGAATAGCTCTTGTTTTTATATATTTGTGTTCATTCCCTACATATCTCATATATCAGACCTGTATTAGGGATCTGAAACAAATGTTTTTCCTCCAATTGAAGTTTTCCTTTTTATCCTAGTTGACCTGATTTTGTTCATGGATAAACTTTTTAATTTAATGCATCAAAATGATTAACTTTTGTGATCATTTTTATCTCTTTTTTTGGTTTAAGACCTCTTCCCTAATTAAAGCTATGAAAAGTGCTTGATCTAATTCTCTTCTATTTTTCCCATGAATTAATGAAAAAAGCACTTATTAAATTCTAATTATGTACCAAGCACTATTCTAAGCACTGGAGATACAAATAGAAAAATTGTTATTAAGTGGCTCATTTTCTAACTGGAGGAGATCATATATAAAAGAGGACAGGGATCAAGTCCCAGAAGTCATAAGGAGCAGTGACAATGTGAGTGACAAGGTCCATGGGTTTGTTGGGAGCATTAGCTGATTAGATAATACTGTCCTTGGGATCTAGAGGCCATAGATGTAGAGTAGATGGTAAGGTCTGGAAGATCCTAAGACTCAGTGGCAATGCATATGGTAAAGCCAGATAGTCTTTCATCTCACCTGAAGAATTGGAGACGACTCTCAACTCATCCACGTAATGTGAGCAATCATGTTTCTCTTTCACCTGTGCATGGTGGAGAGACAGGGGAGGAAACAAACTAGAAGATAAAGAAAAAATGCTACTTCTTTGGCAGCTTATTCTACTGCCTGGCCAACACCTCAATAGTTTCTTTAAGCCTTATGTCCATTTAAAGATTATTATGACATATGGTACAAGCTGCTGGGCTGATCCAAATTCTCAGTTTCTTCTAAACTACTCTCCTGTTTTCTCAGCAATTCTTGTCAAATAGCAAGTTCTTTCCTATTTGAGGGGGATTTATGAAAATAATTTATGTTCCCAGATTTGTTGAGCAGTGGATAATTGAGTAAGATTGTTTCTAATTTTTCTTTATTTAGCCTGTTCCACTGATCTACTTTATTTGAAACCAAATACCCATAGTTTTGATGATTACTGCATTACAATATAAAATGGAGTCTAAAAGTGGTATTCTTTTCATTTTCATTTGTTTTCTGTTAGTTCTCTCAAGATTCTTCATCATTTTTGTTGTCAGGAATTCTTAACCTGAGAGCATCTATGGACACTCAAGAGATTCATGGAACATGAATTCACAGGGCAATTATAAATTTGGAAACTTTGTTATTTCTCTGACTGCATTTCAATATAGTTTCCTTTATAATTCTATATTTTTTATTCATTTAAAAACATTATTCTCAGAAGGGATGTCTAGGTTTTATCAGATTGTCCAAGGAATCCATTATACAAAAAAGAGTTAATTGAATCACATACTATTGTTTAGCTCTTTCGATGGGTTGAAGTGGTACAGTGATATATCTGTAAATTAATTACTATAATATCATAAATATAATTATATTAACATGGTTTTACTATGAGCAATGATTATATATAATATATCTGATTATGTCATTATATATACACATATATATGTAGAAGCTTTTAACCTGGAGTATATGAACATTTGAACCCAGGACCTCCCTTCTCTAGACTTGGCTGTCAATCCACTGAGTCACCTAGTTGCTCCCTCCTTAGTTTATTTTTTTATTTTTTTTTAAACCCTTGTACTTCGGTGTATTGTCTCATAGGTGGAAGATTGGTAAGGGTGGGCGATGGGGGTCAAGTGACTTGCCCAGGGTCACACAGCTGGGAAGTGGCTGAGGCCGGGTTTGAACCTAGGACCTCCCATCTCTAGGCCTGGCTCTCAATCCACTGAGCTACCCAGCTGCCCCTTAGTTTATTTTTTAAAAAGGATGCTGAATGTACTCCAGCTGGACCAAAAAACAACCAGTGGTTACTATCATGATCTTACTAAGCATCCTTGGGACATTCTGAGCATTGTTCAGTTCAGTTGTTGAAATATCCTCTTCTGTGGTAAGGACATTGTTCTCCCATCTAAGAAATATTTCAAAGCTGATTCATTCCATGGTTATTTCCAGATGAAAAAGCAAACATAGGAGAGAAAGAAATGAGGCATTAATTGAGCCTGTTTGCTCATGCTCAGCATTTCCCATACATTTCCCTGGTATTTAAATCCAATTCCAGCTCTCATCTCATCTTATATTATGCTGATGAAGACTCCTCTAATCTAGAAGACCCACAAGGAAATAAAAACCTGTTAGCTATTATTTAAGACCTTGTGGGATATTTATGTCACATTCCTTGTTTTTGGATCTTACACCCAGTTCTTTAACTTTCTCAGAAGTAGTGGTCATGCAACCCTCTTTCAGAGGTAATGGTCAAGACTGACTCCAGAGTGAATGAGGCTTTGCCCCAAGGTGTTGATGTAGCTGAGGGCACTTTCTTCTACTACCTTACCTCACAGTCCCCTAGTGGCCTTCATCTCCCTGGGACCTCTTTTCAGGCTGCTACTGCACTCTTGCTCCTCTCACCATGGCAATGGTCTCTCAGGGTCCCTAATTCCCTTCCAATCCCTGGAAGGATACTTTTTTTAGGGCACAGATCACTTTATCCTATAATGGGACTATACCTATGTTAACAGGGTCCTCTGTGCCACTGTATCCCCAACTACTTTTGACTTAGGTGAAATAATTTTTTGATGAAATAAATATTTATGGTTTTGGATGGAGCTCTGGACAGAAAACTGTATAGTAGACCTGTGCCCATTTGGCCTGTTTTAGGAGGACAAGAAAAAGGAATACGTATATAAAGTCTCATCACTCACACTACAAACTTTACAGGGTGGCTATTGTAGTAGAAGTTTGTATATTTTCCTATGCATCTCTTCTTGCACTGTGCCAATGTCTGTAAATAGGATAAGAAGTCAGTAAAGCACACATACACCAATCTTTTCATTTACCTCTCAGCCATGACCATGTTTTAGACTGATAGTCTTGGCTGCTAGTTATGTGTTTTTTAAAAAAGAAAAATAAATAAAAAGCACATTTATCTCCTAGGAATAAAACCTTATTATCACATTTCCTTCTTTTCTTCTTCAATATTTACATTATGGTAGCATTGACCTTTAAGATAAGAGACTTTCCTGCTCAGGAAAAGAGTTGCTAAGAAATCATTTGAGGATCAAAGACAAAAGGTGAGAAAAAAAGGAGGAATTTGGGGATGTGCATTTGTAAACTCAAGAATTTACTGATTTCTTTCTTCATGTCAGGTAGGTTTGGGGAAAAGGTGGATTGGGATAGAGGAAGATCTTGTTTGGTATTAATTTTGTTGTAAATAGTGTTTAGTTATTAATACTATGGAGGTCAGGAGATAAGTGTCTAAGAATATAAAATTGCTTGAGTGAGTTGTGTTCAATTTTTTCCCTTTTTTTATTTAGAATGTTTTTCCATGGTTACATGATTCGTGATCCCCCCTTACCTCCCCTATCCCAAAGCTGACAAGCCATTCCACTGGGTTATACATGTATCATTGTTCAAAAACTATTTCCATGTTATTCATATCTGCAGTAGCACGATCCTTTAACATCAACACCCCAATCACATCCCTGTATGTGATCGATCACATATTTTTCTAATGCATTTCTGTTTCCACGGTTCTCTCTCCGGATATGGATAGCATTCTTGACATCAGAGAAAGCATCTTGAAGAGAGAGTGTAAAATTCAGTTGTAGGAAATGGACCAGAATATGATTGGATCCTAAAAGTTATGTTTAATAAATTGATGCCAACTTGAATGGAGGCCTCTAGTAGTAGAATGTCTCAGTATCTTTCCTTTGCTTTTCAATGTTCAACATTTTTATAAGTGACTTGGATAAAGTCATAAATGGAAAGCTTTTCTACTGTGCAAATGACACAAAGAAAAGACAGTAAATATAAACAGATGATGCTGTTGGCCTAATCAGAGAAAATACAATTTAATAGAGATAAATGCAAAGTCTAACACTTCAATTTAAAAATCAGCTTTCTAAGCACAAGATAGGGGAGGTGTGTTGAAGCAATAATTTTTCTGAAAAAAGACCTTGAACCTTTAGTGACCCATGTCCTCAGCATGTCAATGCTATAAGGAAGTAAAAAAGACAAACCTGATCTTAGGTTGCATCGAGAGGGATAGTGTCCAGGACTAGAGAGATAGTGTTTCTACTTTTTTGTCTTCTTTGAATCAAACAATTATCTGGAATATGTTTAAAGAAATTGGGAGCTAACTCTACTCCTAGGGGATATGGATATAGGTGAGGAGGCAGCCCTGTATCTCTGTATTCTCCCTAAGAGCTGGTGATGGGAGAATACCAACCCCAATCACCCTTCCTAGATATTACAGTTCCCCTTCTAAATAAAAGTGCCCAGGAAGGACCCTGAATGGTCAGATGGATGGGTAACCCTTTCAGGTCCCATCTGGGGTTGGATCAATTCTTAATATTGGGCTCTGATTAGCCTTGGATCACATTGTTCATCTGACTGCATTTGCTCCCTCCCCAAGGGTCGTGATATAATGACCACTCAGGAGGGTACTTATTAAATGCTTTATAATCTTAATTAGGGAAAGGACAATCAGGATATGGATTGGGGATTGGAGACTCTGCAAACTAATATCTATAATCTATAATCCCTCAGGACTAGAGGCTATTGACTCAGTAAAGCTGGAGCTATTGTTCTTCATAACCCCTGGTTCAGCTTGGTCACTGCCAAACCAGAGAGAGTAGTCTGCCCTGCTGGTGCAGCTGTATTGATGATTTCCTCTCAGATTTCTTGTTATCAGTTTGTGATATGTTAGCCTTGACAGCCTTCAGGAAGTATTCCACCCTTAAAAAACCACCCTCTTCTTCTCAGACCTCCCTTCCTCCCTTTCATCACCCCGGGACCCAGAGACCTAAAAGCTATGATGATTCAGATACCTAAAGATCTAGGGAGATTCAGAGAGAACCAATGCAACAGTCAGAGACCCAAAGATCAATGGTCAAGGACCAAGACATCTCTCAGATGGCTATTAGGGGTATTTATACTCTCAGGCCAACCGACATTTGCCCCTGGCTCACGGCATCTGGGAACATTCGGATGTCTCCAACTATCTCCCCTGTGAATCAAGATGAGACCAACATTTCCCGGGGTTTGAATATAACAAATATTATGTTCGCTTCTGGGTGCTGAATTTTGAGAATGGCAATGATATATGGTGGAATGTCTTTTGAGAGGAGGACAACTAAAATGGTAAAAGCTTCAAGGTCCTGCCACATGTGACTCAGTTTTGGGACCTGAAGAATAGAAGACATGAGAACATGTCTTTCTTTAAGCACTTAAAGGATTGCCATTTAGGAGAGAGATTAGACTTGTTCTTTTTGGTCCCAAAAGGAAGAAATAAGAGCTGTGGGTGGAAGTTGCAAAAATGCCCAGTTAGATTTGATGAAACTTGGAGTTATTCCAAAGTGGAATGGGTTGTTATTGGAGAGACTGATTTTTCTCCTTACTGGAGTTCTTCAAGCAAAGGCTAGATGACTATTTGTTGAATATGTTGTCATGGCAGTTATTGTTCAGGGGCACATAGACTAACTAGACGGGCCTGAGTCTCTTCCAACTTTAAGAGTTTTTGGATCTCAGAATCATAGATGAGTTGTATAAGTGCATCGGGAGTGGGGGAATTATGGACATAAGAAATCTGCAGAATTGTATTTTCATATTGGGAAATTATGACCTATACCATAAACTTTTTCCTCTGCCTTTCTGGTCTAATGGAAGGTTTCTGCATCACTCAGAGGATGGAACAGAAATAAAAGAAAATGTATATAACTCAACCTTCTTAACTATTTTTATATTAAGTAACCTAGGAGAAATATTTCCACAATTTGCTAGAAATTTCTCCTTGGAGATTTTCTTTCTGTCAAAAGATGCTCAACAATCTATTTCCCCCAGTATCTTTCTTAGTTCTTGGTTAGGGGCCACCAACCATTCATTAGGTTGCTGGAATTGATACCATCTGATATCATTCTAAGGTTCTAGTGTTTCAAGTTTAAAACTATAAGCTAATTTTCACTCTTCTTATGCTACCACAATTGTGTATCTGGAGAAAAAAAGGAGACTCTCTTAATTTGTTGAGAGGCAAAAATAATGAGGGGGGAACAAGAACAAGGAGACTTGGATTTTAGTCTTGTCTTGACCACTAACTTATTATATGATCTCGGGCAAATTGTGTAACTTCTCTAATACTGAATATTCTCAGTTGTAAAATAAAAGGGTTGAACTAGTTGACTTGTAAAATAGCTTTCAACTCCATGATTTTATGATTAAGATTTCCTAAAGAGAATCTAGGAATTCTTCTTCAGTGGTAATTAGGTGTCAGTTTGTTGGATATCTTTAAATACAGTGGATTGCTATTCATCTTGTATCTGTCAACTACATTATTTCTTGAATTTAAATATGTGGCTATTTACAACTTGCTGTTCATAAAATAACCCAGTGCATACTTTTATTACAAAGTTTAATCATAATTTTCTTCTTTTTGTTTATGTCACAATATATACATTTTCTTTCATTCTTATATAAATAAACTTTTGTGTTTCCAACTCCTGTTGATTATCCCTGGTTCATTCTTCAGAATAGAGGTTGCCTTTAGGATAGTAAAATTTAGAAAAATGAATGATGGGGCTTAGATTAGTGCTTAGTCTTGAATGTAGCTACAGGCAAACTGTTTGTGGGTACTGAGTTATACAGAATACAGAAGGCGAAGATATAGATTTCTAATAAGAACATGTAAAGTGGAAATAAAAACAGAAATGATGGATTTTCTCAAAATTACTTGGGCAGTAAATGGACACAAGTGAAAAAAGATAGGCATTCTTGGTAGGCTACAAGTTGATCATATTTGCAAGCTACTGTTTGAAATGAAAATAGAGAACAAATTTGTACTACACACCAGGGACACATGAAAACAACATTTATTAAAATAACCTTGGGAAATTTACATCTCTAGGTCATAAATGTAGTTCTCTGCAAATTCAAAAAAAATATAGGTTCTATCTCTTAAAACAAATTGAAAGAATGCTAAAATATTAAGAGTAGGAATAATGCAAGATAAATAAAAACTACATTGGAGATAGAATTCTTTGAGTGGATAATCTATAGTATCTAACCAACATATTTTACATACAAAAATACACTTAATATGGTGAACAGCAGTGTCAAGGAGGAAAATATATATCTATATTTTCATTATATACAAACCAACAATGGTTCCCTTTACCCTTTCTTTTAAAAATAAATATTTCATTTGGTTGCAAAGGATGTTTACAAATCCAACTCATAAGCATTTCTCAGCTTTTACAAAATTAAATGTGCAAATATAGATTAGAAATACATATATGTTAAACATTTTAAAGGAAGTGTACCTGAATTCAATTAGCTTATTAAGTTTTTAACTATTTAAGAACATGTAAGTTTGATTTTTTGAAATAACTATTCCTCCTCTTACCTGAACTGTGCCATAACATCTACTAAAATTCATGTCCAAGTCAAATAAAAGGTCAAGTAGGACTGGAATAGTATAGATTGTATTCATCCCTCACTAAAACAAAGAAAATCTTGATTTTGCTTTATTTTTATAGTCAGATCAAAAATTTAAAAAATGTTGGATCAATAAACTTTTTTCCATCGTTTTCCTGATTCTGTGTGTGTATGAATACATACTTAATCTCAGGAGGTCTCTGGAAGTGTTGAGGCAACAATAACCCTATCAAGAAGTACAACAATGTGGAATTGGCTAGATCGATAACTACCATGTGGGTATCTTTTGTTGTTTGATGTTGCCAAGGTAGAGAAGAAATGAGAACTGAAGTTCAAGGTGTGAGGGGAATGAAGCAAAAACTGAAGAGGGTAGCTATTTATGGCAGAGAGAGATTGTAAAAGTGAAGAAATAATAGCTTCAAAGTACAAAGTAAAGGGTGATCATGGGAGATGCATCAAAAGGGAATAAGCAAAATGAAGTAAATTACCAGTGACCAAAGGAATCTTAGAAATTTGGTGTGATATCAGATAGATATGTGATCAGAAAAACTGGAACTGGGCCAGTAAACATGTACCTTTAACTGACTCACCAAACTAAACATAGACCTGTTTCACTTTGGCACCTGCCATTTCATTTCTAGCAACTGGCCAACATAAAGGACAAAAGAGTTTTCAGGGAACCCTTTGGCTCACACCAAAGACTTACTGAACTCCCACAGAGAAGCTCATTCATTACATCTCACTGCAGAGATCTCATTGATCAGAGATGATATCATTGCAGAAAATGTAAAAAAAAAAATTGGTTTAGGCTTTACCCAATTTTCCATGATTTTCCATCTGTTATCTTTGCTCACCTTTTTTCCACCATCTCCCATCTCCCAGTTTATGGTGTATAGAACACTAGCATCTGGCTAGAATGAAAACACTTGATTCTGTAGACACAGGATCCTATGGAAGTGGAATACAAAAAGAGCTGGCTATTGTTTTTAGAACCACTGCCTGATTTCATCGAGGTCCTCTGAGTCCCTGCTGCTGACTTGGTATTCAATTGTTATTTTTTTCTTTATAACATTCCTGGAAAAAGAAATCTAACTAAAAATAAGCTCTTCCCCTTAATATAAGAGTATTTTAGAATGATGACTTAAAAGAACATGTCTTTTGCTGAATACTTATGATTTTAAAATGAGGATTCATAAGCGAATCATATTGCTCATGCTGTGGGGAATTGATGACATAGAGAATTATAGTGTCTAAGGGGAAGGTGGGATCTTGCAAGGATATCTATCTGTTCATTTTGTACCAAGAGGTATGCCCACCCTACTGGACCAGAAAAGGTAATTCAAGAAGAAAACATATTCGTGTTACAAGAAGGAGAAATGTAAACTTTGGGGTTAGGCACATTGTAATCTGGAGGTGGTCATGTACTGAAAACAAACAAACAAAAAAGCAAGACGGCAATTCTACAGATGTCAGAAATGAAGGCTAAAAACTGAACTATCCATGCTTTTCCCAAATAGATCTTACATATAAAGATTTTGATAGAGCTTTTAGTCTCTCAATGGAAAGAGGAAGGTACCCAGAAAACGTTACTTGTCTTCATTCTAAAGATTGTAACAGAATGAAGACCAAATAGTGGAGAAAACATCTGCATATCTGACCCATGTCTTTCTAGAGGCTTATATGTGAAGATCCATTCAGAGAGATTCTCCTTTGCCTGATTATTTGTGGGAAACACCTTTTATTTTGGGAAGTTGAGCCTGGAAAATCAAAGCAGGCAGCTGTATAAATGAAAATTGCTTATAGTCCATGAGATGTTAATAGAAGGAAAATCTCAGTGAGAACAGAGAAGGAAATATGTTGAACTTTGCCAGGGCTGTTGACAAACCACTATTCATGCATTCCTGAAAATGTTTTCATGATTCCTTGGTTGATATGCTAAGTATACAATAATGTATTGGTAACACAGGCTCTAATCTTGAAGAAGTGCTTAATCTACATTTAGACATTGCCAGTCCTCCAAATTTTTACACAGGTAGGATCATGGGAGTAATTTCTCAGCATAGGTGATGGCCCACATGCAGAGGAATATGTTAGTCTAATGCTAAAGGCTGCCAAATTCCTTGGGGGCAAGCTAGCCAGAAACTGTAGATTCACTGACATTTTGCTAGCACACTTGTATCAAGTTTCACACAATGCATAAAAAAGTAGCCTACGGAAATATTTTGATCAAGCTAAGATCAAAGGAGAGACACAAGCATTCTTAGCATTTTGGAGAAGATAGGAAATAGAAAATTTTATGAGAAGGTGGTGTGGCAAGATAAATGGGCAGATTCATCTACCACTTTGTCTAAGAATTGAAATCAGTCCTGCTATCTTCTCCAGCACACTGGATGCAGAAAATACTTATTAACAAATGTTTCTAAGATAAAATGTGCAATTCAATCCTAAACTAGTTTATAGTTAGGACCAAAGTGGACCATAAAACACTAATTCCAGAGTAGATTCTCTAAGAATATATTCCAGGGAATAAGGAGGAGAAGAAAAATAAATCTTTGAGGTAGGTCGTCAAAGAGTCAGTCAAACGAGTATTATTTGCTATAGGTTCAGAGGAGACTGTTAAAGGAAGGACAAGGAGACACAGCCTGAGAGGAAGAGGGAGATAACAAAAGGGTTAAGGTCTTAGGGAAAAAGTGATGACCTACAGTGAGAAGTCTGAGATTTTTCACTGTCTTCTCCATTTGTTACAGGTCCTGCATAAATGCTGGAAAAAGAAAACATTCTATCTGGTTTGACTAAGCATGAAACATCTCTGGTTGACTTGATCTCACTTGCCTTTGTAATGCTTCATTTTCATAAAAACTTTAATGCTCCACATGTCCTTTGACAAATTCATATCAGTGTTGATTAGGAATCTTAAGCAAAAACAAATAAAAGTAAGCATACCGAATTGACTTCAAGTCTGATATACAAGAGCATCTTAAATTTAGTAACTTTACAGGAAGGCGTTGCTCTGGGAGAATGTGATATTTTGACTGTTCTTTGGGAAGGAAATAAATGTTGTGAAATAGGAATTCAGTGCCTCTAAGAAGGTGTCAATGGCAGACAGGCTGTATAGAAATATAATTTGTGCCACTGCCCAATAACATAAAGAACTTGCTTCCCTGGTGCTCAGAATGACTGTGCCTGGAATCAATTGCCAGCGAAATAGTAAATACCATGTTCCATAGATATATAGGGATGATCATTTATTGGCTCTCATTTCTGAAGGTGCTTTTTCCTCATGTGCAGTTCTTGGCCAATGCTGAGGGAGGCTTCTAAGCAGATGGAATTATTTCTCCATGTGGCCTGAAAGTGGAAATCTATCCAACAAAAACTTTGGCTATTTTGTATTTTGAAAAGATTCAAACTGGCCACGTGTGCTCAGCTCCAGATCAGTTTGACCATATGGGACTTATTTCGCATGCATGTCAACCCCAGGGGATCTTTGCAGAGGGGTAGGATAGGGGCAAGTTTCTTATTATGACAAAGAAGTGAAGAGAATGAAATCAATAGTTTAGTTTTGTTTCTTTGCCTCATCCCATTCTACTACTAAAGCAAGGTTTCTAAAAGACAATTGACTGATATTTGAAGTATGGTCATTGGACTTTCAGTCAATAGTCCAAGTCCTCTGGATATTCCACACTTTTACAAGCTATCCCTGAGGTAGCCATAGTTAGGATGTAAGCTAATTTTTAAAAAATGGAACCACTATCTATGGAAGAAATTCTAGTCTAATCTTGAAGGATTACCTGTTCATCTCAAATGTTACTTAGTGTTTTTATTGACCATGCTATTTTTTTTTGTATGACAAAAGCTCAAGCACCAAGCTCAGGACTCAATAACCACTAACTATTGGTGATATTCAACTAAAAGTAGAGTCAAGTCTGGAAATGCTGAAAATTAAAAAGGCTTGTCACAAATCAACATGACAAAGAAGAGACATTGCTCTATCTAGACTAATGATCATGAAATGAACCTGTATTTGTGATACATTAAAAAACAACTTACTGACATTAGTGATAAAAATCTTATCCTTTTCTTATTCTCTGACCAGTGCCACATTTCAATTTCAACAACATAAGTCAAATAACATGGACTCAAACTTGACTTTACTGTCCCTTATGCTGAGTTTCAGATAAATCTGAAGTCTTACAAATTTAGGGCAAAGTTTAGGGCTTGATCTTGAGATTTTTCTTTGAAGTGCTGAATAGTATCAATTTTAAAAGACATTTTCTACCTCTTTGGGGATTAAAGCATTTCGGAGTAGAGAAGACATTTAAGTAGTCCCATTCTTTTGTCTTCATGATGAAGAAAGTGAGATATAGAAAGGTTGTTCAGTTCAATGTCATATTAGTTATTATATAGTTAATTAATGGCAGAGCAAAGACTCAGGCTCAAGTTTTATAATTCCTAGTTCAAGGTTTTTTGCATTGTATAATATATTGCCTTGCCTTGTATATAGACTTTTCAAAAGGAATCATTTCACTTTCATTCTCTTCTGACCATTTAAAATCTAGACCATAAATAATTCACATTAAGTTTATATGGATGGTTCAAACAAGGGTTGGAGACTACTCTGCTCCAAATCATCAGGTAATCGCAAGATGACTTACACAAGATGAGATCTCACACATCTCACAACTGGGATTTTTGTTTTTCGACCCAGTGTTTGTAATTAAGGACCAAACCCTATAGAATAGCCAAGTTCTTTGTGTCTTCCTTCCTTTATTCCAAATAGAATTCTGGACTTCGTTGTAGCTTTGTATGACCAAAGAGTTATCTTTTCTTTCTGCCATATACTTTATATTTTAAACCATTAAGGTTGAGAAAACGAGTAGGAGAAAGTATGTAATGATAACTTTTAGAGAAGCAATAAGAAAATTAAGTTGAAAACTGCCCTAAGAACAGGATGCAAAATCTATAGTGAAATTTGTAAATCATAGGCAAATCATTATTCAAGTACACTTGTGGCTCTCTTATTTCATCTACATCTGGTCCTTGGGAAAATAACAGAGTAATCATTCTATCAATACCATAAAAGTTCTAAAGTCATCCACAGCCCCATGTGTATTAATTTTTTCTCCTAATAAGTACAGTTTTCCCAATTTCCTTAGTAGGTTATGAGTGGGTTATTATGTAAATGTGATTACCTCACTGAGGGGAAAGTTAGAAATGGTCTAAAAGATCAACTCATTTATCCCCAGAGACTATAATGATTCTGCATATTTGTCAAAAAATCATAAGTACTCATTCTCTTTGCTAACTCTAAGATATAATCTATTTCAGTTGGAAAAATGCAAGATATAATAGCACCAGGGGCTTCCCTCTGTTGTTCCCCAGATTTCACATGTTTTTTACCCATTGCCTTGGGTGCCCCAGCAAGTTGCTACGGGTCTCTAAAGGCACTTTCTATAAACAGGACTCAGTTGCTTAAAAAGCACCTTCTTGTTGCATGGGATGATTGTCATTTGCTACACCACTTTCTATAAACAGGACTCAGTTGCTTAAAAAGCACCTTCTTGTTGCATGGGATGATTGTCATTTGCTATACCACTTTTGTCACATCCTTTTTCACAAAGAATTGAAATGCCAGGCTGTGAAATGCCACCTAGCTCTCATATTTCCATTCTTGCTTACCAACACTTTGCTCTTCCTCTTTCCTTTTCAACTTAAGTTAGAAGTTTGTGTTCAAAATAGAGTACTTTCTTAATATGATGCAGATTATTCTGTGGTCTTCTGTAGCTTTATTGCCATTGTACCTGGATAAGCAGTAACATGTCTAAGCATCATACACATGCTCAGCAATCAGTGCTTATTGCAACTGGTTTTTGTAAGAATCTGCACTTCTGTAAACATGCGGTCTTAGGATTTATGGCACCAAGAAATTGGCATGATAATTAGGATTAGCATGCTCCTTAGGTAAGGATGTGCAGAAATTGTTATCTTATGAGTCTCTAAGTGGAGGACCACATTTGACCCATTGATCAGGTGGCGGTAATCACTGCCAATTTACCTTTTCCATTGGGATGAGGGAAGGTTGGAAACCATGAACTCAGTTTCCTGCCTACTTCATATGGAGCTATAATTTTTTTAGGGATAGGAAGACATGTTTCTATTAGCAACTCCTTCCCTTGAAGTATATGGACATTTCCACTGAAGAGTGGATAGGAAATTCAACAGTTGGAATAACCCCCTCCTCAATAACTGGAAATGTCCAGTGTTCTAGAAAAGTTTTCCCTTTTTCCTCCTCAGGAATCTGACCATTTTGGGATATACATCCAGCAGTCACAGTGGCTCTGGCCATTAGTTTCCACTTCCACTTCTTTGATCCTGGATCTAGCTGTGGATGTCTGGGCTTCAGGCAAATCAGAAGTAGCTCTACGTTATAGAAACCTGAGGACCCCTACTGTACCTCCTCCAGACTCAGGTATACTTCAGTGTGCTCATTTAGAAGGGCCCCCGTAGCCAGACTTGTTTTAGATCTTTTGTACTGATTAGCAGTGGGATGTTTGAGCACTGACTATGAACTAGAGATTCAGACTGATCAAGAAGCATGCTGCTTGGGAGGGATAGTTGAGACTCCCTTTAACCCACAGCATCTTTTCAATGGCGAGTACACTGCCAAACACAGGAAAGGTAATAGACATGGGGCTGGCTGGAGGCAATCAGGTTCTCAGACTTTATCAATGGCAGCAGGAAGAAGGCAAAAGCTTCTTTTCTTTAAAAGCTTTTTACTACCAATTTCTCTTGCTTCAACCAAGACAAAGATAGGACTTTCAGTAGCGTGGGCTGAATTTACCTAAGTCTCAGTTCAGCTACTAATTTGTTCTCCTCCAATCTTTAGATGTATGAGAGGAATGCTTTTTTGGGGGGGAAATCTGCTAGTCCTAATTGCCTTCAAGGGCTTGTTCTTTTCAACATCCTTCTTCTTGGTTTAAGGTATCCCTCTAGTAATGGCAGACTAAGTCGAACAGCATAGTGATTTCTTTTCTGCAATCCTCTCTCATTAAGCCTAAAAAGGCTAAAATTTACACTGATCTAGTTTGCCTGGTGCTAAACTGTTTTTCTGGGGGAAAGTGGACATTTTTCTTCCACATGTAAATGCCAGGAAGAACTCTCTACAATACTGGATGCCTTTTGTTTTAAGTGGGTCACTCCCTTCAAATTCTCTAGCTGATAAATTTCCAGAGATCTCACAACATCTGAGTGAGACAGAATAGGAAACCTAAGAATCCAGTGATAAAAGATTCTTTAGGTGAGAAGTTAAATGAATTCTTCGTGGCTCTGCATAGACTCTCTACCTTGTTTGGGGTACAAAAAAGTAATCATCTTTCTTTTTTTGGCAGCTAAAGAAAACAATTAGCACCTGTGTGAATATGGTTCTTATGCCTTGAGCTGACCTTTATGGTTGCATTTTTAAAAACTCTTTAGAGATAGAAACTCTGTTAAGAATGAGGTGGCAATTTTTATTAGATGCTTTGATTTGTAGCAGTTCCTGAAGGGACTGGCAGGTTGGTAGGGACCACTCAATCGAGATAGATCCAGGGATGTGACAAGTAGAAAGGATCTGGGAGCCTTAGAAGAAGGGTGAAGGATATCAGAGGCAAGTAGGGATGGAAAAGGCACTCGGGGGATATTTCTTATGTCTACATGGTCCTCATCAGCAGAGGAAGTTTTACTGCCTTCTCAGGAACATCACCTCAAACCCCTTCTTACTCATTCCCTGACCTAAGCTTTCTACCTGAGAACCAAAGGGCAAGCAAGGGTAGTAAGGGGAGTCAGGTCAGAGGAAGGGTCCAAGATGGGTTTTCCCTGGGCTTACACATATATTATCATGGCTCATGTCCCTGTAGCTACTCTTAGTTTCTCAGGCACATGTAAGAGATCTACCTGTTGAAGAGTAGTCTACTTAAGGCTTAATAACAAAGTAATCCACTTTTTTTCTTCTGGATGTGAAGGTTTTTCCTCTGTGTTCATTTATTTCTATACTGAGGACCATTATCTATCACAAACATCACTTGTTAGTGAGAAAATTTTCATAACTGATTTCTGATCTCTTTTGATTTAGAAACAAGAAGGAACCCAGGGATCTCCAAAGGCTCCCTAACTGATCTGTTCTGGAAGCAAAATCTTACATAGGGACTGTACCACTGATGTCAGAATGTTCTATGGCAATAGACAATCAAATGTCAGTCTTAAATGTAAAATGTACTTGCCATTTGTTCTCTTCCAGACAAGCAATGAATTTGATCCTCAGGCTGTATGGTTATTTTTTGTCTTTTGGGAGTTGAGTATGCAGGATTCCTGCATACCTAAGCCCAGAGGAAAGAACACCAAATTGTCATCAAGCTAAAATAAGAAAATTAATTTAGTGTGAAGGCCAACTACCTGGGGTCATTAGTTATTCTCCTGGGAGAACTGAGTTTATGGCTACTTCTTCCCCTTTCCACTGGTGTGCAAAACAACCTTTTAACCTGGGGTATTTACAGAGTATTGGTTTTCTAAAAATAGTTGTAGCAAAATAATAAAATACAGGGTATATTTATGTATAGAAATTTTCAACCCTTCAAAGAAGAAGGATGCATATTCTTTCCAACATGATTAAAGGAGGGTCAACCATCAAAGCAGCAGAGTCAAATACCAAGGCTTAAAATCACATCGGGCAGATGTGTTGATAACAGTGCCCTCTTCCTCTGTCGAAACATGTTCATCAAACCCTAGTTGGTAAGCTCTAGATGAGCTGCTTTATAGCCTCAAACAGACACAGTGCATCCATTAAGCACTGAGCTAAGGGGTCCCCTTTGGATACCCCAGAATGCTTACTAATGTTCCTGTAAACATCTTCCCATTGTTCCTCTGTCTTCTTGATGGGCTTCCTTTGCAAAGACCTGGAGAACTTTCCTTGGATAGTCTCAGGAAAAGCAGAGCAAAACAAATGTTTGGTAACCAAGTCTTCTACCAAGTGCTCTCCAGGGCACTGGTCACACTGTAAAGCATCATGCAAGACTCCAAGTCCCCCCGTCATCATTTTCACATGTCTCCTTTTCAGTTGGTGGTCACACTGGCTTCCTTCTGACGTAGTCTCTCTTTCTGTTGTTTAAGAAAAAATGAGTTGATTATTATTCCTCTCTCTAATTTTCCATCTGTTCTCAAATCACAAGTGTGTTGTCTAGAAGGCTATGTTGAATTGTCTGAAACAGGCCAGCTCTACTACTCTTTCCTACTGTTCTGTCATCATCCTTATCCCTTATTCAATCCATCAGCCAATTTTTAAGAAAGCTTGTTACAAAATTAACCCCTGCAACTCTAGGTCTCTGAGTAAGTCGTATAGAATCAGAAGGCTGCTCTTGATTCTCTACTCTTTGTTATATATATATATATATACATATATATATATGTAAATATATATGTAAATATATATATGTGTATATATATACACACACACATATATATATATATATATACAGAAACATAGATGTACATTTTCTGTAGCTTGAATATAGATATAGATTGAACACATTAAGGGGATGAGGGTTGGGGAAAAAAAGATTTAAAAGGCCAACAGGGGTTAGCTAGGCAATTCAGTGGACAGAACACCAGGCTTGGAGAGAAGAGATCTTGGGTTCAAAACTTGGCCTCAGACATTTCTTAGCAGCGTGACCCTGGGAAAGGCACTTAACCCCCATTGCCTTAGCCTTTACTGCTCTTGGAATAAATACCAATCCTGGTGTTCTATCCACTGAATTGCCTAGATTATCGTATCAAGGAACCTAGATTGAGAGTTGAGAGGAAACTTAGGGACTATTTAATCTAATTCCCTCATTTGAATGATGAGGAAACTGTAGGCTACAGAAGTTGTTAAGTAATTTTCTAAGGTCACAACCAAGATTTGAGCTTGGATCCTCTGATCCTAATTTCAGTCAACTTAAAAAAAAAACTTCTCACCAACATTTAAATACCATCTCTTTGCTTATATGTACAACTAGCATAAGGAATTATCCTTTAGGCTTCTTTATACTTCCCAACAAAAAACAAAGTTAGGCTTCCTAACTGGAATCTGGCTAGTTGAGGTCAATTTATAATTATGATAATGCAATGATCCCACACATTTCCTTCTGACAAGATAGAAGATCCCACCTCTTGATAAAAATGGGGTGTCTTAGTGGAATGAAATTTGTCTATGAGAGCAGGGAGAATGACATATGCAAGGTGGAAATGGAAGAGAATAGAAGCAACAGATGTTTGGGGCACAGAGTAGGGCATGAACTCATAACGCAGGAATCTGACAGTCACGTTGAATTCCCATTATGAAGACACGTGAGATAAAGAAATATAGCTCAGAGGTTTCAGGCACTCATTCTGTCATCAACCAGCAGAATTTTTTTTTATGGTTTCTTTATTTCTCATCACCATCAAATAGCAAGCATTGAGCTCCCACAAACAAACAATACCAAACTGAAAAGGGGCTGTCATGAGATACAGTTAAACAAAATAATGGTAAAGAGTTTAATAGGAAAATAAATTCAAAAGATCTGCTCCCGTTTACTAGTACGAAGAGTCAGTTAAATGTTTCTTGGGTTATACTTCTCTATCTTCCATTCCATTGGGGATGAAATTCAATGTAGTTCTTTGCATGTTAATTGTGCCCTGTCTTTAGAGAGGCAACATACACCAGGAGACATCATACTGTGTTGGGAACCAGGAGGCCTGGGTTTTAGTCTTGTTCTGACTTTCCTCATCTGTTGAACAAGACCACTAGCTACCCTTATCTGTGGCATGAACAAATGAGAGTTGAAATTTGAAAGTGTTTTGGATATTATTGAAATATAAAGTTTTATGAGTCTATCTACATGATCCGTTGAGAAAGTGGGGTGTGAGAATTCTAAGGAGACCAAGCTGAGCATTTTGGTAATGGCATCTATTTTTATTAGGAAAAAGAAAAGTTATATTAAGAAAAAGCTTCATTTTTCCTCTCTTCACAGTTGGCTTTTTTTTAGCATTAAGAAAATCAGAAAAGTTTTAGTATTAAGAAAGCACTGATTACACTGAATGAAATATCTTATTACCAGACTGGCAGTGGGATTGATTTTCTTGGTCTCCACCTTCTTCTCTGCTGTTAACTTGTTGACGGTTTCCTGGGCCATTTTCAGCCTGAAATAAAGAGAATGAAGGGAAAAAATGACTAGAAAAGGAGAAAAATGAAGAGAGGGAACTAAATTAAACAGAAACAGAAGAACTCATTTCTAATAATTGTTTCTCAATTATCCAATCAGTTCCTTGGGAGTTTGGAAATGTTGGAATCATTTCCAAATGATTAGCAGTGTTAAAATTCAAGGTGGATAATTAGATTTTAAAGTTCAGCACTCTCTTACCACATTTCCTAACTGATTAGTTGATGTTTTATCAAAACCAGAATTCCTTATCAAATTTCTTCACTGGAAGGTTGTAGGTCATCTATGACCTTGAAGGAGCTTTCTAATTTTAAGCTTCTATATTCCTGAATATGTGGTAGGTTCCTATTAATTGAATATCATATATAGTTTCTTTAACCCTCAGTATGCATTTTGCATGGTTATTTGGATTCTGCTTATTTTCTTGCTTATCAGAGTCAATTCTGAAAATAAAAGCTTTGGGAAAATTTTAGAAATGAGAAAATTTCAAACATGCATAAAAAAATTAAACAAGCCACCAACTTAAAAAAAATGGACCCTTTTCTTCATGGACTTAAATAAGGGAAATCCACATTCTTTTCTAGTTTCTCAATATAAATCATCAGTTGCCTGGGGCAAGTGGCCATTTGCAAGGCTAATTCAATACATTCAAAATACACATCAAAATCAATCTTTCTGTCTACAGTTGGGAATTAATGATAATGAATTGAAGCCCTACCTTCTTGGTTAATAGAGGGTGTGGGGGAGTGAATAGAAGGAGAGGAAGAGAAAAAGAGAGGAAAGCCAGGGAGGGAAAAAGGGACAGAGGGAGAGAGAAACAGAGACAGAGACAGAGAGAGATTTAGAGAAAGGCAGAGGCAAAAGAAACACACATAACAGAAACAGAGACTGACTTGCATATGAGCAGAGATTTTTAAGATAACAAGAAAAAAAATTACCAAGTTGCCCAGAAAATTGGGCATCTCTTGACATCAGTACAATTAGAGATCAGAGAGTAACAGAACTTGAAATTCTCTACTTACTAAACATCCATTTGCAGAAATAACTGTGCCAATCCCCACTCAAGAAAAGAAGGTATTAAAAAGATCAAACTGAGTTTAAACTGTTTCTGAGACATTGAATATTGAGGAATTTGCAAAGCAAAGCAACAATAATGGACATTAACATTGTAGGACACTCCACCTGTGGCAGCTCTTTTGGGGGCTGCTGACATTTCTTTAAAAAGAGACCTGAGCTCAAATCCCACCTCTGACACTTAATAGTTGTGTAACTAGAAGTTACTTTACTACTGTCTTTTCTTCATGTATAAAACAGGAATAATAATATCGTACTTAACTCAAAGGCTTGCTATGAGGATCAAATGAGATGTTTTTTATATAAAGTTCATTGTTAATATCAAATAACTATATAAGTGTCAGTGATTGGTATTATTATTAATGACAAATCATTGCTCTTTATTCGTAGTCTGTGTGAAGGAAAGAAGTGTGGGATATGGCTGGAAGGGTAAATTAGTGGCAGATGGAAAAGCACTGTTCTAAATGCTATTGAGGGCACAGTAATGGCAACAGTCTTCCTCTTATGGAAAGCATAAGAAACTCCAAGGGGAAGAGGAAGGGAAGAGGAAAAGGAACTAAGAAGGTGGTATAAACACAGACATGAATGAGCTGATTTCATCAGCATAGGCAATTTCCATTGTAGGGACTAAATTAAGCACAGTATTGGGTATAATGTGAAAGTATTAGACAAGAGGCATTTATCAAATGGCTCTAAAATCTTCATGAGATTTGGAACTGTTGAGAGTATTTTTCATGAAACAAGAAGAGAATGGGAAGATTTTTTTTTGCAGGAGGAGAGAATTTTAAAGTCTCATTAGGTTCATATTTTGTTTGTAAGAAAACATTTGAGGGGGCAGCTGGATGGCTCAGTGGATAGAGAGTCAGACCTGGAGACAGGAGGTTCTGAGTTCACATCCGACCTCAGATACTTCCTAATTGTGTGGCTCTGGGCAAGTCACCTAACCTCTATTTCTTAGCCCTTACCACTCTTCTGCCTTGAAACCAGCACTCAATGTCGATTCTAAGCTGGAAAGTAAGGGCTTTAAAAAAAAAAGAGAAAGCATTTGACTGAATGTGGCCTTAAAGGCTTTTCTCAGACAAGATATCTCATCACATGTCAAAATTATATAACTCTTTGTGACACATGTCAGAACTACAGAGATTACTTTGCTCAACAGCCTACTGGATACTAAGAGGATCTATTTCTGATATAGTATTACTTCTAATTTCCAAGCTTTAAATTGAGGTTCAGATATGTCCTTTGTAATAGGCAATCTCTGGGAAGAAGATGGAGACCAACTTGAGTGACAGATTGACAGTTATAGAATTTAGAATTTACCCAGATGGCATGAGCCAAGGGCAAAAGACAGTTGTTACCACTGCTATAAAAACCCAGGGGCAGATCCCTTCAGGGTCTCATATTTTTGAGAAGGGTCCCGAGTGGTGAGGGTGGGTAAGCCTATAGACTTACATATCCAGCATCTGTACCTGTTTGCCTCAAAATATCAATTCACCTATTACTGAACAAGGCTGAGAGATAAACATCAAAATCTGCTATCAAGAAGAATATCACAATCCCTTTCTTTACCTGGTCTGGGCCATGGTCAGGTCTTACCAGGGTCTGGAGGGAGAGGAACATCTCCAGCCAGCTGCCAATTTGTTACTGATTAATTAGCTTATTCTAGCTTCCACAGATTTAGCATAGCCATCCCCAACACCACTTTCCTCATCCTGGACCTTACCCCTTTGAGTTTATAGCATTAAATCCTTGAACCAACTTAAGTGAAGACTGATATCATTCCAAGAGCAAGTGGATAATTACATCCAAAGGGGAAAGGAGATTTTATTGAAATCAGAGTCATTGGTGTTATCCAACCCAATATCAATTATTATCCTATTAGAAATCTTTATCCATTAACTCAACTCCAAGCCTAATAATCAGAGGATCTGTGTGAGTCAATAGACAGCTTCTCATCTAATCACTTAGGCTTGGGCACTGTTTGTGGGGTCAAGTGCTTAGCTGAGCTGAGCATTTATAAGTCCTGGTGGTTACCAGCTCACCTTGGTTGCCATTCAGGCATCTCTCTCCTCACTCAGCTTAGATCCATTTACCATCTAAGGATCTTGGGCCAGCTTCATCAGGCCTATCATACTCAAGCACCATACCACCCTGTATAACACCTTCAAACCTCTTTTCCTATTCCATTCCTAAGAAATCCAAGAAACACTTTTCATATGCCCTATGCCAGGGCAGTGAGATTGTGGGTTCTATCCTGTCCATTGAATAAAAATCAGCTTATTTAGGTGGCTGTGCCTGTAGGCAGCAAGCCAATGTCCTTCTATCTCAAATTGGAGTGAACAGACAATGCCTCTCTTAATTGGGTATAACCTGGAACTTTTCTTTCCAAATTTTTAATTATATACTTGGTAACCACCACCACCCTTAAAATTTAAATAAATGCTTAAAATTTTATGTATAAAACCACAAACTTCACATTATTTATAATTTGTTTGTACATGTGTAAATTATGTATGTGTTTTAATATAGACATCCTCTGCTTTTGAATTCCCTTTGGATTTTCTTTATTTTGATGCTTTTTTCTCTTGATTTTAAGGCCGTTATTTTTTGAAATATGACCATAGTTTGTGTTATTATCATTTCTTCATGCATTTCCCTTATTTTCTTTATATTTCTAATATTTGTCATTTCTAAAAACACAATACAGTTCATTACATTCAAATATCAATATCTATGTAGCCAATTTCTCCCAGTCATGGCATTTATGCTATTTTGTCATTACAAACAAAGCTTCTAAAAATATTTTCCTACATACACAGCTTTTTACTCTCTCAAAAATGCTCCTGGGCCTAATCCTAGTAATGGCATCCCTAGCCTAGGTCAATAAGTATGAACAGCTTTACAAATCTTAATGCATATTTCCATCTTGTTTTTTAAAACACAATTCTCAGTTGCTCTAGCAATATAATACTAGGTCTGTTTCTCCATGTTCCTATCAGCATTTAATTTGATCAACTAAACCCATCTGGTTCTCAATTAACTTTCATTACCAGGGCCATATTTAACCAGATTGATCCTTAGACAGCAGAAACAATCTGTTGTCAGGATCATACTATTTCCAAAACCAAGCCTTTCCAGCTTGTTCATATCCAGTGGAACTTTGTTTCCAATGCCATAACGCCTCACAAATGATTTCTTCTATAGTGTGATGAATATTAAAGTAAGACTTTTACAGAATATTTATGCTTTCCAAATCATTGCTGTCTTACAGGAGATTATATTTGGATTATGTGTATGCTCAAGCTTAGATCTACTACTAGCTTCATGCAGGTGTGTGCGGACTTTCTAGATATCTATCATATTAAACTTATCTAAGGTTCTATTTATCTCTTTCTTATTTTTTGGGTTAGATTATTCTAGTTCTGAGAGAAGAAAATTAAGGTCTCCTGGTATTATTATTATTATTATGTTATCTATTTCCATCTGTATCTCATTTAGTTTTTCCTTTAAAAATCTGGATGCTATAACTCTTGGTACATACAGGTACAATGTTGGTAATATTTCACTATCTGTAGTATCCCTCAATATAATAAAGTTACCCTGTTCATTCCTTCTAATTATATCCATTTTTGCCCCAACTCTATCAAGAGATCATGGGTACTTCCCTGGCCTTCTCTGGATCAGCTAAGCCCCTCACCCTATGTGTGTCTCTCATTTTCAGTGTGTTTCTTGTAAAAACACAATGTTGGATCCTGTTTTTTTATCCTTTCTGCTATCCATTTTCTTCCCATGGGTGAATTCATCCCATTTACACTCAAGCCCATAGTTGCTAACTATGCATTTCTGTCTACTCCATTTCTCCTCACTCTTTGTTCCCCTCTTCCTTTCTTTCTGCCATATTCCTCTTCAGATATTCAATTTCCTTTTTACCAATACAACTCCAATTCACGCTCCTTCCTAAAAACCCTCCTTTATCCTCTCTCCTTGCTCTCTCGTTCTGAATTGACCCACTTTTCCAAAAGTTCCTTCCCTTTGTCCCTTACTCTTTACCTTTTAATTCTTATCCAATCCACCTTTCCCCAAACCCTTTCCTTATCCCCACAATCATGCCCTCCTACTTCTTGATATAAGTTAGATTCTAAAAATCCATTCTCTAACTTGTCTTAAGAGTCCCTTTCTTAAGAGTTCCCATTTTTCCTTCTTATGCAAGGGCAGTACTTTAATATTCTGCTATGATTTATTATGTTTATAGTCTTGCCTGAGATTTGGCATGTTGTTTTTCTTGCCTCTTTCCCTAGAGTTTCCCTCCCTTCCACCAATAGTGTCTTTTTTTCTTAACATTTCAAGATTAGGAATAAAATAGACAGTGTAGTGATGACTCCAGAGTTAAAGCACCTAAGCTTAAATTCCATTTCTGACACATTACTAATGTGATCTTGAGTAAGTCACTTGAACTTTTTTTTTGAGTCTCAGTTTTCTCATCTGTGAAATGACTGGATGGCTTTAGAAGTTTCTTCTAGCTCTTCATGTATGATTGTAACAATCCTAACAATTCTAACTCTTAACAGTATAAGCTATTAGCTTCTTGCCAAACTCATTCTTCTCCTGAATCTGAGTTTTCATAGATTCAATTTTTTTAGCTAAAAGAGACTTTAGACACTATCTGGTCCAAACTTCTCATTTCACATTGGATGAAACTTAAGTTCAGAGTATTAAAAATGGCTTGTCCAAGGCTTACCAGCAAAACATGAGTAGGGATGGTATTATGTCATTTTCAGTCCAGAACTCCTTCCACTACAACACAGCTTTTGGTAACTGTATTTATTTACACATTTCTTCTACTGCTAAAAATTTACTTTAGCTATAGGGATAAACATAATCTAGGTTGACATTCTGGTTACTGAACCTTTATTTGATAATGAAATGACCTGTTTTGGGTCATGCAGACAATTCCCAAAAAAGATTCTAGGATTTCAGAAATAAGTTTTAGGTTTGGACTGGGTTTAAAGAGTTAAAATGACATCAAAGGCATATACAGAACAAGGTGACATTGAACCCATTAATCATTGTGTGACACTATATATATGTCATCATCTAAGTTATTAAAAATTAATGGCTTAGGAAACTTTGGTGGACAAAGGCATAGAAAAGGGAGGCAGTTACAGGAAATACATCTCAAGAAATGCAAATTGCTAAATGCATGACATATGACCAGCTGTAACATGAATTAGTTTAAAAGATGACCTAATATCACTCACCACTATAAGAGAAAGGTCAGAATAGTTTAAGAGAATTGATGAGGCAGATTTTACATGCCAAAACGAACAGCAATGTTAAAAACTGGGGCAAGTTTGCTTGCCTGGGGAAAACCCAAGATTGCTAAGAAATGACAAGAAAAGTTAAAGACCCAAATCACTATCATTTGGTTTTATTGGTTTAATTGAGACTCTTTAGAAGTTGAGACCCTGGACTATTACTATATATAGATAAATTCCCAGTTCTGCTTCTGAATAAGTGGAGAAAGTATGCTGATTAACCATCAAAAGAAAAGGTGAAACTTATTTTTGTCAGTTTATTAAAGTCTGGCTTGGGTCTCTTTCAAAGGTAAAAGAGGTTTTTGTAGACTAGAAAAGATTGCTAATTCCATGTAAACTGGAACCACCTCTAGGAACTGATGCAGAGCAAAAGTAGCAGAACCAGAAGAACATTGTACACAGAGACTGATACGCAGTGGCACAAGCTAACGTAATGGGCTTCTCTACTAGCAGAAATGCCATGATACAGGACAATTATGGGGGACTTATGAGAAAGAATGCTATGCACATCCACAGAAAGAAATGTGGGAGTAGAAACATAGAAGAAAAACATTTCCTTGATCACATGGCTCAATGGGGACATGATTGGGGATGAAGACTTTAAACAATCACTCTATTGCAAATATTAATAATATGGAAACAGGTCTTAACCAATGATACATGTGAAATCCAGTTGAATTGTTCATTGGCTATGGGAAGGGGAAGGAAGGAGGGGTGGGAAAGAATATGAATCATGTAACCATGGAAAAATATTCCAAACAAACAAACAAATAAATAAATTTTAAAAAGAAAAGATTACTAGCATTAACTCCAGACCCTATAGGACTGTGATGGCAAACTTTTTTAGAGACCAAGTGCCCAAACTGCAACCCTCATGCTGTATGTGAGCCCCCACCCCCACCTTACCCCAGACAGGGGAGGAAGGAAGTGCTCCCATTGGGCTGCTGGCTAGAGGGAAGGGTGATATGAAAAATGTTCTCAGGTGCATGGGGAGAGAGGGAAGGGAGAAGCCCCCTCCAGAATATGTGCCATAGGTTCACAAATATGGCTATTGCAGGTGGGAAAAAATAAATCTCTGCCTTCTAATTCTGTATTCAATGTGGTAAAATGTGAGGAAGCTCTGCTACATGCTTCTGAAGTATCTTTCTCTTTCAATCCCCTGGAGAAAATCAAATGATTTACTAGAAAATGTCTAGGGGAAGGGAACCAAAAATAACAATGATGGTACTAGTAATACTAATAAAGATTTCTGGTCTTTCTTTGAGAGAGGAAGTAGAAAAGGAGATGGGTAAGGGCACAAGGGAGATATAACAGTGGTCTATCAATTCCTTTGTAACCTGAAAGCTAAGCATAGGCAGGCCAGAGATGAGTATCCAGAGGAAGTGAAATCACAAAGGTGCAAAAAGGTAAGCTGATGGCTTGGTAGTGGATGCTACTTGACATACACATAGCTCCTTAGTGACAATTCAGGGTTGAACTAACTAACCAAAGGGAAATAACTTTCCAGTTTAGGAGGAGATCAGGGATATAACCTACATTGATTTTTTTTTTTTTGGTTTGTCATTAAGCATCTTGTACTTTTAGAGGAGACAGATAGTGGCATGATGTCTTGCAGATGAAAGGGGTTTAATAAATATGTGTTTAATTTAATTGAAGTGGCAGTGGCAATATCCACCTTTCCTGGACACTGTCTCAGAGGCATTTTCTCAGCTTACTCTAGGGAGGTGGTTCAGTTCTCCTGGCATTCTTAAAGTCAATATCCAGCAGCTATTCTAGGAAACAATTTTTAATGTCAGGTTCAATTATCACTACGAGAGAAGCAATATTTCATTCTGGCCATAGAGAAAAATAACCACAGGTTCAAGGATAGACTTGGGAACTAGCCTGAGGCAAGATGCAGGAGGGGTCCCAGGGTCGTACTCTATTAGTTAGGTGGTATAATGGAAATAGCACTGAACCTGGAAGCAGGAAGACCTGGGCTGGTGTTCTGCCTCTGACTCTTACTAACTGTGTAACCCTAGGCAAGCCACTTATCCCAACAGTCTCAATTTCTTCATTTCCCTCTGGACAATGGGGATAAAAATAACATCTATCCCATAAGGTTGTTGTGAGAATTGAAGAAGGTAACATATCTAAAGAACTGTGGAAATTTTAAAGCTCTAAATAACTGCTATTATTGTGGATATTAGTATTAGAAATTCATGTCAGTTCTGGTAGCACTCCCACCTTTGTATTTCATGCTTTTGATTACATATATGTATTTGTATACATATATATCTCAGTGCTTAATAATTATGATAGCTAGTAAACTGTTAAGTTATGTTGTGCTTTGAACCTTTGAAAAATAAGTAAAACCAGTCTCCTTTATTATTTAAAAGAAAACAAAACTCCCACAGAGCCATTAAATTTGACCCAGACAATGCAAAATGATAAAATGTTGACAGTAATAGGATAGTAGCTGATGAAGATCGACAGTCCTTGTGAAGTATTACTGAAGTATAAGAAAGCATAACTTCTAATAACTCACTCTAACTGAAGTGAGAATTGTATAGTACAAAATGATAGATAAGCCAATCTGCATTTATCTTTGAAAGGCAGACAGGGATACATAAAACTGATCCTGGCCTTAACTCTCACACATACATCAGTTCTATTGGTGACCCAGGGTCTGCAGGGATAGCAGGAAAGTTCAAAATTAGCTTTAAAATCTTTTCTCTCTGAAAACATCATTATTTAATCACTCAGAGGTGTGTGTGTGTGTGTGTGTGTGTGTGTGTGTGTGTGTGTTTGCCTGTTATATGGAGGCACAAGAGAATATGATAATACATTTTATATCAACCATACTCTTCTCTTATGAGATAAATTAATAAGATTGGTTGAGATTAGTTATTTAGCGTTTTGCAAGCATATTAGGGAAAACCTTTGCTGGAAGTCATGGACATTCTGAATGGAATGCAGGGGGTAGAGAGGAGAGAGGAAGCAACAGACATTGCTGTTTTTGAGAGGGGTTTGGAGCAGAACCTATTTGACTTGGGATCTTGGAGATTGGTGAAGGTTGTAAAGGCTGAAGATATCATCCTGCAAGTCAATTCTGAGTAGGGGAGAGGCCTGTGTTCTGGTGGACAGTTTGCAGACATCTTTCCCTACCTGGTTACTTTTGGATCTTTGGCTGTGGAGGAGTTGGTTCCTGGTATCCTGAAGACATCTCTGGATCAGTTGTGAGAACCCCAAACTCAAGCCCTCTCCCTCAGGTCCTTAGCCAAGCTGTCAACCTGGCAGAAGCCAGGTTGGCTAAGAAACTTTCCCTTTTGACTCCAGTCCTGGTCAGTTAGATAGTTTTTTACCTCACCCCCTCTCCTATCCTTTCAAATGACAATTAAACTGTTTTCTCTGTTTGTTTTCTTCATACCTTAAAGTTCTCATTGCGTGTGTATTTGTTAAACTGTGTTTATCCCTGACTAGGTGGATCTGGGTTTGCAGTTGAGACTCAACTGTCACTCCTGTTGTTTGCCCAAACCACTCATTGAACTGTATTTCCCCAGCTTGTTAAGTCCCCCACCTATTGTCTATTCCTGTCTCCTACTCACCCTTTTGAACCCAGATAAAAATATGTTAACCCCAGTTCTTACCATAAAACTTTCCAGCCTTCAAATCAAAGATCCTTCTTCCCTTCTCCTTTGAGGAAGCTTCCTAGTGCCCAATATACCAGTCACAGAATCAGCTATTTCATATTTTTCAATGTGATATCACATGGAGAACCAAAATACACTCAAATAATTCATTACATAACAAAGTTCCCTTCCATTTCCAGAGATTCTTTTCCAAGCCACAGGGGAGTAAAAGTGAAGGGTGCCCCCATACTTTCCCTGGAATGCATGATTAGTTAAAACCAATCACTCTGCACCTAGTAGACATAGCACCCCAAGCCAGCCAGGCAAAAGGTAATAGGTCAGAGGGAGTTATCTAAGTTAACAACTGAAGTTTTTAGACCCATAGAATAAATTTATAACTTCATAGATGATTCTTCGCTTGTCTTTGGAAAAATATTTCAAATCTTAATTATGAAGATTTATGCATGATATCAAGTCCTTGTTTTTTGGTTGTAAAACTTGTCAGCCTTACTTGCCCAGCCACCCAATACCAGTAATAATGTAAATCTGTTTGGAAGGGCAACAAAAGCAAATGACAATGGGGGAGGGGAGATATTTTTGGGTGGGGGAGCTCTCTAATTAGCCTTTAAATCACACCAAGTAGATGTGCCATGAAAGCAACCTATTCCATCCCTGACAAGAGTTATATAGACAAATTTTAAAATTCTGAAGCTCGATCTTAGGAAGAGTCTTATTTTGGGTTTCCACTGCTAACTTCCAAGAAAGAAGAATGGAATGACAAGAGATACTTAAGATCTTTATTTGAGTTTCAAAGAGATTCTGAGGCTTGGCACCATCACACATGCTGAAAATTTCATGACTTTATATTTTTCCTGTTCACTTTTACAAATAAACATTAGTACAGAATAAAAGGTACTAGAGAAGAGATTAGTTTTTATCTTTCTCTTAACAGATTTATTTTCTTCAAGAAGTCCACTAAGATCAAAGATGGTTGGACAAAGCCAACATCTAAAGATGCCCTCCCATTCCCTAAATTTCCATAGGGTCACACAACTTCAAGATAAAAGTCTTCACAGATGATCTAGTCTGTTCCCTTTATGGATTAGGCAACTGAAGCTTTGAGAAATGTAATTAATCACCCAAGATCACATAGCTAAGTAGATAATAGTTGGAATTTCAACTCAGATCATTTAGTTCTAACCTTGCATCAAATCCAATGCCTTTTCTCTGCCTCTTTGCCTGTTGAAATCCTCTGCAGCCTTTCAGATCTAGCTCAAAATTAGCTCACCAGATCTAGCTCATTCCCCTCCCTAATATTCTATTAGTATCCTTTCTTTCTTCATCATTTTCATAGCATCCATATATTCAAGCATTTATTTTGTACATAGAGTATTCCAGTTCTTTAACTATATACAGAGTGTATACATCATTTTGTACTAAATAGTATGATCCAGGAAACTTGGGACCATGTCTTATTTATTTTGTATAGTTCCTCTGGTATCAAGCATAGAGTTTGTACATTTCTTGCTTTCTTTTTTTAAATCTTTACCTTCCATCTTGGAGTCAATACTGTGTATTGGCTCTAAGGCAGAAGAGTGGTAAGGGTAGGCAATGGGGGTCAAGTGACTTGCCCAGGGTCACACAGAGAGTTTGTGCATTTCTAAATGTCTCTATGCTATCTATACTTGGATGTTCCAGCATCACCTGAATCTTAATATATAAAAAAGGATCACATCATCTTTCTTCCAACTAGCTTACCTTCCCAACTTCCCTTATAAATCAGAGGTGTTACCATATTTACAATAAATAAATGGATCCAGATTAAACAAAGTGTCACATCTTAGCAGCAAGAAGCACACCCCTGGTTATAGGTATCTTGATTTAGTCAATTCTAACATTATAAAAGGAATCTCAATGTAGGGTTCAAAGTGAAGAAGACCAAAATGATCCCACTCCATAACCTGAATTATATCCCCTACTTGTTTCTCTTTTTCTCCAAAACAACCACCTTTGATAAGGAGAGAAAGGAAAGGTGAGGGAAGAAGAGAATTGGAAGAGAAGAAATAGAGAGGTAGTACATCTTCTAAGAACTAGGGGGATGGAAATAAAGTTACCAAATGAGGAGGGAAGAGCCTCTTTTCCTCATCTAATGCCTTCTGTATCTGCTTCTTGACAGTTCAAGATACTTGTATAATTTAGTGAAATGGGAATACAAGAACACCTCCTCATGCCTTTCCAGGGATGAATTAGAGTTCCCTTGAAGTTTCTTCTAACCTGAGCTCTTGATTGCATGCCAATATCACAACACAAATTAATTAAATGAAGGTTGGTCTGTAGCAAGAAGTTTAAGGATATCTATATAGATATATAAATTATATGACTATACAGCTATATAGGTTGTTAGAGTAAGTCAGAACTATGGAATTTCTCTTCCTAAATATCTTTTTTGATGTAGAAAGGCAATAGACATTTATTATGTGCCTACTATATGTCAGATACTATGCTAAACACTTTATTTTATTCTTAACAATAACCCTGGGGTGTGTATCCTATTATCTTCATTTTATAGTTGAGGAAACTGAGACAAATAGAAATTAAGTGACTTGTTCAGGATCACACTGTTAGTAAATATTTGAGGACAGAATCTGAAATCAGGTATTTCTGACTATAGGGCCCTTTTGATACAAGATCGATTCTCTCTCCTCTCTCTCTCCTCTCTACCTCTCTTTCCCCTCCCTCTCTCTCTGCCCCAATCCCATTCATATGTATATATTTACACAAATACATTTATGTAGTCAATATATACACACTCACTCCTTTCCCTGAGGAACTCCTTAATTCTTCTAACTTCAATTATTGCCTTCTAAATCTACACCTCAAATCCTGAACTTTAGTTCTTTATTTCCAAATGCCTAAAAAACCTCTATTTGAATGTCCTTTCATCAATTGAAACTCAACATATTTAAAAAAAGTTCCTGAACTTTCTCTATGTCCTGCCACTCCAATCCTGACTGGCTTGATTTTTTTTAATCACCCCATTAAGTCAGTGATATGACAGTTCTTACTGTGTCCTAGACCAGAAATATTGAGATTTTCCCCTCATCTTTTCCCTCCAATTTATCACCAACTTCTGCCAAGGCTTCTTTTGAAATGTCTCAGAAATGTCATTACTTTTCATTTCCTTTGTCATTGTTCTTGCTCAAGCTTCCACTATTTAATGCCTGGATTACTGAAATATCTTCCTTGTTGACTCCTGGCCTCCAATTGCTCTTTCCTTCAATTCATTCTATATACCACTGCCATGCTTCTTAATTAAATATTCTCCATTACTGGTTTTCAATTAGAAGTCTTTGCAATTTGGTTGGTTGTTGTTCTTCATACTTGAAGAAGATCAAAATGACATCATTATGTCAGGGTCAATGTACAATGTGTCCAATGGGCTGATCAGACCACTATGTGCTTGGAAGGTTCTACCACAGGCCAAACACAAATAGCTCATATGCATATGAAATGGAGATATCTCTAAATTTGCACATCTCATGTTTCTTTTGAGCTAATGCAATTCTCCTTTCCTCACAGAAGACCATGGCTCCTTCTTTGATGTGAGCATACCATGTTGATGGTCTTGTGCTAGCATCTTCCATATTTCACAAGCAATACTAAATTTTGTCAGAGAGAACTTGAGTTTCCTTTAATTGATTACTATTTCTGACCTACCTATGAAAACATTTGGCATGATTTTCCAGGATAGTCTTGGAGAAACCAGTCATTTTAATTTCATAATGAGGACTTCAATAGCTAGTTACCAGACGAATCTTCTTAAAACTCCATTTTTACTATTATTATTTTTTCCTTAAAAGCCCATATATCTCCTTATTGTTCAAAATCCTGCAGCTCATTTTCTTTCTTTCTTTTTTCTTTCAACCCATACTTTCTGTCTTATAAGTGATACTAAAAATTGGATCTAAGGCAAAAGAGTGGTAAGGGCTAGACAACTGGGGTTAAGTGACATGACCAGGTTCATATAATGAATGCAGTTAGGAGGTATCTGAGGACAGATTTGAAACTAGGTTCTCCTGACTCCAGGATCTCTAATGACTGGTCTACTTAGTTGCTGCTCCTCCTCCTCCTCCTTCTCCTCCTCTTCGTCCTCTTCATTATATGACTGTATGTACAAATAATATTATATATGGAATCAGCAGTTTGCTTTTATCTATGCTTTCAGCCATTCATAGTAGGTCTTGGAATATAACTCCTGTGGGCATGGGGCCCTATTGTCAACCTTAGCTATCATTAGTAGCTATTCTCATGGCTTTGCATTGTCCATCCCCTATAAGCCTAGAATGCTTTCCCTATCTTTTCTTCAACATCTTATTTTCTTGGCTTCCTTTAAAACTTAGGTGAAATCCCATCTTTTGCAAGAATCTTTTTTGGGTCATTGAGCTGCTGTTAGTGATTTTTCATCTGAAAATATCTTCCATTTAACTCAGTATTTATCTATACTTTTATCCTATTTTCATCATTAGAATGTGAGCCCAAACTTGGTTTTTGTCTTCCTTTATTTCTAGCACAGTGTCTGACACATACTAAGTATTTAGTAAATGTAGTTTAGTGACTGATTGATTATACTTTAGAGTACATGGACAGAAAAAGGAGCAAGGTATAGTAACTCTTGAGTCAGAGGAAAAGGATTCAAGCTCTACCTCTGAAACTTGTTTTCTGTGTGAACTTGGGCAAATCACTTATAATCTTCTTGGGCCTCAGTTTGCTCATCAATAAAATGAAGAGGTTGGATTACATAGCTTTTGAGGCCCATGCCAGCTCTAGAACTAAGATATATATAATCCTCTTTCACAATATATGACAAACATGGCAATGCATGATAACATATCAGATTTTTGCTGTCTCAGGGAGAGTGAAGGCATGGGAGGCAAGGAGAAAAAATGGATTGCAAAATGTCAGGAAATGATTATTAAAAATTGTATCTACATGTAATCTGGAAAAAAATAATGAAAATTATGGAAAAAACATCCCTTTTAAAATAGGATCATAGATTTACAGCAGGAAGTGACCTTCTGAAGTCACTGAGCCCAACTCACTAATTTTATAGATGAGGAAGGTGAAGTATAGAAAAGTTAAATGGTATTGCTAGGTCAAAAGGCACACACAGTTTAGGCTTATTTCATAAGGTGATCAAGGGAAAAGGAAAAGAACCCAAAGTTCTAAAATATTTATACTTGCTCTCTTTGTGGTGGCAAAGAACTGGAAACTGAGGAGATGCCTATCAACTGGGGAATGGCTGAACAAGTAAGTTGTAGCACATGAATGGGGTGGAACACTACTGCACTATAAGAAATGACAAGCAGGTGAATCTAAAAAAACATAGAAAGACCTACATGAAATTATGAAGTGAAATAAACAGAACCAAGAGAACATTACATACAGCAACAGAAATACTATTTGGAGAATGACTTGTGTTTGTCTACCTCCAGAGAAAGAACTGATAGACATAGGCAAGACATAGTTTTATAAATACTTATATCTTTTTGTCAAATAATGCATTCACTCGAGTAAGGAGAGAGAAAGTGAGGGAGATAGCTGGGAATTTTAATGTAACAAAGAAAATAAAAAGAAAAGTGGTGACTGCTAAGGGTCACAGGTAGCAAGTTTCTGAGGCAGCATTTGAACTCAGATCTTCCTGACTTCCCTGTCTACCTTTCTCTAAACTACACCACACTAACTCTCTCTAAAACTGTACAGAACTTATGTATTTAAGGATAGTTTTTTATTTTACAGAGGGGCAGAGAAACTCAAATGTCAGGCGTTGGCAGCTGATGTCAGTTGAAGTTCAATCAAATATAAAGATTAGATTGTAAGGCCCTTAAGAAAAGGGATTTTTTTTGTCTCTTTTTGAATTTCTGGTACTAAGCACAGTGCCTGGCACATAGTATGTGTTTAATGTTTATTGACTGAAGGTTAATGGTCTCTAGAGTTCCAGTGCTAGTGGATGGGGGAATAGGATACAATTTACAAATCAAAATATTACTGCATTGTTTGTACCATAATCCATGGTCCCCAAGTTGCTTGAATGAGTGATCATGCCTCTCCAAGAACCTATCATCTTCCTCCAAAAAAGTGACATGACATAGTGATGAAGATCTAGCTTCAAGTTCTTATTCTGACATTTCCTCTGTGTAACCTTGGGCATGTCACTTAACTTTAGATGATAACAACTCTAGGATTCCTTCCAGCTCTAAACCTTATAATCTAAGTCTTATACTATTTTGTTTGGTAGTGAGAAAATAGTTCAAAGGCACCCATATTAGCAACTATATGAGTTTACAAATGGCCACAGCAGTTGCAAATGTACTTCAAAAAATCAACTCAAAATTTAGTTGGGCATAAAAACAAAGTAGCTACTTCCTTATACTGTGTAACAACTATTATGTGTATGATGGAATCTCTCCTTTGCACTTCCAATGAAGCTCACCAAGCTCCTTAGTCACTCATTACCTTCCCATTGTGGGGTCTTTAAATAGTAAAATTGTTTGGTTTGGCTCAGGGAGAATTTACCAATAATATCCCCACATGATTCCTCTGGGAGGTTTTTACCTTTTGTGAATTCTAATGTATATTTGGTGGGCAGAACTTCTCTGTTAAGTTTTAGAATATTTTATAAAGAAGGTATCTCTGTTATATGTAAGCAGCAAACTGAAAACAGAATATTATCACAGAGTAAGAAAGACTCAACTGCTGCTTGTAACTTGTCATGCCACTATTGTCTAGACCAGTGATGGGCAAACTTTTTAAAGAGGGGGTCAAAGGAAAGGAAATGCTCATCAGTCAGTCTTGTTTCTTTCTTTTCCATTTATTAATATTTATTTTTTAGAAAAGTTAACATGGTTACATGATTTATGCTCTTGCTTTCCCCTTCTCCCCCCCCTCCCCCAGGGCCATTATGCTGTCAGTCTGTTTCTAAGGCAATTCTATGGAAGTTTCACTGTATTGTGTCCTACTCATTGTATTCATCAGATTAGGAATAATGTCCCCTGGCTGGATAGAACATTTCAGGGGCCCCACATCTGGTTCCAGGGCTGTAGTTTGCCCATCACTGGTACTAGTCCCTTTCCAAAAATCACTGAATATTAAGGGCTGGCACAGATCCCAGAGATAAATCTCATCTCACCTGCTCAAGGCTGACCTGTTGGAAAGTATGTCCTAGGGGAACTGAATATTTGGGGTGTTCCTAGAGTGAAGATGAAGAACCTGAGCCCTAGAGAAGTTAAATGATTTTCCTATGGTGAAAAATGAAGTTAGCAGCAAAGCTGGGTCTAGAAACTGAGGTTTCTTGGCTTCTTTTACTCTATCATGAAGTTTCTTATATGTATATATGACATGATAAAACTGTAATAAGTATAGAATAGGATATAAAATAATTTTACTATAATATATACACATATGCATATATATCCATATTTTATAATAAAATTGATACTTTATAATAAATCTAGAAAATAAAATTTTATTTTATTAAATTTAAAACTAATTTTATAATTTATAAACAAATTCTAAATTTAAAAATAAAAAATATATGTACAGATACGCATACCCCCTTACCTTCTGTCTTAATATTAAATTCTAGTATAGAATAGTGGCAATGGCTAGGCAGTCAGAGTTAAGTGATTTGCCCAGCATCACACAGAAAGTGTCTAAGGCAAGATTTGAACCTAGATCCTCCCAACTCCAGGCATGGTGCTCCATCCACTGTTACTTAGCTGTTCCTAATTTCTCACTCTCTCTCTCTCTCTCTCTCTCTCTCTCATATCATTGGTATAACAAATGCTCAGTGAGGAAACTCCTATCAAAATAAATGAATACCTGCTGTGTAACTTAGAGAAATAGTTGGGGCATTGAAAAGGCAAGTGACTTGCCCAAGGTTACACAGACAGTATTTATCAGATCTAGGGCCTGAACCCAAGTCCTTCTTATTCGAAGACCAACTTTCTGTCTAGTAGGCTACGCTGACTCCATTTCATAGACAAGGAAACTTTGCTCAAAATCCCAGTTACTTCCTAAAGTCACAAAGGTAGTAACTTGGGAAATGGGACCAGGTCTTTTGACTGCAAGTTCAGAACTTTTCCCATTATGCTGTATTTTAAAAAATGTATGAGTATAACAGATTGCAACACATCTAGTTACAAAGTTGTATGAATATAAAATTTCACAAATACTAACATAAAACAAAAATTGGTACTACTTCTACCTCCATCTTCTACATTTTTTGAGGTCTAATTTAATTGGCCCTCAAATAACTTAAAAAAAAAAGATGAAGTGTAAAACTGGATTAACTGCACCACCACACTTTTATTTTATGCTAACAGTTATAAGCTATCATGTTTTCATAAAGGCATTCAATGGTGTAAATGGACTTTGAGTTTTTAAGTTAGATTACAATCAAGGATTCAGTATCGCTAAACTATTTAATTTCGATACAAAACACAAAAAATCTGAAAGGTCTACTTCTACTCTTGTATGGTAAGTTACAGTGGGGATTCCTTTTGTCTATCAGAAAGACTAAATGATCATTGAGGATCCCTACCAATTTTCAAATTCTGTGATTCTCTAATTAGGTCTGCTATGCATCTTCAGTGAAAATGGCAATAAAATGATGAAGCCAAGTCATTTGCTCTCCAGTTTAATGGTACCTTTTATAACTAAAGACTAAGCATTGGTACATTGTATGTGCTTAATAAATGTTATGGATTATTGTCCAGTAGCCGCTAACTTTTATATAGAAATTTAAAGTTTGAAAAGGGTTTTATATGTTAGGTTATTTGATTATTATAATGACCCAGGGAGGTAGGTATTATCCCCATTTTACAAATGAGGAAACTGAGGCTGACAGAGATTAAGTGACTTGCCCAGGTTTCCATAGCTGTTAAATGACTATTGTAGTATTCAAACTTGGGACTTCTACCATGGAGTACAGCACACTGGGAGCTTCCTTCCTGGTTTGTATCTTTTCTTCCTACCTTTCTTCCTTCCTTTTTTCCAGTTACACATAAAAACAATTTTTGATGATTGTTTTCTGACATTTTAGGATTCAGATTTTCTCCCTCCCCAAGGTGGCAAATAATCTTATAAAGGTTATACAAGTGCTTTCAAATAATACTTATTTCCATATTGTTCATGTCACGATAGAAGATACAATAAAAATCTCATTTTTATTGTAGCTTCTAGGAAGGAAATAAAGTGAAAGATAGTATGCTTTGATCTGCAATCAGACTCCAATAGTTCCTTCTCTGGCTGTGGAAAGCATTTTTCATCATGAGTCCCTTGTTTTGGAAACTTTTTGGAAACTTGCTTTGCGATAATGGTTTAGTCTATCACAACTGATCCTTGTATAATATTTCTGTTACTTTATATATTGCTCTTCTGGGCCTGCTTACATCATTAATTTTCAAAGATTTTATCTTAAGTTAGGAAACAAGGGGTTTCAGCAATATAAAGAATGGTCGAATGAAGAGATGCCCAAGACTGTTAAATCAGAAGGCTCCCAAAACTATATCCATCTTAATAAGTCTTTTAAAGTCAGGATCCTTAAAAGGTGTTGCTTTACAGAGTACAAAGTAGATAGTTGCTTTGCAGGAAGTCAAGCTAAAAAAAGAGCCTCTGAGGACAAGCTGAGGAAAATGTCACTTTGAAGGATTGGTAAGTCCCCTTTTCCTAACAGAGAGATAATTATTCTGATCTGTATAGGCAACAGAGTTCACTTCTCTAGGAGGGCAAAACTCATTAATTTGGTGTACTAGCTAGCATTTCAACAGATAGTCAGTCATTAGAATGAAAAATCATTGATTGTTTTTTCTTGTGTTTCTGATTTTTTTTTTACCTACTCTTAAGGTTTCAGCTTATTTGATAGAAATATATAGGCTGGATGCATATGAAATACTACTGGATTTTATGACTAAGATTTACATATGAAAAACCAATGGCAAGGCTACTCCATCAAAAAGCAGGGGGTTAGAAATTACCAAATTTCACAGGAGGGGGAGAGTATTGTAAATTACAATATTTACTTTATAGATTTGGTATAGTGGAAAGAGAATTGGTTCTGGTGTCAGAGGAATTGGGTTCAAATACTATTTCTTATTACTTGTGTGATCTTAGGCAAACCACTTAAACTCCCTGGGCCTCAGTTTCCTCATATGTAAAATGGAGTTAGACTACATGCTTCCTGAAGTCCCTACCATGTCTAGATTTATCTATATATGTAGGGCCCCAAGAATGTTAGTATCACGACAGCAAAAAGACAGTTAATTGAGGGGCAGCTGGGTAGCTCATTGGAGTGAGAGTCAGGCCTAGAGACAGGAGGTCCTAGGTTCAAACCCGGCCTCAGCCACTTCCCAGCTGTGTGACCCTGGGCAAGTCACTTGACCCCCATTGCCCACCCTTACCAATCTTCCACCTAGGAGCCAATACACAGAAGTACAAGGGTTAAAAAAAAAAAGAGAGTTAGTTGGATGTCAAGATTATTAAGATTTTGCTGCAAACTTGTTCAACAAGAATGTCTTAATCTTTTTTTTTAGCTACATAGGATAAGTTTAGTTCAGCTCTTGCTTTCCTAAGGGGGTAGGGGAGAATGAGAATCTCTAAAACTGTTTAACTTATTTGAAAATGCACCACAGGAGGATTAAATAACATTGCCAATTAAATCTCAGAGAAAGTACTACAATTCATAAAGAACAAGCATAAACCCAATCAAAGGTTATAAGAACACAACCAGTCCATAGGTATGGAATATTACATATATTTTTTGATATTTTGATGAATTGATTGGTTATTTTTCCCTCCCTCGATCTCTCCTTCCTTCCCTCCCCCCTCCCTCCTTCCTTCTTTCCTTTCTTCTTTCCTTCTTTCCTTCCTTCGATCCTCCCTCCTTCCTTCCTTCCTCCCTCCTTCTTTTCCTTCCTTCCTCCCTCCTTTCCTTTCTTCCTCTCTCCCTCCTTTCCTTTCTTCCTCCCTCCCTCCATCCCACCTTCCTTTTCTTCCTTCCTCTCTCCCTTCCCTCCTTCCTTCCCTTCCTCCTCTCCCTTCTTCTTTCCTTTCTTTCTTCCTTCTCCCCCCCCCCCCATCCTCCCTCTTTCCTTCCTCCAGTAAGAATGAGATACAGGGGGAAATTTGATCATTGTGACAACAAAATATGTAATTAATATTATTTTTTAATAAAAATACTGTAATTCTTTAATCTTGTTTGCTCAAACCCCTCAAATTTAGCTTTTGAGGAATGACATGCGGAGACTTAAAAGTCTTTTTTCCCTCCAGATACAAAATCATAACCTCCAATTGATATATTTCTAAATTCAGGGTTACAGAAAGGAGTGAGTCAGTAGTGATGAACGGGACTAAATTTCAATGAATATTTAGTGTAGATACCATCTGGGAGAAGAGCTTCCTTTACTTTGGCAGACTTCTTTTTTCCTTTGCACTCCTAACCCACTTGCCTCTACATCTGTTTTGCAGCAGTTCAGACCTGTTTGAAGTCTGGACCCATAGTACTCCTTCAAGAAGAAGGGCAACCTGCTAGAACCAGTTATGGCCAGAGATACAGGCAGGGATGTTCCCCAGTGGTAAACACAAGGCAAAATTCAGGCTTTCCAAGAAAGAAAACAAACCCCAAACCAACTCTGGGCAGACATTTTCCTTCTGCTTCCAACTAATAAAATCAAGAGGTTGCAATGAGACCCAGCGGCATGCAGTTTGATGTCCTGGGCAGGATACAAGGAGTCAGAAGTGGCGCTGTAAATCCAGCGTGGGGCTTCAACATTGTGTTAAGTGTGGCCTGAGTCTCAGGGACTTCCCTTTGATGCAAGTTCAGTATATTAATGGGAAAAGCATTCACTTTTATTTGTCTGTACTGTCTGCGACAGCAATACCACCTCATTTAGGCTGGCCCAACATGAGAATGCCCAGAGAAGCAATCTGTTGCAAATTAGCACTGCTCCCCTTTCATTTTACTAGCTAGTAATTGGAAGGGGTTAAGAAAGTGTAACTTATCAGATCATGTGTGTTTATCTGCTTGGGGTGCGGGGCAGCAAGCCTTCCCTGAATTTCCCTGTGCACCCCGAGGCAATAATGTTTCCTTGCTGTCCACTTGATCTGAAAGCAAACGCGGATGCCTGTGAAATATGGGAGTGTAATTTGTTAAGTTTGGGAAGGTAGTTTCCCAGGTTCCTGAAGGGGATATTAATGACTTTATTAGAACCTTACCTTTCTTTAGAAATATTCTTACTCTCTCGCTTCCAAATGGTCTTGAAGTCACTGCAGAATTCATACCACACCATAAACACATAGTTGGGCGTGATCTCTTTCTCACCGGACTTTGGCTTCATCCCAAAATATCCTACTGTTGTTTCAAAACTGCAGGAGAGAAGAAAGATGAGAGGGAGGAAAACTGTCAACACATAAACCCATGGGGGGATGTAGGTTTCCCACTAGCCTGGTTTCTGACTAGTAGCTCAGTCTAATAATTACTGTAAATTCCCTTTAGCCTTGGAGAGTATTACAACTTTAACTACCCAATATGCCAATCCTCAAAGTTTTTTTGGAGGCATGATCTTTGGGACATGTCTTTTTCTCTAGGAATCAAAAATGTGCAGTGTGTGTGTGTGTGTGTGTGTGTGTGTGTGTGTGTGTGTGTGTGTACGTGCTTCATGTGCTGGGTGTGGGGCAGAGTGAGAGAAGAGGGGAAAATTTTGAGTTCTACAACCCTCTTCCACACCAGATACAAAATCATTACAAAATGGGGTACACTGAGTGTATGAATGAGGCATAAGAAAATTTGACTTCTAATCCTAGCTCTGTCATTAACTGGGTGTCTGACCTTGGACCTTCCCTTTTGTTATCTGGACCTCAGTTTCCTCCTCTGTAAAATGAAGGGTTGGACTATATGATTTTTATGGTTCCTTCTAGATCTAATATTCTGTGATTCTATTTAGTGCAAAAAAATTTAAGAACTTAAGACTGGCAAGTCAACTCATATAGTTTATTTGATGAAACCAAAGTCAGATTTGCTTGAGAGTTGGGAAGATGGCTAAGGTGGCAGAACATCCCTTGTAGAGATCCAGTCAGAAAAAAAAAAAAACCCAAAAAACTGAGGCCTCAAAAAAAAGAATCTCCATATCCTTCTGACACTTTTTACACTCTAGGCTTTGTTTTCTCATCTGTAAAGTGGGAATAATACTAGGTATGGGAGGATCAAATAAGATTACCTTATGTACTTTGCAAACCATAAAGTAAGCTATAAATTCTAGGTATTATTATAAGCAGCTAACTTAGTGATGTAGTGGATAAAGCTCTCGACTTGGAGTCAGAAAGACTCAAGTTCAGATCTAGTCTCAGAAATGTACTAGCTGTGTCACTTTGGGCAAGTCATTTAATCTCTTAGCCTCAGTTTCATCATCTGTAAAATGGGGAAAACAAAATTATCTCACAAAGTTGTGAAGATCAGATAACATGTAAAATTCTTTACAAGCCCAAGAATGCTATATAAACATTGGTGATTTTTATGATAGAAATGCCTAGGTCCCTGCCACTCTGAGTAAATACAAAGCTCTAGGTACTTAACAATTTTTATTTCTAATCTTAAGATCCAGCTTTTATCCATTTCCCATACTTTCTTCATCCAACAAGAAACAAAAGGCTAATTTGCCAATGCCAACCACACTTCAATAACTGGACCCCTTTCCTAGGACTTTAGAAAGTAATCAAAGGAGCTATGACCAGTACGGTTTATGACTCCATGGTCTATCATCTTCTGTAAGCTCCACATTTTTGGAGCCATTCTTAATATAGGACTTCTATTGGAACCCTATTCATTATTGATTATAAAACTCTGAAGTCCCTTTCCTATTATGATGGATACTTTCATCTCATTTTCAATTATTGGGCAATATATATCTCATAAGATTTTTATCACATTTCACAGATGAACTGCTAATTGATTCCATGACCATGATTAGGTGAGATTCAAGATAGAACTACAGCTCAGAGTCCTATAAATTCTTTTTGCTTCTGTAAATTAAAAAGAAAGTCTGTTTTTAGTACAAATTAAAGATGTTGGTCAAGGACTTTTACTTCCTAATTATTAAAAGGATGGAAGTGGAGAAGAAGAGCAGGTCAATAATTTTAGTGGTTTCCTAAAAGACTCAGTCTTATAATTTAAAAAACACAAATTCTAATAACCAGAAAAACAGAAACAATAAAAACAAAGAAGCATTTTTAAAAAGAAGATGCAAAATTTTAAAACTGTAGGAATAAAAATTCTTAGGAAACCAAATGAATAGTCTGTTAACAAAAGTTATATTACCATAGCAACAAAATAACAGATTAGATACATAAAATCACAGAGAGGTTTATTGTGAGACTATTTGGAGGATCATATATTGTTATAGCTAGAAAAAAATCTTACAGATTAGTTCTAACCCCTTTTCTTATATTGAAAAATGAGTTCTAGATAGGGGAGCAATTTTTCCAAATTCATTAGAGGCAGAGAACAGATAAGAATCAGGTACCTTGATGACAAAATCCACCCTTCTTTCTATTACGATTTTTTATCTCTCTTGCTAAGTAGGATGGGTATTTAAAAAGAAAATATTTTCTTCTGTTTTAGACAAGTAGCTTTATAAACTTTTGTTTTTCTTCATCCTAAGGGTCTGGTGAATGGCAAATAACATTTTTCTCATTAATCACCCCTCTCTACACTTTCATGTTTATTTGGTACATGCAGATATATTCAGTAGGTCTACCTTTGGCACTGAGAAATGGCTTCCAAGAAAGAAAAAGGAGAGAAAGGTCAACTCCTTCCTCACCAACAGCATGAAGCAAAGGGGCAAAAAACAAACATTGTGTTTGAATGGATCCACAGTCTCCTGATGATACTATAAACACTGAAGCCATTTCAGGGAATGACACTATGGGTTGGAGAATTGCTGTTATCATAGGGCAGGAGAAAAGCATGTCATCTTCTCTGAGGTTTCGGTTACCCAAGATGTAAACAGAGTCTAACCATATATACTCATTGTCTTCCCTCCCTGGGATTCTGAGGCCCTGTTAGCTAACACTTACTGGAGTGAAAACTAAAGGGAATGCTGAATTTCAGCAATTCTGCCTGTATGTTTTGGAAACTAACAACATCAAATGTACCTCTAGAGAAACCAGAGAAAACAAATTGCTGGAAAATGGGCTAGCTTGGCTAATCCCTTCAACTTTACCAAAGACCAAACACTTGATTTGGGTCAAATATTTGTTTCTCTTCTCAAGGAAAACCTAGAAAATGAACCTATAACTGTCTGAAAACTGCAAATACAACATACTTTTCTTTTATAATTTCATTTCAGTAAGTATTAAAACTGGCCACTGTAAAAAATATATGCTTTCTCATCTATTAATTTTACATCTAGTAAATTAATTTCTCATCTAATAATATTAATAGATTGTCCAAGAGCAGGGAAACTATCTCTAACAGACAGCAATCTGAAGAACAAGAATGTTTCTTACATGTCTCACAGCAGAATGATAATCCTTGAAAGTATCCTTCAACTTCAAAAAAAAAAGATTTCTAATTGTATATTTTGCATTCATATAACTTTTTCCTGACCCTGAAATTACTCCCTTAATTATCTTTATTTTTCTTCAACAATTTCCTGTCTCATTTATATCCTTTTAATTCAGCCAAAATTTTGGCATAGATCGTGATTATATCAAAGACTGCCCCTGCCCCCTCCAGGAAAGTGAATTGTTCTCTATCTTCTCTTAGGCAAAAATCCCAGGAAACTGCATTTACAATGTAAGATCCCACAATGGAATATGTTCACTTATTGGTTTCCATGCATACCCTTCAGAAACTGCTTAGAAAAAGCAAATAGTCTCTAGCCTCAGAGTAAATTGTTTCTCTTGAGGATAAAACTGAAGAATTGGCCAAATCTCACATGAATATTACAACACTGACTACCAACCTCTTTTTAAGAGGGCAACTAAATTGTGGTTTCCACATTAAAGATGGGATCTAACATTTTTTTCCCATGTCTGTCATGAAAGCTAGACCACCTTCACCACAAAGCCACAGAAAATGCTGAGAATGGCAATTTAGGGCCTCACTCAGCATAGCTAATGTACCATATCAGTCTCACCCACTCAGGTGGGTCTCTTTTCTTAAAGCTTGAACGAATACAGAAAACAGAATTTCTCCCCTTAAAGTGGCATTTGTGAATCTTCTGATAATAGCACCTGCTTGGGATTCCCTATATGAACAAAACAAATGCACCAAAAGACTAGCATACTTCCTTTATATCTTGGAAAGGAAAAAATAGCATGCACCCAAGGGCAAAGAACCTTAGACAAAATCCAAGATTATAACTGCAACTATATTATTTCTCCATCAATAAAACAAAGGGTAGGAGAATGAAAAATTTTTTCCTAAAGCTCTTACCCCAGTAGTCGATAATATAAATAGCTACAAAAAAAAGAGGACCAGATAATATGTTCTGTTTTAGATTGGTGTAGACAGATTCATAACCTCTTCCCACCCAGGGCTTGGAAATCAGTGGAGTTCAAAAAATGGTGTTTAGTGGTAAGAAAGAAACTTATATTAGCAGCATGACATAATAGAGAGGTGCTGTACTTTATTTTTCTAATGTCCAATGTTTTTCTCATTCCATTTTCAATTGCTGTGGCAATTTTGTCCCAACATCTGGACCAGCAAAGACCTGTGCCAATTATATGCTCTTAATTTGAGAACTTCTAAAACATTAGGTTCTTGCTTAGCTCTGAAAAGGGAGAGAGTGTTGGATTGCTTGAACTGTGCAAAAGGAATAAAGAATGTTAAGGAATCATCCTTTCAAATTATTGGTACTTTTCTTGTTATGTCCTCTTAAGGAAAAAAGAGTGAGAACATTAAGTAATTAGAGATCTGTTCTCCTCAACATCACCCCCACCACTACTCCTGGCTCCCCAACCACTCATTTCATCTTCACATCATACTTGTTTAAGATCAGAGGAAAGGAAGATCTTTATAAAAATTCTACTAATCTATTATTCATACTGATGAGGAGGGAAGCAGACTAAGCATCTCTTTAAAGCTGAATGAAAAGGTGGGAGTAAAATCATATGGCTGGTATTATCACTTCTGGAAATATTCAACCTCCTCCTCCTCCTCCTCCTCCTCTTAGAGCTTCTAGTCCAATTTCCATTGAATTATCTTTCCCTTGGAAGTTTTGTCTTAATAGGGCTGAGAGAATGGTTCTTCTAGGAAAGAATGTGAAACTGATAGGTCATTTACCTTTTCTGAGCATTCTCCAAGTGGATTTCTTCCATTTTGTGCTCTCCTTTTGCTGTAAAGGAAAAAAAAAACAATTATAATTACAAAAAGCTACATCTTTTCCCTTTTAATTTCATGCTGAAAACCAGAGAAATTTGCTTAAAATAAGAAGAAAGTCCTTAATTACAATACTAGCCCTTATTTAGAATTGGTAACTTAGAACAAAATGGTGGAGAGGCTATGTGGAACAATTTTGCCACCTACACTACTCATTCACTCATTCAATACATTCCTCAATAAGCATTTTTAAAGTACCTACTGTATACCAAGCACTATGTTAGGTATGGAGGATACAAAAACAAAGTGAAGTACTCTCAAGAATCTTACATTTTATTGGGGGGGAAACAAAACATGAACATATATAAGTGCATACCAAATAGCCACTAGATAATTTGGGGGTGTGAGGTTCTAGCTACTGGAGAGATAATGAAAGGCTTCATATCTAAGGTGGCATTTGAACCGAATATTGAAGGAATCCAGGAATTCTAAGAGACAGAGGTAAGGAGGGAGTACATTTCAAGGATGGGAGACAGTCAGCGAAAATGACATGGAAACGGAACCCTATCCCCAAATTCACCTTTGACTCTAATCCTCCAACTCTGCTTCCACTTCCAACTCTAACTCTAATCCTTTGACTCCAACCCTAACCCTAAATTTGCCTCTGACTCTAACACTAAATTTATTCCTCTGACTTTGACTCTAACCATAACACTTTGACTCTAACCCTAGCCCTAAGTTTAACTATGTCTCTTAACCATAAATTCATTCCTCTGATTCCAACTTTATCCCTAACCCTAACCTCCTCTCTAAAAAAAAAGACATGGAAATGGGAGCTGGAGTGTTGTGTAGCAAGGACACTAAGAAAGTCAGTTTGCCTGGACCATCACTCCCTATGATAATGGCCAATGAGGGTTACCCATCACATTGTCACATTTGTATCTCTTGAAACAGCATTAATTCAGCTGTTTCTATCAATCATCGTCTTCTGACAATATCATGAATTCGAAACCACCATACTGACTACTGAGGACAAGCACATGCTCATTAAAGAATGAACTATAGGATATATTCTTCTTTGAGCTAAGAAGCTTTTCCAAGCTGAATTCCTGAGACAATATCAAAGGATGTTCATAGATAGGAGGAGAAGGTCATCTTTGTGTTATCTGTTGGAATATGGTTGTGAAAACAAATCACCATTATAAATGTTTGTTCTCAACATTTACTTCACTAAATGAGATTCTGGATTATTATATTTGACACAAAAAAGATGCCTTAGTCCAGCCTCGGAGCTATTCCTGATGTTCTACAGAGGTCAGCTCCCCAAACTCATCATTAGTAGTTGCAAGTATGAAATACCTGCTTACTGGCATTATTTAAGAATTGAGCTTCATAGAGAAATCATTTTGATTTGTATGATTACTGCATATTAATGCCTCAAATTTTCAAAGATCTAACTTTATTTTGTCAGGTAGTGGTTAGACCACTAAGTGGTCTTGTAGGTACAGACTTGGGCTTAGATTCAGGAAGGTTTGAGTTCAAATTTTCACCACAGACCCTTATCAGCAATGTGATTCTGGGTAAATCATTTAATTTCTGTTAAACTCAGTCTTCATCAAATGGAGATAATATGAGCTACCTCACAGAATTGTTGGGAAGATCAAGAGAGAATACGTAAAGCACTTTTATAACCTTATTTGCTATATAAATGTTAGAAACTATTAGCTAATATTATTAATAAATCATTCCAGACCAGTATTTCTACTTACTCCATTAGAAATATGTCAGCTACTTGAGGTAGTCTTATTTTAACAAATGGAGTCCTGAACTTGGAGGTGAAAGGTCTGAATTCAACCTTGAAAGCCAAGATTGTATAGACTGCAATCTAGATTAAATCTTGAGTTTTTATATTCTGCATTTATATTTTTCCAGGAAGACAGAGGCATTACTCTCCATCTTCTGTGTTAACTTGCCATTAATAGGAAATACATTTTAGTTGACAAAAATATTTGACTTGAAGATGGAGATGATATGCCTGTACTGCCTACTTTAGAGGGCTGTTGTGAGGAAACAGCTTTATTGAACACTCAGCAGGTAGTTTAATCTGGGATCTTAATGTGCTGGGGAAATGTGAAAATAAAAGGCTCCTTTACTTTTATGCAAATTACTAATTCAATGTCAACTATGTGGAATGATAATTAAATAATTCTTGCACAAAATGACTGCAGTCTATTTCCTCCCATTTCATTTCCGCCCCAACTCTCCCATCAACTCACCTGCTTGAAATTTAAACATAACTTTGGTTAAGCATTTCTTATAGATCTCTCTGCCTCATCCAAGACCAAATATTAGAAATATGGGAATCAGTAAAACTTTTATCCTATAATAAATCAATCTGAAATGAGAATACTTTCCTATTTATGGACTCTCATATAGTATCGTGGGGCTAAATGGGATCATGAAGAAGCATTTAGATTACCCTATTTTTGAGAATATGTTATATTCTCACCTCAAATTATTAGATATCTATTCTTATTCTTTAAGCTAACTGAAACATGATATTCTTCAAGGTCTCCTAATAATGAGTTATGACTACTTAAATTCTCCTAAGAATCTGTAGACTCCTACCTTACCTATGGCAAGATCCTCTAAGCTACTATTTACAAATGGCATTTATATTAATTTTGCATCCAACTCTAAGAAACTATTTACAACCCTTCCAAGGCTAAAAATTTTTCCTAACTTAATTCAACATCTCTTCTCTCATTATTGCAATCTGATTCCTGTTTTTTATTTTTAAATTTACTTACTTTTAACATTAATGTTTTAAAAATTGAGTTCCAAATTCTTGCCCTACTCGCCCCTCCCCAACCATTGAGAAGGCAAGCAATATAATATCAATTATACATGTGAAGTCGTGCAAAATTGTATGCACATTTATGTATTAGCTATGTTGCAAAAAAGAAAAATAAAGTGAAAAAAGGATGCTTTGATCTCCCCTCAGAGTTCATGTAATCAATTATCCTAATCTCACTAAAAATGGATGACTCTTTTCCTTTAATAGGACTATAAAATGTTTTCCCTTATCCTTATATATTGAATTCATATTCATCTTTTAAAGCCTAACTCTATGAACTTTTTTCTGATTCACTTGGGAATGACCTTACCTCTTGCACCTTATAGAGAACCTTGTTTTGTACCTCTCTAATGCAGTTATGAAGTTTCTTAACATCTGTTTTGGCATTTAATTTTCCTAATAGTAGGTAAGCTCCGTGAGGGAAAAAGCTATTTTATCTAAGCTTTATATCTTCTTCAGTGTCTAGGAGAACTTTTTACCTACAGTAAACAATGAACACATGATTCTTGAATTTGGAATATTTTCCTTCCAATTTATATTTAACAGAGGTCTGTATGAGGGACAATTCCTTAATTTAAATGAACAGTGATAATGATATGAATTTAAGGCACAATCAAGGACAATAACGGAGTCATTTTTAGGTAAAAAGATGTCTTAGGTCTTGAAGGCATACCATATAAAGAGTTTTTGTGAAGTAAAATCTGATACAATTAAACAAATATTTGGCACCTTTCTGATATGTATGTTAGTAAATGAGCAATGTAATTTTTTTAAAAAGTTTTGGTGGTCATATAGTTGGAAGAAACCCAAGAATTCTTTTAGCAAAATCCATACCCAAGCAGGATCAGAATCTGGTAGAGACATCCCAGACCCTGAGCCCAATAACCCCAAAATAGAAACAATTTCTAGACCACCAGCTTTGCTTCTACCTTTGACCCCTACAGTCATCACTGAGCTCAGCAATCTATTTGGAGAAGGAGCTACCTATCATCTTAGCTATGACCATTGCCAACTCCCAACTAACTAATATTAAAGAGAAGATAAGTCTAAAAGTCCCAAGAATAGCATGCTACTCAGACATTGTGAGTCCTACTTTCAGATCTTTTAGCCATCATCCAATGGAGCAGTCTCTCAACCACATCACCACCAACACCAACATACAACCAACTGACCCCTCAGGGGCAGGTAAACCAGCCTAGCTGAAACAGTGAGGAATCTAAAGGGAGAGACAAGAGTCTACATGTGGCTGACTGGTCAAACCATCATTGACCTTGACCAACATCTTCTCTAAGATCTGAGTGGAAAAAGTCTAGGACCTTGAGCAGTGTTCTACCACTGACCAGCACTGCTTTTAGCCTGCTCCTCTATAGTCACCATCTAGGGGAGTAACACTTGTGGACATATGACCTAGCAATTGCTTTTACAGGCAGACACTGTAATCCCTGTCTTCTCATTAGGCACAACTACTGAAGACCAAAAAAGGATCATTCTCACAACAAAAGTCCTTGGCATTGTCTAATGGTTCAGTTTCAGAAATGGTTATGGCTTTAGAAGACATCCTATCCTTTGTCCTGCATTGTACCCTCAAGTTGAAGACTGCTTTAATATATAATAAAGAATTAGCCACACAATCTCCTTGAAATATGACTTACATTTTAGATAATTAATTTCATGTATTCTGTTTATGGATATCCCTCTTTCTACCCAAATTTTATGAGTTATATACATTAAAAACCCTGAACAGCAGGAAACATATAACTAAATCATAAATAATTTTGAGCAATGTTTTTTTTTTGTTATCATGGTGCTAACTATAAAATATGTTTCTAATAAATACTTATTGATTGGTAGGACCATTTGCAGGCATAAGGAAAGAATTGGACTTAGAGTCAGGAGGACCTGAGTTCAAATAATGCCTCCAAAATTTATTAGCTATGTGACTCTGGACGAGCCACTTCATAATCTTTTCTTTATTTGTAACGTGTGTGTATGTGTGGGCAACCTTATAGGATTGTGAGGATCAAATGAGATAATATATGTAGAATATTTTGCAGAGGAAGGAAAACCGGAACAAGTCAAATCAGATTCAATTCCTAGTTTTGCAGTTCATTAGTTATATGATTTTTTGCAAGAGACTTCTCTAGCAGCCTTAGTTTCCTTATCTTTATGATAACAAAAATAATAGCAATAGTAACAATAACAACAATAACAACAATAACATGACAAGATTGACCCATATGATCTCTAAATACCCTTTTGGTTTATAGGATCATAGATTTAAAACTGTAAAAGGTTATCTTAGCATCAAGGTCAACTGCCTTATTTGAAGGTGAGAAAGTTGAGGTCTAGAGCAGTGATGGGCAAACTATAGCCTGCGGGCCAGATGCAGCCCCCTGAAATGTTCTATCCCAATGCCCAACATTATTCCTAATCTGACGAATACAATGAGTAGTATACAATACAATGAAACTTTGAAAGAATTCCCTTAGAAACAGACTGTCAGATGAGCATTTCCTTTCCTTTGGCCCCCTCTTTAAAAAGTTTGTCCATCGCTGTCTAGAGAGCTGAAATAATTTGTTCAAAGTCACAAAATAAGTGCTAAAGACAGGATTTGAACTCATACTCCTTTTCAGTCCAAATCCAGCATTCTTTATATTGCACTACACTGCCTTTTCATCATCATATTTAATTAGGGAGGGAGGGAGGGAGAAAGAAAGGAGGAAAGGAAGGAAATAAGGAAGAAAAAGAGAGAAAGGTAGGAAGGTAGGAAAGAAAGAGGGAAGAGAGTAGGAAAAATAGAAGGAAAGGAAGAAGGGAAGAAAAAAGGAAGAAAGAAAAGAAAGAAAAAAGGAAATAAATATTAATTAAACGTCTAAGTGCCAGACATTGTGCTAAGTTCTTTACAAATATCTCTTTTTATCCTCACCACAGCTCTGGGAGGTGGGTACCCTTATTATCCCTATTTACTGGGAAGAGAACTGAGGCAAAGAGAGGTGACATGACTTTTCCAGGGTTGCACAGGTAGAAAATGTCTGAGGCTAGATTAGAATTCAAGTTTTCCTGAATCCAAGCCTATGGTTCTATCCACTGTGCCACCTAGCTACCCCTAGGTGAAACAAATAATCTTAAGGCCCAGTAGAAGATTCAATATGTGACACAATTATTTTTGTTAATGGTATAATCATGGTAGCCCCATTTTTATACACATGGTAAATAAAGTTACAATTTTGTGAGGTATTTGGGCTAAGGAAATGTATCAATTCAACATACTGAACTATGCAACATAAATCTAAAAAGGATCCTATTCATAAGCTTTAGAAGTGACTTTCAAAGAAATTCATTTCATTATGCCTAACATAATTAAGTCCTATTTATGGATACCTGTCTGTAGGGGCAGTAAAGGCAGTAGAATTAGGAATAGGGAAGTAGGATGGGGGTGGGGGGAGACTAGAATATTGTCCTAGAATTCTTTACACAGTCTATTACACTTTAATATACCATGGTTTATAGACCTGACATGGTTGGTATAAACCAACAGGACACACAGTAAAGAAGTTGTTTTTATTATGGCCCTACAAATAGCGATGCTAATGAGGAAACAAAGGGAGTGCTTTCCCCTTCATGTGGTATCCATCTGATACTATACCTTTTCTTAGAAAATCACCCTGTCATATACTTTTCAGGAAGAAAGAATGTTGCTCATGAAGAGTGACAATAGCACAGCACTGAATGGGAAGCTAGTTGGTGTGTGTGTGTGTGTGTGTGTGTGTGTGTGTGCAGAGAAGGTGGAGAAGGAATAGTTTTTTTCAGGTTACTTTAGAGGAAATAAATGAAAAGCATAATTAGAGGCTTTAAACCAGGGCAGGAAAATCTGGAGTTATGAAGGCTCACTTTCTTATACCTTTCATACCAAAGGTAAGGGCATAGATAATGGTGCCAGCAACCAATACCTGACGGATGGAAATAAAGACTGGAATTGTGACTCATTTTTGTAGGGAAATTCTGAGTAAGGATATATTTCTTTACCAATACAAGTGAACATCTTCTTTATAACTTTTAATAGGAAGTTTCCTAGATTAGTGTGTCAAATTCAAAGACAAACTGAGCTATTAAAGTACACATAAGGAACCCTGTAGGCCTCCTACTGACTTAGAAAACCACACTGTATATTTTCTGTTCTACTTGTATGTATTTTGTTAAAATAGTTGGGAGAGAAAAAGAGAGGGACCAGGAAAGACCTTAGAGCAGTGGCCACCAAAGTAGGGTGCATCCATGGGGAGTAGAAAAAGAAGAAAATATTAAAGCTACTATTTGTATTTGTGTTTTAATCAATAAAAATAAGAAAAAATTCAAGCTTCCCCAATATTTAATGTATGGATTGACAATGGAATTCTTACTGGGTCTATATGTTCGATGGACATGTATTGATACATGAGGTACTCTTCAGAAGGCCTAAGAATTCCACAGATAAATCATGTGTGATTCATTGTTTGATGGTGACAATTCTTTAGTTTATGTGCTTTCCAGTAGCATATCAGGATATATTACACTTACTTTTACCCAATGAAGTAAATTTATGGATTATCCAGTTTTAAACTAATTCTCACAAAATTAACAAATGGCTTAATAAAGATATCTTTAAAGAAACCATTCTTTGGGCTGGAGCCAAGATGGTGGAATAGAGAATTATTCATCTGAGCTATCCTAACATTCTCTTCTGAATAACTTTAAAATAGCTCCTCAAACTGAATTCTGGAGTGGCAGAACCAACAAAAGGCCAGAGTGAGACATTCTTCCAATTCAAGACAACACTGGAGATTGCAAAGAGAGATCTGTGGCATGGGAAAGGAGGCTGGTCTAGAGCCCACATGGATGAAACAACAATGGTGGAGAGACTAAGTGGTAGTTATAGAAGTAGCAGCAGCTTCAGGATATCTCAAGCCTGAGACAATAAAGGGATCTGGCAAATTGTCAGAAAGAGATTACAGGATACTCTGTGCTAGTACTGATACAGGACCAAATGCTGTTTGGCAACTACATTGTCTATACTCACTTCTGAGTCACAGCTAAAGGGTAGAAAAGAATACTTTTGGTCAAGAGGGAGTAGAAGATCTGAGGAGCATTATCACTTCATCAGAAATGCTGAGGAATGGTATTAGTTTCCAATCCCAAGGGAGAAGGGGCCCTGAGGGACAGTGTTGATTGTAATTCCAAGGGATCAGGGGACCTTCCTAGATGAGGACTAGAGTGCAGACCATGAGACTAGTGACCATACTTCATCCCAGATCATACCGTCTTAGAAACGCCAAAGACTTACAAATCCCTAGAACTAGAACTGAAAGCAGCAGTGTGAAAAAAGCCTGAAGCTTGAGATAGAGTCCCCTCCCCACCCTACAACCAGAGGATAAAAAAAGGAAATTGAAACAACTCACCAATTACCACCTGAAAGAGTTCCCAAAATGAAAACTCCCAGGAATATTATAGCCAAATTCCAGAGTTCCAAGGTTAAAGAGAAAACACTTCAAGCAGCCAGAAAGAAACTATTCAAATACCATGGAGTCACAGTAAGGATCACACAAGATTTAGCAGCTATCATGTTAAACGAGGGGGGTGCTTACAATACGGTATCCCAGAAGGCAAAAGAACTAGGTTTAAAACCAAGAATAACCTATCCAGCAAAACAAGGTATAATACTTTAAAGAGAAAATGGATATTTAATGAAATAGAGGACTTTCAAGCATTCCTGATGAAAAGACCAGAGGTGATTTGAAAAATCTAATTTTAAAATACAAGACTCAAAAGAAATGTAAAAAGATAAATATGAAAGAGATAAGGGACTCAATAAGTTTAAACTATTTAACTTTCTATATGGGAAGATGACACACAAACCTTCTAAGAATTTTTTTTATCATTATTAGGGCAGTTATTAGGCTTATGCATAGAAAGGTATGAAGGTAAGACAATTATTTTGGGATTATGTAAAAAAAAAGGACAAATGAGAAAGAGAGATACCCAGAGAAAAGGGTGAAAGAGGAGGAAGACTGGAAAATTACTTTACACAAAAGAGGCAGGTAATGAAAAGCTTTAACAATAGAGGGGAAAATGGTGAGTGGGGAGAGTAGGTTTTGCTTGAACCTCACATATCTAAAATGGTTCAAAAAGGGGAACTATTTATACATACTCAACTCATAATAGAAATCTATTTTACCCAACAAGGAAGTAGGAGGGAAAAAGGATAAGAGAAAGGGAGTGGTGGTAAAAGGGAGGGCAGATAAAAGAAGTCAGTGGTCAGAGGCAAAACAGACTTTACAGGAGGGAAAATATATATATAGAGAAGGATAAGTAGAAGAAAATAAGATGGAGAGAAAAGCACAGTTAGCAATCATAACTGTGAAGAGGAATGGAATCAACATGGCTATAAAACAAGTAGATTAGAAACAAGAAATCAACAATATGTTGTTTACAAGAAACACATTTGAAACAGAGAAACACAGAGTTAAAATAATGGGCTGGAGCAGAATAGAATATACTTTTGCTGAAGTAAAAAAAAAAAGGCAGGAGTAACAGCCATGGTCGTAGACAAAGAGAAAGTCAAAATAGATCTAAAAAGGGATAATCAGGGAAACTACATTTTGCCAAAAGGAACCACAGACAATGAAGCAATATCAATACTAACCTTGTATGCACAAAATGGAGGAGTATCCAAATTCTTAAAGGAAAGTTAAATGGATTATAGGAGGAAATAGACAATAAAGCTACTAGTGGAAGATCTCAACCTTCACCTCTCAGAGTTAAATAAATCAAACTATAAAATAAATAAGAAAAATGAAAAGAATCCTAGAAAATTTAGATATGACAGACCTTTGAAAAAAACTGAACAGGAATATAAAAGAGTATACCTTTTTCTCAAATATACATGGCATCTTCACAAAAATTGACTTTGTATTAACATTTAAAATATTAAATATGCACATAAAATATTAGTGTATATATTAGTACAGAAATATTAAACATATTCTTTCAGACCATAATGTGATTAAAATTATATTGAATAAAGGGCAATAGAAGTATAGATTAAAAGCTAATTTGGGGGGCAGTTAGATGGCTCAGTAGATTGTGAGACAAGCCTAGAAATCAGAGGTCTTGAGTTCAAATCTGATGTCATACACTTCCTAGCTGTGTGGCTCTGGGCCAGTCACTTAACCCTCATTGCCTAACCTTTATTGCTTTTCTGCCTTGGAGCCAATGTACAATATTGATTCTAAGTTGGAAGGTAAGAGTTTTTTTTTTAAAGTGAATTTGAAACTAAATAATCTAATCCTAAAGAATAAGTGAGTTAAATAAAATAAACATAGAAATTATCAATAATTTCATTAAAGAGAATGGCAACATTCCAAAATTTGTGAGATGGGGCCAATGCAGTACTTAGGGGAAAATTAATATCTCAAAATCAATAAGAGAGAAAAAGAGAAGATCAATGAATTAGGCATGCAACAACAACAACAAAACCACTAGAAAAAAATTAAAATTCCCAAATTAAGTATCAAATTGAAAATCCAAAAAATCAAAGGAATAAATTAATAAAATTGAAAGTTTAAAAAAGTAGAATTAAAACAGGAACTGATTTTATAGAAACGAATAAAATAAACCATTAATTAAATGGATGAACAAAAAGAAAGAATAACATCAAATTAATGGTATAAACCAGTGATTCCCAAAGTGGGCATTACCGCCCCCTGGTGGGTGCTGCAGTGATCCAGAAGAGCGGTGATGGCCACAGGTGCATTTATCTTTCCTATTGATTGCTATTAAAATTTAAAAAAATTAATTTCCAGGGGGCTAAGTAATACTTTTTCTGGAAAGGGGGTGGTAGGCCAAAAAAGTTTGGTAACCACTGGAATCAATGAAAAGAATGAATACCATAAATGAAGATAAAATTATATTTATGGGTTTTCTTGGTCAACCTTGCTGAAGTGGTGTGCCATTTTATAGATGATTAAGTGAGGCAAAGAAGGTTAAGTAACTTGTCCAGGATCACACAGCTAGTAAGTGTCTGAGGCCAGATTTGAATTTAGAAAGATGTGTATTACTGGTTTCAGTCTCTCTTTTCACTATGCCAACTAATTGCTTTGCAGAAGAGGAAATAGAATATGTAAATAACCCTATCTTGGAAAAAGAAATGGAATGAATCACCAAGAAGTTCCCTAAGAAAAAACCTGAGAGACCAAATTGATTCAAAAGTGAATTCTACAAAACATTTAAAGAATAATTAAAGCCAATACCTAATAAGCTATTTGAAAATATAGGTCAAAAAAGAACCCTACCAAATTTTTCTTATAACAAAAATGTGGTTTTGATACTCAAGCTAGAGAGAGCAAAAACAAAGAAGGAGAATGATGGACCAATTTCTTAAATGAATATAGATAAAAAATTTAAATAAAAACTAGGTAAGGAGATTTTAGCAATATGTTAAAAGATCATAAACTCTGATCAGGTGGAATTTATACTAGAAATTCAGATCAGGTTCAATATTAAGAAAACTATTAGTTCAATTGACCATATCAATAACAAAAATAACAAAAACCATAATGAGCTCAACAGAATTAGATAAAGACTTTGACAAGATACAATACCCATTTCTATTAAAAATACTAGAAAGCATAAGAATTAACATGCCCTTTTAAAAATAAGTACTATCTATCTAAAACAATGAGCAAGAACTATTTATAATACAATAAATGTGATGCCTTCCTAATGAGGTTAGTATTGAAGCAAGGACATCTGTTATTGCCACTATTAGTCAATATTGCAATAGAAATAATAGCTAATAGCAATAAGACAATGAAAAGAAATTGAAGGAATAAAATAGGCAATGAAGTAATAAAACTTTAAGTCTTTGCAGATGACATAATATACTTAGAACAGCCTAGAGAACCAACTAAAAAACTGGTTGAAATAATTAACATATAGAGTTAATAGAAATTAAAATAAATACTTTTAATTCCATTCAATGTAAAAGGTTATGCGCAAATAAAACAAAGTTAAAAATTAGAAGGAAAACAGAAAGCTGGTTAAAATTTTTTGCAGCAAGTTTTACTGATAAAGACCTCATTTCTTTTTTTTTTTTAAAGTTTATTAATATTTATTTTTTAGAAAAGTTAACATGGTTACATAATTCATGCTCTTACTTTCCCCTTCATCCCCCGAGCTCCTCCCCCCATGGCTGATGCGTATTTCCACTGGTTTTAAGATGTGTTATTGATCAAGACCTATTTGCAAATTGTTGATACTTGCATTGGTGTGGTAGTTTTGAGTCTACATCCCCAATCATGTCCACCTCAAACCATGTGTTCAAGCAGTTGTTGTTCTTCTGTTTCCACTCCTGTAGTTCTTCCTCTGAATGTGGGTAGCGTTCTTTTCCATAAGTCCCTCAGAATTGTCCTGGGTCATTGCATTGCTTCTAGTACAGAAGTCCATTACATTCTATTTTACCACAGTGTACTGGTCTCTGTGTACAGTGTTCTTCTGGCTCTGCTCCTTTGTCTCTGCATCAATTCCTGGAGGTCTTTCCAGTTCACATGGAATTCCTCCAGTTTATTATTCCCTTGAGCGCAATAGTATTCTATCACCAGTATATACCACAATTTGTTCAGTCATTCCCCAATTGAAGGGCACACCCTCGTTTTCCAGTTTTTTGCCACCACAAAGATCACAGCTACAAATATTTTCATACTAGTCTATTTATCTATGATCTTTTTGGGGTACAAACCCAACAATGGCATGGCTGGATCAAAGGGCAGACATTCTTTTATAGCCCTTTGAGCATAGTTCCAAATTGCCATCCAGAATGGCTGGATCAGTTCACAGCTCCACCAACAATGCATTAATGTCCCAGTTTTGCCACATCCCCTCCAGCATTCATTACTCTCCCCTTCTTTCATTTTAGCCAATCTGCTAGGTGTGAGGTGATACCTTAGAGTTGTTTTGATTTGCATTTCTCTGATTATTAGAGATTTAGAACACTTTCTCATGTGCTTATTGATACTTTTGATTTCTTTACCTGAAAATTGCCTATTCATGTCTCTTGCCCATTTATCAATTGGGGAATGGCTTGATTTTTTATATAATTGCTTTAACTCCTTGTATATTTGAGTAATTAGACCCCTGTCAGAGTTTTTTGTTATAAAGATTTTTTCTCAATTTGTTGTTTCCCTTCTGATTTTGGCTGCATTGTTTTTGTTTGTACAAAAGCTTTTTAGTTTAATACAATCAAAGCCATTTAATTTACATTTTGTAATTTTCTCTAACTTTTGCTTGATTTTAAAATCTTTCCTTTCCCAGAGATCTGACAAGTAAACTATTCTGTGTTCACTTAACTTATTTATAGTTTCCCTCTTTATATTCAATTCATTCACCCATTCTGAATTTATCTTGGTGTAGGGTGTGAGATGTTGATCTAAACCTAATCTCTCCCATATTATTTTCCAAATTTCCCAACAGTTTTTGTCAAATAGCGGATTTTTGTCCCAAAAGTTGGGGTCTGGGTATATCATACACTGTCTTGCTGATGTCACTTACCCCAAGTCTATTCCACTGATCCTCCCTTCTGTCTCTTAGCCAGTAGCATACTGTTTTGATAACCAATGCTTTATAGAACAGTTTAATATCTGGTACTGCTAGGCCTCCTTCCTTCACACTTTTTTCATTATTTCCCTTGATATTCTTGAGCTTTTGTTATTCCAAATGAACTTTGTTATAGTTTTTCCTGATTCAGTAAAAAAAGTATTTTGGTAGTTTGATAGGTATGGCTCTAAATAGGTAAATTAATTTGGGTAGAATGGTCATTTTTATTATGTTAGCTCATCCTACTCATAAGCAATCAATGTTTTTCCAGTTGTTTAGATCTAGTTTTAATTGTTTGGAAAGTGTTTTGTAGTTGTTTTCGTATAACTTCTGTGTTTGTTTTGGTAGATAGATTCCTAAGTATTTTATATTGTCTAGGGTGATTTTAAATGGTTGTTTCTCTTTCTACCTCTTGCTGCTATGTGATGTACTGGAAATATATAGAAATGCTGATGATTTATGTGCATTTATTTTGTATCCTGCAACCTTGCTAAAGTTGTTGATTATTTCTACAAGCTTCTTAGTTGATTCTCTAGGATTTTTTAAGTAGACCATCATATCATCTGCAAAGAGTGATAGCTTAGTCTCCTCATTGCCTATTTTGATTCAATTTCTTCAATTTCTTTTTCTTTTCTAATTGCTACTGCTAGTTTTTTTCTAGTACAATGTTAAATAATAGAGGTGATAATGGGCATCCTTGTTTCACTCCTGATCTTATTAGAAAGGCTTCTAATTTATCCCCATTGCATATGATGCTTGTTGATGGTTTTAGGTATATACTGTTTATTATTTTTAGGAAAGGTCCTTCTCTTCCTATACTTTCCAGTGTTTTCAATAGGAATGGGTACTGTATTTTGTCAAAGGCTTTTTCAGCATCTATTGAGATAATCATGTGATTTTTGTTTGTTAGATTGTTGATATGGTCAATTATGTGAATGGTTTTCCTAATGTTGAACCATCCTTGCATTCCTGGTATAAATCCCACCTGATCATGGTGGATGATCCTCTTGATCACTTGCTGGAGTCTCTTTGCTAGTATTCTATTTAATATTTTTGCATCTATGTTCATTAGGGAGATTGGTCTATAGTTTTCTTTCTCTGTTTTTGATCTAACTGGCTTTGGAATCAGTACCATATTTGTGTCGTAAAAAGAATTTGGTAGGACTCCTTCTTTGCTTATTATATCAAATAATTTGTATAGTATTGGGATTAGTTGCCTTGTGAATCCATCAGGGCCTGGCGATTTTTTTCTTAGGGAGTTCTTTGACGGCTTGTTCAATTTCTTTTTCTGATATGGGATTATTTGGGTATTCTATTTCTTCTGCTGTTAATCTAGGCAATTTATATTTTTGTAAATATTCATCCATATCTCCTTGATTGCTATATTTATTGCCATCAAATTGGGCAAAATAGTTTTTAATGATTGCCTTAATTTCCCCTTCATTAGAGGGGAGGTCTCCTTTTTCATATTTGATACTGTCAATTTGGTTTTCTTCTTTCCTTTTTTTTATTAGATTGACCAGTACTTTGTCTATTTTATCTATTTTTTCAAAATACCTTACTTTCGATTTTATTAATTTCTCCCTTGATTTTTAGTATTTCTAATTTAGTTTTCATCTGGGGGTTTTTAATTTGCTCGCTTTCTAATTTTTTGAGTTGCATGCCCAATTCATTAATCTCTGCCCTCCCTAATTTGTTAATATATGCACTCAAGGATATAAATTTCCCCCTGAATAGTGCTTTGGCTGCATCCCACAGAGTTTGGTAGGATGTCTCATCATTGTCATTCTCTTCAATGAAATTGTTGATTGTTTCTATGATTTCTTCTTTGACTAGCTGGTTTTAGAGAATCATATTATTTAATTTCCAATTAGTTTTTCATTTGCCTGTCCATGTACCCTTACAAATTATTATTTTTATCACATTATGATCTGAGAAGTTTACATTTATTATTTCTGCTCTCTTGCATTTGTTTGCAATGTTTCTATGCCCTATTACATGGTCAATCTTTGTGAATGTACCATGTGCAGCTGAAAAGAAGTTGTATTCCTTTTGGTCCCTATTTATTTTTCTCCACATATCTATTAAATCTAATTTTTCTAGGACTTCATTCATCTCTCTTACCTCTTTCTTACGTATTTTTTGGTTTGATTTATCTAGATCTGAAAGAGGAATGTTTAGATCTCCCACTTGTATGGTTTTACTATCTATTTCCTTCTTGAGATCTGCCAGTTTCTCCTTTACGAATCTTGTTGCTATGCCATTTGGTGCATACATACTGAGCATTGTTATTTCCTCATTGTTTATACTGCCTTTAATCAGGATGTAATGACCTTCCCTGTCTTTTTTAATCATATCTACTTTTACTTTGGCTTTGTCAGAAATCATAATTGCCACTCCTGCCTTCTTTTTCTCATTTGATGCCCAAAGGATTTTGCTCAAGGCCTTTACCGTAAACCTGTTTATGTCCACCCGCCTCATATGTGTTTCTTTTAGACAACATGTGGTAGGATTTTGGTTTCTAATCCACTCTGCTATTTGCTTCCTTTTTATGGTAAAGTTCATCCCATTCACATTTAGAGTTATAATTATCAGTTGTGTATTCGCCAACATTTTGATATCCCCTCCTAGTTCTACCTCTTCTTCTTACACTATTTCCTTTTAAACAAGTGGTTTGCTTTATGCTAGTAACCCTTGTCCCATCCCTTAATTTACTTCCCTTTCTACCCCCTCCCTTATTATTCTCCTTCTTTTATTTTTAAGGCCTAATGAATTCCCTCCCCCTTCTTCTCCCCTCCCTTTTTTGACCTCCCCATTTCCCTGCTCCCTTTGGTTTATCCATTCTGACCTTCTCAGTAGGATTAGATAGAGTTTTATATCCCAATGGATAAAGCTACTCTTCCCTCTCAGGGTTAATTACACTGAGAATAAGGTTTACACATTACCTTTTAATGCTCTCTTCCTCTCCTTCTTATAATAGTATTCATCCCCTCCTCTTCCCATGTCCTTTTTGTGTAATAGAATATCCTATTTTTCTTATTCATTCAAGTTTCTCTTGGTGTCATCTACTATTCATCCCCCTCTTTCCCATGCTCTTATCATCTTAGACCATTTAGTTTTCCAACCTCTCCCTATGAATAATTCTTCTAATTACTATAATAGTGAATACTATAATAGTGAAGAGTTCCTTACAGAGAATTATATATAATATTTCTTCACATAGGAATACAAATAATTAGATCATACTGAAGCCCTTAAAGAGGCAAATTTAAAAAATAAGAGTTTTCTTTCTTTTCCCTCTGTTTCTTATTTACCTTTTCATGTTTCTCTTGATTTTTATGGTTGGATATCGAACTTTCCATTTAGTCCTGGTCTTTTCTGTACAAATACTTGGAAATCTTCTATCTTGTTGAATGCCCAAACTTTCCCCTGGAAGCATATATTTAGTTTTGATGGGTAGGTGATCCTTGGTTGTAGACCCAGTTCTCATGCCTTTCTGAATATCATATTCCAAGCCATGTGGTCTTTTAGTGTGGAGGCTGCCAGATCCTGTGTGATCCTGATTGGTGCTCCTTGATATCTGAATTGTTTCTTTCTGGCTTCTTGTAAACTTTTTCTTTTAGTTGGAACCTCTTGAATTTGGCTATTATATTCCTGGGGGTTGTCTTTTCGGGGTCTTGTGTAGAGGGTGATCTATGGATCCTTTCAATGTCTATATTGCCCTCTTGTTGTAGAACTTCAGGGTAGTTTTGCTGAATAATTTCTTTTAGTATGGAGTCCAAATTTCTAGTAATTTCTGCTTTTTCAGGAAGAACAATGATTCTCAGATTGTCTCTTCTAGACCCGTTTTCTTCGTCTGTCACTTTATCATTGAGCTATTTCATGTTTCTTTCTATTTTATCAGTCTTTTGACTTTGTTTCATTTGTTCTTGCTGTCTTGAGAGATCATTAGCTTCTAATTGCTCAATTCTAGCCTTTAGGGACTGGTTTTTGGCTATAATCTTTTGGTTTTCCTTTTCAATCTGGTCATTTCTGGTCTTCAATTTAATTGCCTCACTTTCCAATTGTGCAATTCTGCCTTTTAAACTGTTATTTTCTTGCCAGATTTTGGTTTCCAATTTGCTTACCATTTTATTTGATTTTGGGGCATCTTTCTCCAAATGGGAGTTTCTGTCTTCTAACCTGTTAATTTCCTTTTGAGCTATTTCCCAATTCTCTCACCAAATCTCTTCCATCTTTCTCATCATCTCAGATTTGAACTCTTTAATAGCTTGTGGCCAGTTTTCATTATTTTGGGAAGGTTTATATAGGATTACTTGTTTGTTCTCCTCTGCTGTTTGCTCTGTTGTCTGGATTTTAACTGTGTAAAAGTTGTTGAGTGTTACAGACTTCTTCTTGATGATCTTTCTCTTTTGGAGTTCTTGTCTCTGGCTTGCCATTGTTAGCCCTGTGCCCTCTTAGGTTTATCCTAATACTAAGGGTCTGTCTGCTCTCTTTAGGCTCCTGAGGTCTCAGGTTTAGTTGTTCTCAGGGTCAAGCCTCCTGGTGGTCCCCTTGCTTGTTCCTCTGCCAGAGGCTCCTTTAAGTCTCAGGGTGCTGCTTCTACAGTCGTGTACCCCTCTGCACTGGGTTCCCACTCAAGGTCCGTGCCTGCGCTCAGGATCCGAGTCCTAGCCTTGGCTCAGGATCCGTGTCTGCACTTGCAACCACGCCCGCACTTGTGCCTGTGCTCAGGGTCTGTGTTCAAAGTCCACAGTTCTTTAGCCTCTTGGGGTCTTAAGTCTTGTTTCTCTCAGGGGCCCCAGGTAGCTGCCAAGGACTTAATGCGTGCCCCAAACTTTCTCTAACTCTTGTGGGCTGGCTTTGGCACTGTAAGTGCTGTGGGGTGGGTGAGGGGGTTGCTCAGCTTGAGTTTTAGTGAGAGCTGTTTCACCCCTTTATAGCATGGAAATGCCCCGATTCCATGTACCTCCAATGCTGTGCCCTGTTGTGGGGTCCCTTTGTTCCTCTGCATTTGTTTTTATGTTTTCTTGAGGAGTCCTTTATGTTTTGGTTAGGAGAGGTTAAGCAGCTGCTTTTTATTCTGTGGCCATCTTAACCAGGAAGTCAAGACTTCATTTCTCAAGTAGAGAAGTGAGACAAATTTATAAAACTAAAAGCTATTTCCCAATTGATAGTCAAAGGACATGAGCAGGCAATTTTCAGAAGAAAGTTTTGTGAAAAAAATGCTTTACATCACTGATTAGTGAAATGCTTAAAACAACTGTTGCAGTATCACCTCATACTTATCAGACTGGTTAATATGACATAAAAGGAAAATAAAAAGTACCGGAAGAGATATGGAAAAATTGGGATATTAATGCACTGTTGGTAAAATTGTGAATTAGTTTAATCATTCTGGAAAACAATTTGGGAATACACTCAAATGGAAAACTGTTCATATATATCTTTTTAAAATCCTTACCTTCCATCCCAGAGTCAATACTGTATATTGGCTCCAAGGCAGAAGAGTGGTAAGGGTAGGCAACGGGGGTCAAGTGACTTGCCCAGGGTCACATAGCTGGGAAGTGTCTGAGGCCAGATTTGAACCCAGGACCTCCCATCTCTAGTTCTGGCTCTCAATCCACTGACCTACCCAGCTGCCCCCCTGTTCATATTTTTTAAGCAAGGAACATCAATAATAGATTTGTATCCTAAAGAGAACAAAGGAAAGGAAAAGGACCTATTTTTACAAAAATATTTACAGCCGATCTTTTTGTGGTGGTAAAGAATTGGAAATCAAGAAGGATGTCCATCAACTGGGGAATGGCTGAAGAAATTGAGGTATATGATTGTGATGGGATACTATTGTGCTATAAGAAATGATAAGCAGGATGATTTCAGAGAAACTTGAGAAGACAACATATATGAATTGAAGAAAAATGAAGTGAACAGAGAACATTGCACATAGTAACAGCAATATTTGTAAGGATGATCAACTGTAAAAGATTTAGCTACTCTGATCAAAAGAATGATCCTTGATAATCCCAAAGGATTCATGATGAAAAATGCTTTCTACCTGCAGTCAGAGAAGTTAATGAATTCTGAATACAGATTGAAGTATGCTTTTTTTTAAAACTTTATTTTTATTGTTTTGCTTTGTGTTTACTTTTGCAACATGGCTAACTTGAAAATGTGTTTGACATAACCCCACATATATAACTGAAATCAAAGTGATAGCCTTTTCAAGGAAGGGTCAGGGCAGGTGGTAGGGAAAGAACTTAGAACTCAAATTTTTAAAAAATGATTACTAAAATATTTTATAGGTACTAGAGAACTATTTAATGAAACAAAATAATTCTTAAAAGAAACCCTTTATTGAGGAAAATAATCAACCACAGGTGAACAGAGAAATAGCAGAGCTGACACTACTCCTACTCAAGACTAGACCTTCATATTATGAAGTAATACCAATATTTATCTAATCATATTGAACAAGTCAACCCCCCATATGAAATTATCAAGATTATCTTAAATATAAGTTTCTACCTATTATCATTAATGATGAATTTCTCCTTAAAAAATACATATCTACATATCTTGATTGGACAGATAAAATCTATATAAAATGCTTGTCTTCTCAAGGAGGATTGAGAGAATTTGAAATTCAATTTTTTCAAGAATGAATGTTAAATATTTTTTTTACATGTAATTGAGAAAAAATAAAAATTAAATGTAAAAAGTATGTACATATACACACAAAAGTTGCATCTTGAGATGTGAGCTAACAATAATATTTAGGTCACTATGACTGGGAAGACAATTAAAAATATTTTTTTGCTGAAAACTATGATTCACCTATAAAACTTGCATACTGGCACAAATGAAAAACTCAGAAATAGATTTTCTAATTTTTAAAAATGGATTAAAATAAAGAGTTTTATTGAGTTTGGAATCTGTTAAAAATATAAAGATGCAACGCCTTCTGGTATGTTTACTAGAACAGCTAATTGGCATCATGGAAGATGGAAATTTATTAGCTGAATTTAAACAAAAACTATGCTTATTTGGTTGAGAAGATTGAAAATAAGTATTGTGATTTATTATGTACAGTCAATGATGACATTTTTCCTTTTGGATCTCCATATCTTTGCGAGATATCTTTTTTTCAGCTACAAGAGTTAGTAAACCCAAGCATTTAAACGAACTCAATTAAAATCAGACTTTCCAGGCACAGTATCTTAAAATGTTAAGCCAAGATTTTTTTTCAAAATGAGGAAACATGCATATCATGTTAAAATTGTAAAATTTTAATGAAAGCAAAAGTGTTTTTAAAATAAAATTAACATGAAATAATTTGGTTTAGCTCATGTTGATCTAATTCTTCTTCAATATTTTTTAAAGCATGTTTCATAATATATTCCAGGTGTGTGCTAGAGTTGGCTTGTACTGGCTCATGAGGGATGATTGTTAAATTTTCAGTGTGAGCATCTCTACCTTAGAAACTGGCAAATACTACAAAACTGGCTTTAATTTATTGTTGTGTTGATTGTCTAGACTTAAGAAAGTGACAAAGTGACAGAGAAAATGTTTATAATGCAAATTAAGTTTGGGGGCAGCTAGGTGGTTCACTGGAAAGAGCATCAGGTCTAAAGACAGGAAGTCCTAGGTTCAAATCTGGCTTCAGAAACTTCCTATTTATGTGACCTTGGGCAAATCATTCAAGTTCAGTTACCTGGCCCTTACTGCTCTTCTGCCTTGGAACTGATATTTGATATTGATTCTAAGACATGAGGTATTATTTTAAAAAGTATATTATGAGGGGCAGCTGGGTAGCTCAGTGGATTGAGAGCCAGGCCTAGAGACGGGAGGTCCTAGGTTCAAATCTGGCCTCAGACACTTCCCAGCTGTGTGACCTTGGGCAATTCACTTGACCCCCATTGCCTACCCTTATCACTCTTCCGCCAGTAATACACAGAAGTTAAGGGTTTAAAAATATATTTAAAAAAAGTATATTATGCATACATTCCCACCTCAACCCTGAGACAATTGTTAAACATTTACTGGGACACCTTTGAATGTATCTAACATATTAGTAATGTAGTTCATATATCCAGGACGATAGGATCATAGGATAATTGTTATAGAACTGGAGGGAAGCTCAGAGGTTATCTATCTATTCTAGCCCCCTTCCTCCATGAATTTTACAGATGAGGAAACAGAGGCTCAGGGAAGTTAAATGACTTGCCCAAGATCACTAAGGTAATAAATATCAGAGTTAGGATTTGAACCTAGGTTCTACAGAACCAGTGATTTTTCCTAAATTAGAAAGAAATATACATATACCATATGTACATGTTCAATTTTTTTTAATGGTTGGAGTGATGAAAGGAGTTTAGAGATCACTCACAATTAATAGGCAGAGGCAGGATGCTGGTCCAGTAAAAGAGAACGGAGAAGGAACAGTCAGACAAGTAGGAGCAGAACCTTGAAACATGGTATAGAAAAAAGCATAGTGCTTTAAGTCAGAGGATCTGGGTCTAAATCCTGGTATTGTCATGTAACATCTTTGTGACTTCAGAACTGCCATTTAACTCCTGTGAACCAGTTTCGTCATCTGTAAAATGCAAGTAATAATATGCTACCTTCATCATTGAGTTGGATTTATTTTGTAAAGAAGGTACATAATAAACCATTGAGGACTAAATAAAGGTGAGTTATTATAAAAACTATGAAGTTTTCTGAATGAGTCAGCACATCAGAGAACAAAAAAATGGAATGGAATTTCAGGCTTCATACTGAATTTCCTGGCTTCCACTGGTTTAAACCAGACCATTAGGAGTAAAAATTTAGTGATTCATTGGGGAATTTAGCTGTAAGAGGCTTATTAGTATTAATAGGAGTCAGGTGGTTAAATTCTCCAAGCACATGAAATTCTCTATGATGTGGCATATACATATTAGTTTTTAAATACAAGTAATTCTAAATAAAAATAATGTGGTAAATGTCTTTTATGGGTACATTTTTCATTGCCTAGCTTGAAAAGAAAAAGTATTTATAGACCTTCTAAATAATTATGTTAATATAACTTTAGCCTGAAAACTTCCTATAAATTTAAAAGAAAAAAAAACCTGTCCTTTTCACAATGCTCAGTGAAATCAGTCATTTAATCTCATGAAATTCCTGGCCAGGGCATCTACTAGTAGATCAGAATTTTTTGCAGGTTTCTTATGAATGCTATGGGCTCATCTTTAGTGTATCATTCTTAGAAAAGATATAAAGGGAAGCAAAATTTGGTTTCCTCCAAAATTCCAGATTTTCCAGAGGGTCATCCCTAGCCCATGTTTCATCAAATACTCTATGGAAATTTAAAAGGAGGGGGTGGGAACAGAGTTTTGGAACACTTAATTAGGGACTGATGATGAACTGCCAGTTATTTTGGATAGAGTCAAAACCTGCAATTACTTTATAGCATTTCTCTGGGTCACTGAAGTCTGTTCCAATGCCAAAGGAAAACCAGAGCCCCAGAAAGGGTGATAACCTCATTTAAGGCAAGGACAATCCATATTTATTCATTAATATGTACTTCAAATTCTTAAGAGTTCAGGGTTATAAATCTTGTGGGTGCAGAGATGACTTGGTCACATATTCATGAACTAGTCAGGTTAACCATGAAGGAAATTGCTGGCTTAGGTTTTTGAAAGGACAGCACAGAATATGTGCTCTGTCTCCAAAGCTGAAAGTTGGTGGTCTCCTAGGCAAGGAGCATCAGCTTCTATTTTTTTGCATGTGTCTCCCTTGCCCCAAATTAGAGCCCCTCTGCAAAGCAGTTTCCATTTCTTACATATACTTGCTGTGTGACTCCATTCAAGTTTCTTAAGCTCTCAGTGTTTTAAAACAATTTTCTAAGACTATGAATTGCAGAGAGAGAGAGCTGATCTACATCTGAAGAGAGAGTTTCATAAATTTCTGGTATCAATGAAATCACAGGGTTTATTACTAACTACTGCCCCAAAGTTTTGGGAAAACTATCAGGACTCAATAAATGTTACTAATGAGTAGTTTGACCACTGGCTGACCATTTTACCTATGGAGGAAGAGAGTAAAGAAGAGAAGGAGAGGGAAGGAGAAAGGGAAAAAGAAAAGGAAGAAGAGGAGGAGGAAGGCAGAGGAACAAGGAGAGGGAGAGGGACAAGGAGAGAGAAAGGGAAAGGGAGGGAGGGGAGAGAGAAAGAGAGGGGGAGAGAGAGAGAGAGAGAGAGAGAGAGAGAGAGAGAAAGGGAAAGGGAGGGAGGGGAGAGAGAAAGAGAGGGAGGGAAAGAGAGAAAAAGATAGAGAGATAGAGAGAGTTAGTTGGCTTCAGAAAAACAGAAATAGTCTGATCTACATATATGCATTTTGAGTTGTAAGCATACTTTGTTAAAACAGAAATTTTAGCATGCTTTATCCCTAATGGCCATGACAGAGAGCTGATCCCCTGAATAAGGGAATAATTACCATCTGGTGGAGGTTGAGAAGAACTACACATAGAGAAATAGCAGGAAGAAATACAGAATAATGAAGGCCCATGAAACAAATCTATGACAATGAATAGTGAATTACTGCCACCTGCTGAGATCTGAGAATTGCAGAAAGCAGAGGACAGCAATTCAGGACAGCAAAAGAGAATATGAAAAGAACCTAGGACCAGTGAACTCTTTGAGAACAGTTAGAGGAACCTTGTAAAGGAGATCCAATGTGGAGGAGGAACCCGTTCTAGGAACTACTATAAATTACTGAGGCTGTAAAACTTTCTTTGGAGAGAATTGGTAGGGGGTTTGCCTGCTTGTGGGTATTGATATTTTCGGTGGTTCTGTTAAAAAGTCCTAATTTTTTTAACCCCAAATAAATCTTTACCATGTTCTGAGCCTCTTATGCTAGTATGTTTGTGATGGAATGAGATGACTTTACCTTAGAGGTATTGGATACTGATATTTCAAAGTTATCTTAAAGGAGTTAATGAAACAACCAAGTCCCTTAAAACATATCTGGGATCTTTGTGCCAGGCAGGAGGATTCTACACAAAGAATCACCTTTAGATTTCCCTTTCAGAATTTCATCTACTTCACTCTCTTTATTTTACACATGATGATGCTGAGACTAAGACAAGCTATTTGCGCAGAGTCACAAAACTAATCAACTAGTTTGTAGCAAAACTGGGATTAGAACAATTCTTTGGACTCCTGATCTAATATTCTTATTATACCATACTACCTATTCTAACTCACATACATTTCCTATTTTTCTTTGCATTTGCTACTATAACATTTGCATTTATATAGTGCTTAAAAACTGGTGAAAGCATTTTCACATCTATTATTTTCTTCCAACAATGATTCAGATTTTTGTTTTTGTTTTTTAAGAACTATAGTTTGGAGGGGGCAGCTAGGTAGCTCAGTGGATTGAGAGCCAAACCTAGAGATTGGAGATCTTGGTTTCAAATTTGGTCTTAGACACTTTCTAGTAGGCAAGTCACTTACCTGCGTCTAGGGGCCCTTTGCACTTTTCTGCCTTGGAACCCAGTAAGATAGGAGGGTTTCAAAAAAACGAGGATGAATCCTGGCTCTGCTACTTACTTTCTTTGGAACTGGAACTTAAGATCCATTAATAATCAAATTTATTTTTCATTTAAGTATCTATGCAGTAAAAGTAATAAATATTCTGTTTCACATTAACAGAACATTGTGCATAAACCTAAAATCAGAAATATTGGACTTGAATCCCACCTCTGACACTTGTTAGGTATGTGACTCACCAGTCACTTTAATGTCTTTGAGCCTTAATTTATCCATCTATAAAATGGAGATGATTTTTGTAATACCTAGCTTATATGTTTTTTCCTTTATGTATATCCCATATGAAATGCCAAATGAGATAATATATATCTTAAAGCACTATTACATGTGAGTCAATTGTTATCTTCCATCTAAACCACAGTGATTATACTTTCCATATTAAAGAACTGCTTCTATGTCCTACTAGCAGACACCTATATCACTAGTACAAGGATTTATTTTCAGAGTGATAACAAGAAACAAATAGAAAAACAAAACAAAAAACCAATGATTTGTTTCTAAGAAGTCATGTTATTGGGGGGAAAGTGATGAATGAGATGGAGACTTTTGTAGTCATTCATTCTTTAACTACCATTCAATTTAGAAGTAGTATTCTTCTAAATAAGATGCTTTTGCTTCAGGAAAAACAAATGGGTCATACATTAAACATATGCTATAATATTTTAGCCTATTTTAAAATAGATCTTCTTGACACCTAAAAATTGAGATGGGTCAGCTAGGTAATGGAAATATATATATATATGTCTCTGAAGCTTGCAAGTCAGAATCAAAATGCAGATTCACTTTGGAGAAAAATATACTTCAAAGACAGTGCCATTTTTGGTAATGCTTTTGTTAAGGTAAAGCGAACACTGCTGTTTTCTATAATACAGAATTATATGCAATTAGTGAACAGTTTTGTAGAAAATAAGAATTCATTTTAGAATAAATGTTTTATTAAAATACAAATACTTTTCCAATAATCCTAAACTGCAAAAATTACAAAATAATTTTTATAACATTTCATAGGATCATTAGATTTAAAGCTAGATCAGAAGAACTTGGATTTATGGCTAGCAAAAGTTAAAAAAGTCATCTAGCTTGACTTCTTCACTTTTCAGATAAAGGAACTGAATCTCAAAGAAGTTAGGTCACAGAGATAGGAAAGTAGAAGAATTGGGATTCTAATTTAGTATTTAGTCAGCAGACTCAAATTTAGTGCCTTTCCTACAATATTGTACTGCCTTTCTATTTCTTAAAAATAATGAAAGTAGATTTTATACTCAACTACTTTGGGAAGAATTCTGTCCTTACATCATGACCTGCATCTACAACTGTTGCACAGAAAAATCTCTTTGAAGTTACCAAGTATATCTAGTTTACAAAAACTACAAAATGGGAGACTCAAGACCTTTCTATCAGAAAAAAAGGTTAGATTCAATCTATTCTGTATTAGGAGAAAAGGAATCTGAGAGACAACGTCAAAGATGAATTCTTAGAAGTATATATATGATGTATCATTTTTCTTGTAACAGGAAAATTAGGAGAAATATATAGTATAAGCATTGTTATTAGGAAACAGGTTTTCCTCCAAATTTGAAAAAGATAGAAATGTTCAAATAATAAGATAATGGGAGAAGAGTCACTGTACCCTTCAGGCAGAGGTGTGAAGATAATTGTCTGAATGGCATGATGCTGATTTCAGAAAGGGGTGGGGAAGGGATAAAGCATGTGAAACCAGAGGCTTGAAATGTTTTAGAAGAGAAAAGCCATAGCATGACCTCCTCCTGTGGGATGATAATAATGATTTATGAGGCTGAAGTCATTTCTTCTGATTGAGCTTAAGCAAGATTGGTTTCACATGATCTAGGAAAACTGGGCAAGGCAAGCTGAGAGCAGCAGTCCCACATGTTTAACTAAAGCTCTAGGATCTGCCCTTCAATGGGATTCCAGAGATCAGGGAGGAGGGGAGAGGAAAAGAGATGGGTTAGGAGAAACTGTGGTTTTCTGCATCCAAAGATGTCCCTCCTCATTAGGAAGGTCTTCCTTCTTGCATCTATCTCTGCTATTATTCTTTTTAAGTGTATTATTTTTCACTGTTGGGAGTAGAGTTCATTGTAAATGCCCGGTAGGATAGTGGCAAAACTGAAATTATTCTCCAAAGGTTATATGCATCTTTCTCACCATTGACTGCTTGTAAGGTTTCAAAGGTGGTTGAATTTCCTTTTATTGCTAGTCAACTGACTTTATTCCGGCATATGGCCATTGGCGCCATGAAACAGAGTGAACATTTTATACCTGAATTAAAGTGGATATTTGACAGTTTCTGTCAGAAAGTCCAGAGCAAAGAATTTGTTGGGACAAGATTTATTGCATATTTTATATGGGACACATCTGTTTCTTTGCTAGCTTCACTTTTTTCCTTAAAGAATGTAATGAAGGTTCCTAAAGAAATATAACAACTGATAGAAAAAAAAAAGAAAAAATGTAGTCAAGAAGGTGGGTTCTAATGATCCGACTTGACATTAAAAAGAAATTCTACACTTTTGAGCAGAGAAAACAATGACTCATAGTCACTTAACAAAACCTAGCCTAACATTACTGTTATTACCAACAATTACTTTGTGGTAGGTTTAAAGCCATTTCTATAACAAAGTTAAATTTTAAAGTTCATGTCCTATTATTTAATTTATATTCAAAACAGAACTGGTAAGAGTAACTTAGAGGCTTGGCTTTTTGAAAAAGGCTTTCTTTTCTAAAATAGCAGTCTCAATAAATAATAATAATAATGATAAGAAGAATTACTTTGACTCCATTTTCAAGATACATTGATGAAAATGACATAGATGTTTAAGTTTTAAATTTGCTATTCCTTTTTTTAAACTCTTACTTTCCATCTTGGTGTCAATCCTGTGTATTGGCCCCAAGGCAGAAGAGTGATAAGGGCTAGGCAATGGGGGTTAAGTGACTTGCCCAGGGTCACACAGCTAGGAAGTATCTGAGGCCAGATTTGAACCCAGGACCTCTCATCTCTAGGCCTGGCTCTCAATCCACTGGGCCACCCAGCTGCTCCCTAAATTTGCTATTCTTAAAGGTAAATTCAAGAAGTTCCAATACGAAGTTCTTTTAAGAAAATGTGAGGAACACATATAAATTTGTTTGCTCTCCAGAAACTATTATAGCAAGTATGTAATGTAGGAGAATCTCTCTATTACATGAAAAACACATTCCTGCTTTAAGGGATATAGGCTACTGCATTGTCATATGGGGAAACAGGGACTTTTTAGAGGTGGTCTATACTTCTGAGTAGTATATAAACCTTCAACCCAAACTTTCTAAATTCCAAGGCTAAGATGATATCTCATAAAAGCAAAGGATAAGTATGAAATTATATATAGATATATATTTAAAATCTGTACTTTCCATCTCAGAATCAGTACTTAAGTATTAGATCCATAGCAGAAGAGTAGTATGGGATAGGCAATTGGGGTTTAGTGACTTGCCCAGAGTCACACAGCTAGGAAGAGACTGAGGTCATAACTGAACCCAGGCTCTCCTGTCTCTAAGTGTGGCTATCAACCCATTGAATCGTCTACCTGTTCCTACACCATTTTTATTTTATTTTAATTATTTCAATTTAAAAATTTTTAAATATTTTCCCCTGGTTACATGATTCACGTTCTCTCTCTCCCCTCTACCTTCTCCCCTCCCAGAGCTGACAAGCAAGTCTACTGGATTATACATGCTTACATAGTTTTTAAAAAAGGAATTGAGCATGACTAGAAAATGTGAGCCCCTTAACAAACTCTCCTTTCTTTCTAGTTCTATCTGTGTGATTCTGATTCTAACTTTTTTATTTCTTCTTATTTCATCTCTTCTTTAAGATTCCCTCCACTTTCCTCCTTTTCAAATTATTTTCCTGTCATCTCCATTGAGTATTTTTCTTCATTGCTGCCCCAAAGGCTATTAAAGCAATAGGCAAGGTCTACATTTAGCTATGTGATGTAGGGCTCCAGGCACCAGTCTGGTTTAGGTCCTCTTGAATTAGGTAGCTCTTTTCCTGAGCCTCACAACTTTGTAGTTGCCAAAGTAACTGGGTTGTTTTTACACTTGTTTGGTTGTTTTTTTTTTTCTGGCTGATGGATGGGGTTCAGAAGCAGGACCCAAAACATGCTTTGGGAGACAGTAGAAGAAGTCTGATAGCACTTTGTATCTAAAGGCTAGAGTTGAGATTTAGAACGTTATTGAGGACTCTGATTATACCCAATGTGGATATGGTGAGGTTTAAAGAAGGTAGATAAATAGTTTGGCATAGAGAGCTAGCCTCAAAGCCAAGGATGGGACAGGCTCAAGTCCTTCTTCTGACACACTAGCTGTGTCTCTGGACAAGCTATTTAATTCTTTAGTGCCCAGTGACTCTTAGTTGTAGAAGGTGTTGATTCACATTGATAGAGGGAGGTTTATAATTTGGAACTTCCCCATGCCAATGAAACAATAGTCCCAGTTCCTATCTCCTTTAAGTATTTGCTAATAGACTCTAAGAATATATCGAGGCCATATGAGATGCCTTAGAAAATCACTACTTCAGGGTCATGCTATCTTAGGTTTTATAGCTGGCAGGGACATTAGAGATCACTTAGTAATCTTTATTTTTTTATATATAAAGAAACTGAGGTACAGAGGCAGAAAGATTTGGCCAAGATTATTTACTTATAAGCAGCTGATTGAAGATTAGAGTCTAATTTACTATCTTAAGAGGTACAGTTATATGGAAATTAAATATCTGAGTCTAAACAAATACATTCTATTCCTGTCCATTCTATTTGCAGGATTTGATCATGGTAATCCTGGTAATGAATAGAAGAAAACCAAACTAATTAATTTCTAAGCATGCCTACGGACACCTATAAGGACTGTCAAGAGTTGCAAGAGTCCTTAGTAATGATAACAAAAATGTACAAAACTTTTCAGCTTTTTATTTCTCTTAAGTAATCTATATATTTGATTAATGTTGATGATTAATCAAATAAAGCAAATTTTTAAAAAAGCATTCTTCTTGCTACAACCCTGTGAGGTAGATAGTATAAGTACCATTATCCTCATTTTATAAATGAGGAAATTGTGACTCATAAAGTCAAGTAATTGTTATTTTGTTTTAGGCAAACTTAACACATGTGAGTTCAGGTATATGCAAATGGTAATGCAAATAAAAGGCAGAAAAGTATGTAAAATAAAACAATTCAAATTAGTTTATATGCTAAAGCTGTGCCATTTCCACAAGCAGAGTAAAATCTCATAACAGTTTGCCTACTCATTCTTATTCTTGCTCTGAAAAGTCAGATCCTGTATCAGTCTTTGTTGGGAGTCCTTGCTTGCAACAAGCTATAGCAGTGCTTTTCATTGTTTCATTAACACTATTTAGTTATTAATTATGGCCCCAAAGCATAATATTAGCTTATATACTACTCAGAACCATATTAATAATGGTCACAAGAAACAAGATGCTCTGCTAAGTATAAGAAAAGTCACCAAGTGCTTAGGTTTGTCCATTTAAGAAATATTTATTAAATAATGGGATTCACTATTATGTGTTATTTTCAGCTTATGCTAAGGGTCTTAGAACACATTGGTCATGTAACATGAGGTCCTCCTGTATAAGTTATCAGAGTTGGGATTCAGACCTATTGCACTTTCTACAACATAGACTTCTTTATTTTATAGATGAGGAAACAAATTCAGGAAAATTACGATAACTTTTCCAAACTGTGACCAGAACTACGTCTCTTGGCTCCCAGTCCATTATTCTTTCTTCCTGATCAATTTATAAAACCAACATTTTGGTATTTCTATACTGATCAGGTTTTCCCAAAAGTTGGTCATGGGGAACATAAGGAAAAGTTCAATTATACACCCAGAAAGCTAGTGGTTTGGGGAATGAGACATATCGCTTTAGCTTTTTAGCCTCAGTTTCTTTATCTGTAAAATGGGGATAATAATAGCACCTAATTCACAGGGTGGTCAAGAGGATCAAATGGAATAACATCAATAAAAAGTTTTGCAAGCCTTAAAGTGACATATAAATTCTAGTGATTATTATTATTATTATTAGACTTAGAGTTCTTTAGAGACTCTGAAATAAAGTAAAATGGCAAAGCATAATTATTAAATAACCACTTTAAAACTGAACTTCATTTTTAAAAAGATCCCCAGGAACAAAACTTCTAAAATAAATACTTTTACTCAGTGTCAGACTTGGCAGAACAGCTGGTGGAATTCTTTATGGGTAACTTTCACTTATGAAGAATATTCTTCATAGTACAACCCAGAAAGGGCTTATTTGAATTTGAGGGGAAGAGGGGGGTCAGGCCTGGGGAGAGGCTGTGTGGTTCAATGTTCTGCTGCAAAAATAGCAGAAGGCCATGTTGGGGCTGTGCTTTCTTTTTAACAGTTCTATAAAACAGCAGCTGTGAATAAATAGTGTTTCATTTAAATGCTTTAAGCCACACACTGTTTGAAAAGGGCTTTGGAGTTGCCAGCACTCTAGCTTCAGCAGACTTATATTGAATTCTTTGGGAGGGCTAGGGGTAAAAAATAGAGGCCATGAAGAATGAAAGATTTATCTACCACCTAGTCATTAACAAAGTTAACGAAGGATCAAAAATAACACTATGAAATGGAAGCACTGCATTTATGTGGATCTATCATTGTCTTTGTACTATGGGCTGCAAGATGATTGGGGTCAAAGCACAGTTCCCAATAATAATTCATTGTTTTTTTGTTGCTTACAAAGTTACTCAAATATCATAATCATAGTGATTTGAACAACAACCCACAAATTCAACTATTTTTCATAAAATTACAGAATTTTAGGGTTAGAAGGGCCCTAGACCAACCAATACCGGCCATAAGTCTCTTCTACAACATCCCTAACAAATCATCATCCAACGTCCCATTTAAAGAGAGCCATTGATGGAGAACTCAGCAACTCCTTAGGTATCTGGTTTCCATCTTTGGATAGTTCTGAACTTAGGCAGTCTTTCCTATGCAGTACTGAAACTTGTCTCTCTAAAGTTTCTGCTCTAATTTCTTCCTTCTGAAGCCAACTAAGTTTAATATCTCTTCCATATGACAGTGCTTTAAATACCTAGACAGCTAATGAATTAATACTTTACTCCCCCATTCCCCTCCATGACACACATGCACATGCCTTTCCTTCTCCATGCTAAACATTCTTAGTTTATTCAAAAGATTCTCATATGTCAGACTCCAGTCCTTTCACAATCCTGGATGCCCTGTTGTGGACTCACTCTATAAGTAGAATGCCCAACTGTAGGCTTGTTAATGAATTTCTTAAAATCTAGTGCCTAGAATCAGTCAATCAGTCATGAAGGAAGAACTCCAGATTACCTCCCATTCCTCCTTTAAAACAGCCCAAGATGGTATTAGTTCCTTTTTTCCCCAGTCACTTATATTAGGATTTCCAAAGTCTTAGCATGGTTTTTAAATTATAATAGCTATTGAATTAAATTAAGTTATGTTAAATAGATTAGGCTATTAAAGCTTAAAACCGCACTAAAATTTTTGGCATACCCTGTATTATCAACTCATATTGAGTTTGCAGTTTATTAAATCCTCAAGACACCATTAAATATGGTGTTCCTGAACAAAAAGCATAAAGAAAAAAATAAATAACAGGTGAATGACGAAATGGGCTGTCAAGATGAGTCTCATTTAAGTCAATGGAACATAAAGCAAAGCTATAAGTTGGAGGACTTTTTGAACAAATTTAATGTTTCCATTATAAAGGATAAGAAATATAGAATAGGCAAGGAAGTACAGTCTCATAATGTTTTGTTACTTTTTATCCATACCTAGCAAGCAGCAGTCATAGGCATTACTCATTTTAAGTAAATATGTGTAAATATTTATTAAGTAAATGAGTGAAGTAGGATTACCAGTAGCCTCAGTAAAGGCCAGCAGTACCCATTTCTCTTCTGGTAACAGGGCTTGTAGACCAATGAAAAATTCTTTAAAGGGGTAATGGAGAGAACTCCAGTATTCAAAAATTACATAGTGTTTATTTTACAAAGTATTATATACATTTTTTCAATATTTCCTCACAATAACTCTGTGAGGTAAAATCCAAAAGAAATATTATCCTGATTTTTATAGAGGAAGAAACTAAGAATCAAATGACTCATCCAGGGTCAGAAGTGGAACTCAAATCTAGGTGTCTCCTGACTTTCTGGACTAACTGAAAAGTTATATGCCAAAACTACCCTGTAAGGAAAAAAATTTAAAAAAAAGAGGGAAAAATTTTCCTAAGAATTTCCTTGAAACAAGAGCATAGACTTAGAATTTGACTGAGGACCTAAATACTACTATTTAACCAAAACGAGGAAGATTCAGAAAACAGAAGATAACCAAAAATCAAAATGTTCACAGGAGAGACATCAATTTCCTTCAGAAACTAGAAAAAAGGAGGAAACTGATTTAGTTAGAAGTATGTAATAACCAACCAGAACTCATTATCTCTTGACTTTTTATATTAAAGCTGGGATGATTTGGCATTGCCGGGTCTCTGGGTCAACCTGTGCTATGTGACTACCTTCAATTAAGGTTTTTGATACCTCCTTTTCTTACTTTCTCAATTGAGAACTTTGCTTTGTATTTCACTGAAAAAACTTAGGTCAATCACAGATTGGCTCCTTCACTCCTATTTCCCATGAAGAAAGATGGCCCTTCTTCTCCTTGCCAAGACAAACTCCTCTATATGTACAAGAGATCCAAATTCCAGCACATCTTCTCCAACAGTGTCTCCTCTATTTTCCCACTAATCTTCATTTTCTCCGTCTATTGGCTGCTTCCCTATTATCAACTCACATGCCCAGGTGTCCCCCATCTTCCAAAAAAGCCTCACTTGTTCCATCCATCCTTGCTATCCCTCTATATCTCTCCTTCCCTTTGTATTTAAATGTCCTTTTCTCTTATTTTCTTCTTAATTCTTTTCAGTTTGGCTTCTAACCTTGCCATTTGTCATGTTCTCTCTGAAGTTAATAATGATATAATAATTTCCAAAACTAATGGCCTTTTCTCTTTTTTTTCTTTTTTCGATTTATCTTTCTTGATTTCTCTGCAGCCTTTGACATTGTTGATCACTTTTTTTTCCTTGATAACTCTCTTCTCTTTAGTTTTTTATGATATTGCTCTCTTCTAGTTCTTTTCCTACCCGTTGGACCATTCCTTCTCTATCTCCTTTGCTGGTTATTTTCATGTCAGGGATGTCATGCTCACTAACTAGGGGTTGTCCTGGAACTTCTTTCTTCTCTTCTCCCTCTATATTATTTCATTGGTGATCCCATCACTAAGTGATTTCAATTTATTATCCTAATGCAGAAAAGTTTCAGATCTACTTGTCTAGGTCTAAGCTCTCCATTGATCTTTGATCTTGCCGTCTCCAGACACCTATGAGGTATATCAAAATGGATGTCCTTAAAGATCAACATCCAAAACCAAACTTGTTATATTTCTCCCCAAACCTTTCTGTTTTCCCAACTTACCAGTGATAACACTGATTATCACCTTCCCAGTTATCCAGATGCACAACATAGATGTCATCCTTGATGGTTCTCTCTCATCTTCTCTGTTCTCCCACATCCAAAAAAAGTTGTCAAGTCTTGCAATTTCTGCCTTCATCATTTTTTGTACATACCCCAAGCTCTCTGACTCTGGACCATTCTGGTTTATTAGACCCTTGTTATCTCACAGGGATAGGTCTTTGTTATCTCACATTTGGACTACTGCAATATCCTGCTCCAAATCTCTCCCCATTCCAGTTCATCTCCCCCTCAGTGATCAAACTGATGTGACTATAAAATACCCTCTTCCATCCAAAAAGCTCTAGTGTTTCCCTATCATATTTAGGATTAAAGTCTTTTTTTTTTTTGGCTTTTTAGCTCCTTCACAACCTGGTCTCTAACTATCTTTCCTATTTTCTTACATCTTACTCCCTATACATACTCCGTAATCCAGTGACAATGGGTTCCTTGTTGTTTTGTGTAGAAGAAAATCTATCTTCTAACCTAATTGTTTTCACTGATTATCTGGTATCTGGAATATTTTCTCTCTTCTTAATTCCTGGCTTTCCTGGCTTCCTTCAAGTTTTAGCTAAAAAAGTATCATTTTTATGCAGGAAGCCTTTCTCAGTTTTCCTTAACCTTTGTGCCCTTTCTCTGAGATGACCTAGATTTATTTTGTTGGTACATGGCTATTTGCATGCTATCTCCCAAACTATAAGCTCCATGAGGGTAGGGGGTATTTTTTCATTCATTCATTCATTCATTCATTGCCTTTTTGTTTCCTTGGTACTTAGCACAGTGCCTGGGCACATGGTAGGAGTTTGATAAATGCTAGTTTATTGATTTTACCAATATGTGTGACTGAGAGGAATAGTATTATTATAATGAATCTGAAATATTGTCTTGATCACTAGGTTGCAAAAATCCTCCTTTGCAGACAAACATACATATGGCAGTCTATCTTTCTCATTGCCACTTCCTTCCCAATTTAACCAATCCCCACTGCCTTCTATTAAGACTGAGATCAAAGAAGATAAACATCTGCCTAGAGTCAATACATTCACCCTGTACCCAACTAAATAAAACCAAAAGGGAGCACAAAAAAGGAGAAAGTATTACATTTCCTTCAGGCCCACTGCCTTATCCCCAGTGGGGATATAAACTAGTGTTTACTTTTATAGTTTAATTTAGTCCAAAGAAGATATTAGAAAATATGTGCAAGGTTCCTCTACTAAATATCTTGTATATCTTCTTGAGAGGAAAGGGGATAAATCAACATTTTGATGACATTGATCCATATGAGAGAAATGCTTCTGGGGAAATGACTTTCCACTTACGGACCCAAGAGAGCTCACTTGGATTGGGATCACACAGTGCTATTTTTAAAAGTGCTAACCTGGAAGAGATCCACCAACCAGCTTTAATATAACTTGGTGAACAGAAAAATCCAACATCTGCCTTGTAAGCAATATTAAAGGAGTTGAAGTATTGTATTGTATTAAAATTCAATGGTTATAATGACCACACTTTACATTTCCATAATTCATATGTGCAGGTATTATCTCTTTCTTAAATTTGTATCAACTCTGATATATGATAAAAATGAAATGTTTTGCGAGGCATCAGGAATATTGGTCTTTCAAGAGTGATAACTATCCAAGATGTAATGGACAAATGTAATCATCTTAATTCCCATATGCTGCCTTTTGACAAATTTGATCAAGACCTTTTACATTTGCTATTCTATCCATCTTCCTACCATCATATGAGGAAAGGAGAAAAGAAGAATTACTACCCATTTTTCATCATAGAGTTCCACACCAAGATTTATAGCCTAGTGAAGATTAGGATACCCAGAGTACCTAAATTCTCAACCCAATGACTTTCTAAAATCAATAATTAGTCATTCAAAAATCTAAATTAGCTGGAAAAAGGCATCCATTAATTCTACAACATTCAGTTTCTGTGGGTAGGAGTAAGTTGCTTTTCTTGATAGCTTTTCAAAAGTCTAGATATAAATAAGCTCAGCATGGTCACAAGATCTAAAAAAGCCAGGCTATTGCTCTTTCTCTGTGGCAGTTAATGTATAAGTAAGTAGAGAAATATTTTAAAGCATAGTCACACCATCTATGTTTTGCATGGTCAGGAATCTTCCCTGAGAACTAAAGATAAATATTTGTGATCAAAAAGTTGTCAAGACAGTTGGATGAAAGGAAGTATTTTACTCAGTCTCTCTTCTAGCCAAACCATGATTTTTCAGTGACCTAATGAAATTAGGATAAAGTCTACTCCATAAATAAGGAAGCAATTATAAAAAGCATCTAAATACCAAGGATATAGACATAACAGGGGATCATTTTTATAGTTTGTACATGAAATCTTTGTTTAAGAATTTCAAAATTACTTGTTATTCAATTATATCCCTAATGGAATGGGGAGACCTATTAAATTAATGTTCTTGGGAAGTATCTTAACCTTTTTGCATTTTTATTTTTAGGTATAAAGTCTACAAAATGTTTTGGATCTGGAAAAAAAGGCACTGGAAAATGACAAGCTCACTGTATCACTTGCTCTTCTATGGCAGTAGTTGGCAGTTTGATCCACAAACTCAGATCATCAATTCAAAGAACAAAGAAAACTAGAGAGTAAAAATGCAGCCAAATTGAAGAGAATTTTCCTTTTCTGTTTCTTTCCACTCCACCCAAATTTAATCTTTATATAACTAATCAAAAAATTGAGGACAAAGATCTATTTCATAATATTCAGTTTGAACTTACATTATGATTATGAGCTTTACCTGTAGTGGCCTTTACCCTAGGTTTCTTTCTCAAAGCTGAAAACAAGACAACCAGGGTTGGGGTGGTGGTGGTGGTGGTGGTGGTGTTCTGTAAACTTTATGGCTTGGCAATACGAGTGATGAAGATTTGGAAGCCATTATTAGGATCTAGCTGCCAATAGTTATGGCTGATAAATAAGAGATGGAACATATCAACTGAGGGTACTGTGTTGTTGTTTTTTTACAAAATTAAAAATTTCCACAAAATCTTTAATTTTCATTAATATCCCAAATTCAGACCTGGGCCAGTGGAGGTTCTGGGGTTGGGTAGCAGGGTGGGAATAAAGTTTTCAGGCTACTCTTCCTCTGCCAGATTACTACTTATTTGTTGGGATTGGTTCACTGTGTCTATATTGAATTAGTTGAAAGCATATGGATGCAATCACATTCCAGGACACCTTATTTGGTGTCTTTATGGACTCAGGCTATTGTCTCAGCTTACCAAAGCAATAAGGATTCTCAAGTCCCTGCCAATCCATGTAAATCACCCTTTCATCTGTTTAAAGCCTGGGAACCGTGAGTGATGAAAATAGTTATGACTGTCACAAACAGTTTGAAAGATTAAAGAAATTCTGTTGCTGGCTTATAAAACAATGTTCTACATCTAGATACAAACCCTTCAAGGTCTAAGACATCAAATCTTAGAAGAAAGAAGAGTTTTAGGCAAATGTCACTGTAGTGAAAAAAAGCAGGGCATGTTCCCCACCATGCGACAATGTTAGGTTGATATCCCTTCTTTGCTGCTGAATATGAAGTCTGCACATGTGTTGAGAGACTGCAAATCATACATGCTGAATGGAAATCAAAGCAAAAGCAAGTTAAAAAGAATGTTTCCCCTAGATGCATCTTAATCTGTTTTTTTTTTCTTTTTAAAAAAAAGCAAGTCCAATCATGAATAAGGACTAGTACAGCTTCAATGACTAGTAGGTCCCAATGAAATGAAGGCCAAGGACCGGGCACTGAAGGTTAACAGAAAAGAACTATCAGAAAGCATGTAAGAAATTATTAAAAGTTAGGAACTTTTAGCAAAAGTGTATGTGAGACCTTAATTGCTCTATGTGGTCACAAAAGTGACTTAATTACTTTTAGTCCTGTCATCAAGGGAGTAGATGTGTTAGCTGGAACTTTATTTTTTCTGGACATTTTTGTCTCTTATTTCATTCCTTATCTCTTTTTTTGGTGGTGGTTTTGAGGGGTTGATTTTTCCTTTCTAGGTATACAACATTGTTTTAATTTCAAAAATAAAATGCATTTTGCTCATAATGATGTATTTTTTATGGGTTGAGATCATGTTGAATTCTGACCTTGTTTTCTGTAGTGTTAACCAGTCTCCAGTGCATTCCTCACTTTCTCCTTCCTACCATAACCACTTCAGCTCCCTTTCCATCTGCAAATGTGTAAGCCTAGTCAGTAAATAATCAATCGAAAGCATTTATTAACCATCTATTATTATACATAAATGATCTCAGGCTAAAGACATACATGAAATAGTACCTCATCTCCAGGAGTTTTCACTCTAACACAAGTTTGCATAAGTATAGTCTAGCCTTCCTGGGAGGATGATGGTTATAGGGGATGACAGAGAAATCTGAGTAACCTAGGAAATGTGTAAGAGCATACATTTCACAGAGTTCTTAGGCTTTCTATTTTTTATTCTTGGAGGATTTTTTTACCTAGTTTTTTTATGGACTTAGGAGGATAAAGGAGAAGCCACCTCTAGGTCTCCCTGATATTCTTTCCATGGAGATGGATTCAGGCAGTATTGCACTGCTGTAGGGGCCTTGAGCAGAGTAAAGAAAAGAGAAAACTGACATCTCTATGAAGACATTCATGGACTTGGAACAAAGCTTGAGCAGATTCTCAATATAGACTACATCAGAGTAGCCTGGAGGAAGTGGAAAGCAACCAAGTGCAGTACTACAACATGGAACCAGAATCAAGTAAAACTACCAGCTGTTATCAATGAGATGTAGTGGAATTCTCAATTTCCTTCTGTTATTTCTACAGAGTGGGTGAATGCTATTTAAAAAAAAACCAACTAAGTAGTACTTTTATTTTATTTTTAAAAATATGTATCCAAAATCTTTCCCACTTTCCTTTCAGACTAGCTGGGAGGAGGGATGGGAAGAAAGAAAAAAAGCAGATCAATTTGCAATCACATTGCAGTATTACAGTCTGCTATTTGAAAGTATTATTTGCTTGGACATTGTATGCAGCCTGATTGTGTGTTAAGTCACATGGCCATTAAATATGAATTGTTGACTCCTATTAGTTTGGTGGTTTGTTATTGAGGAGGTAAAGTCAGCAAATGGGGTAGGGGCTCATTGAGTTGAGATTTTACATTTTTGGTATTTTGGGGTATATTCCAGATCATACTACTAGATTTACATTGAACCTGGGGTCAGTTTATTCACTAGTTGATAGAGAGCAGGAACAGTGAGGAATGCAGATGGGGGTTGGGGGACAGGAAGAAGGGTAGGAGAGGATGGGTAAAATAGGTTACTCATGGGTAGCTGGAGTGCTATCTAGTGGACAAACTAAATACCACACACTTCCTCAGATAGTTAAATACTGAAATATTATATAAAAGATTCTCTTTGGTCCAGCAAAGAAAAGGTGAATGAACTGTTATGAATAAAACATAATCTTGGAGACTTTATACTAAATTTATAAGTATTTATCAGTAAAGAGAGAGAAAGAGAGAAATAAGGTTTCCAGGCTTTCTAATCTAAAGTAAGTTTCTAGCTAAGTTAACACTGCTCCATCATGATGGTCCTAGATTCTCCATGGTCCTGGTCCACTTCACAATTCGGAGCCAGGGGGCAAAGCTAACCAAATGGTTGGGCCAAACAAATTAAGGCCAGCCAAGGAGTGGGCTTGAGTTCAGGGAGAGACCTGAGCCCAAGAGAATGAGTTCCAAGATCCACAGTGTACCTCTTGCCAGAGATAGCTTATATAGATAAGCACTGCCTGAAAGGCTGAGAGAGGGCTTCTTCCACAAGCTCAAAAGAATGGCAGAGAGAACCCTCGAGCTTCATGTGCTGGCTTGTCAAGCTCAATCTAAACCAGGGGTCGGCAACGTATGGCTCTTTCTGCAGGAGTCATAAAGTCAACCACGGCACAGTAACTAACAGTTTACGCATGACATCATGTGTCACGTGATACGTCACGCGATCCTTTTGGTACAGTGACTATCTTCTAAGATAGAAGGCTCCCTCATTGATAATGCCGCGGGAGACGAATCCTGGACTTTAGTTCGGCTTGGTAGGTGTGCTGTGTGTTCCTCCTCCTGCCCTCCTTTTACTCTTTCCACACCTGTTACTGACATCTTGAGTTTCTGTATAGTGATTGATCACTTTTGTCTACTTTCTCTTCCCCTCTGCCTCTGATTTACATGGCTTTATCTCAGTGCATTCATGGGGTCTGCACTCCCTAATTGTGGTATTGTTATTGTTTTTAACTTTTCTACCTGCTCTTAAAGGAGAACTAAGTCAGATTACATCTTTACATATGCTTCATTAGTGAGAAGCATTTCTCCCCAGTAGTTGTTTCATTTGATACAGAATGATTGAGTAGGCAGCACTGATAAACACCTGTACCAGGAAATGTGTGTGATGTGTCCTGGCCAGTTTTCCATGAAAAGGTACCCTCCTCCCCACTACTTACTAATGCCTGCACACAAGTCATGTTATTTTCTGTAATCTCCTGATCTCCTACTTAATTTATGTGGCCAAATGGCTTAACCAGCAGGCCGGCAGCTTTTTCTTCTCCTGTTGCCTGACTTGAGAGAGGGAGAGGAAAAAGTATTCTTCCCTGAATTTTTCTCTCTTTATTTCAGCAATTTTCTTAGTGTAAAGGAGTTTTATATGTATGTGTGCAGTTATATCAGTACTATAGTGCCCCATTAAGTCTTGTTTTTTGATTAATAATCAAAATAATTTTGATTAATAATCAGCAAAACCATGCAGCACCAGAAGTCACATTAATGTACTTTATTCATCATTGGTTAGCACATAATAACGTTATTAAAAATAGTTCAGAGACTTATTGTACTTTAAAAGTGTTGTTCTTACATAAAATGCACACTTGTATTCAGTGTTAAACATATTGTATGGCTCTCACGAAATTACATTTTAAAAAATGTGGCATTTATGGCTCTCACGGCCAAAAAGGTTGCAGACCCCCTAATCTAAACCCTCTCCTAGGATCCTTCAATTGGCCCAAGGCATTGCCTCAGTTCCCATACATTACATCCTTCGACTTTGGTCAAAAATCTGGCCTGCCATGTTGGCAGATAAAGACACATGACTCTGTGATGATGATGCCTACTTATTGTGGTGAGTCTTCCAGGATTGGACTGGGTTGGAAGTCCCCCCAGATAATTAATGTACATAGCATCATGTAACTTTTAGAACATTTTGGCATTTTGCTATTAATCCCCTTGTCACATAAGTATATACAAAATAAATATCTAGCAGTTAGGGGGAAACAGGAAAATCCTCTGTAGGAAGTGGTATTTGAAATGAATGTGGAAAGAAATGAGGCATTCTGAGAAGCAAAGACAGGGGAAAAATACATTCCAGGAATGAGAAACAATTAGTGAAAAGGTATGGGAGATAGAATTGTTTGTGAGAAACAGCAAGACACTAGTTTCATTGCACTGAAGAGTGTATGAATGAGACTAACATATAAGAAGTTTGAGAAGGTACTATAGAACCAGTTTATAAATAAATTGAATGTCAAAAAGAGGAGTTTATTATATTTGGTCCTCAAGATGCAATCACTAGAATTTATTGAGCAGAGTGTGACATAGGCAGATCATGCTTTAAGAATATTATTTCTACATCCCACAAATCAGCAAAGGTGATAAAAGACAGGAATGGTGAATACCAGAAGAGAAAGAAATAGATAGAAAATAATGGAAAGACATGGAGCTATGGATTGGCTCAGCTATTCTGGAATTATACTACAAAAGTGACTAAAATTTCCATATCTTGTGACCCAGAGATCTCAATGCTAGGTATATAACTTAAGGAAGTTAAAGTTAGAAAGAAAAGTTTCATATATACAAAGCTAAATAGGAGCATAATTTGTAGTGGCAAAGTAACATAAATAGTTGGTATTCGATGTAAAAACAATAAAGGCAGCTAAATGGCACAGTGGATAAAGTATAGTTGATACCTACTGTAAAATAGTAGAGATGGTTAAATGACACAGTGAATTAAATTGCTAGCTCTAGAGTCAGGAAGATCTGAGTTCAAACTAATTCCTGGTACTTTTTACTAGCTATGTGATCCTGGGCAAATCATTTAACCTCAACTGTAAAATGATAATAATAATAGCACCTACTTCCCAGAGTTGTTGTGAGGAACAAATAAGATAATATTTTACAGCACTTAGCACAATGCCTGGTACATAATCTTGTCTTATTTGTCTTTCATTTTGAAGAAGACTAATAACATCACATTGAATGATGTCTTCTTAAGTTTCAGTGAATTTGATTTCAGTGTAGCAGAGATATGCAAAATCATTAACCTCACTCTCTCTTTCAAAGTTCACTGGCAAAAGTCAGGATGACTGGGGATGACCCAGGATATAGGGGATGATGATCTTACTGTCTTCAACATCTTATCAAGCTCTAAGCATCCCACAAGGTTTGTTTCAGCTGTCTTCATGGCCTTGGACACAAATTGTTCTTATCCATCCATTTGGCTGGGAGAAGTCTTCCTTATGCCTGGGATAGCTCTTCTACCCCTAGATTACGAACATGTTTAAAGGCTATAGGCTACCCTCAATCTGGTTTAGGTCATTTGTCAAGAACTTCCCCTCCTCTCTCCCTCCCATCCTTCCTTCCTTCCTTCCTATAATGGCTAAACAAATTGTGTTACATGAATATAATCAAATCTCACAATACCATTTGAAAGAATAAATATGAAGAATACAAAAAAGCTTTCTATAAAAAATTCTATAAACTGATGCAAAGTAAGGAGAACCAGGAAACCAATATACATGATGACTATAACAATGCAAATGAAAAGAACTAATATAAAATGAGTCTGAATCAAGCTTGTCTATCATAAAGAGATATGATTATTTGCAGAGGTGATGGAAAATGGGTATGGAATATTAAATACGGTATATGTTATTTCACTTAGTTTTTATAATATGTGAGTTAGGCTCTATTTCCCCTGCTATTTTACAGATGAAGAAACTGGGACTCAGAGAAATAAAGTGACTTTATCATTATCATCTAGCTAGCACGTACCTGAGGTCAGATATGAATCCAGTTCTCTCCTGAATTGAAATCCAACTCTTTCTATTATGTCATTTTATCTCATAGAAAATGAAAGATTTTTTTTCAATTTCAATTTCTTTTCAATAGGTTAGTCCAAGCCCAAATACAAAGAGCCCTTGCAACTAATTATGATCGAAAGCACAAAGTCACCTTTTGCACATTTTAAAAAGTCATTCTTATTTCTATGGGAAGTTTAAAAATAGCTACACTCCAAAGAGTTTATTTCCAACATTTGACATGATTGCATTTTGTAGCGATTTGTTATGTAAATTGTGGTGGCAGTAGAGAAGTATGAAATAACATTGTGCCTTCCCAAAGCCCCATAGATTTAATGCTTTTGTTAGCTTTAGGTCTCAAGTATGGGGGCTGTTTATTGACTTGTGGTGTTTAAAATGATATGCTTTATTCTTGCCTTGGCTTTTCTCTTACAGAGCAAAAATTTTGCAGAGGGGCTCTTGTTCCTCTGTGCCTTTCTTAACTTATCTTTATAAGAAAACTGGATTTATAGAAGGAAGAAGTGTTTCAAGGCTTGATGGCTTAAAATATGTGTGTGCAAATGGGTGGGATGGGTGCTTTTTAAATTTAAAAAATGCTATTAATATTCTTATTCTTAAACAAAGAATAAGAATAGATTCACTTTCCAGGGTTGATTCAAGTTTTATTCCTGATTCTGCAAATCCTCTGGTATTATCAGGGCTAAGCTATATAATCTTTCATGTTTCCATTTCACAGAAGGTCTTAAGCTATTGGCAAATGAAATGTTTTAAAGTTATTGAATGAAAGATATTATAGAGATTAACTACAGGTAAGTATAATTTATATTAGTTGTGTCTAAGGAAAAAAGACAAACATAGGGTACAGGAGGGCCACAGAAAATGAATTTCCATAATCTCTCATCTTTCTTCAAAAAATAAAAAAAGCTAACTTTCAATTCATTGTTTCCTAACCTTTTCTTGTCTCTATTCAATGGAATTCTCTCTTACATTGAAATTCAATTTTTTGGGGGGAAGGAAAATTGTTTTGGTGGCAATTTTGTAGGGATGGGCTCCATTGGGGAAAAAAGTGTTTTTTGATTTTACATTTGTATAATTGGTGGGAAAGAAAATGCTTGTGTCATGGGAAAGTATCCTGAAAACAACAGCTGTGCTTTAAAGGGGTTGGTCTGGAGAAGTCTATTCTATCAGAAGTTGGCACTTATGAGGGTCCACAGAAAGCCAACTTGCATTCCAAATATTAGGGAGAGCCAAGGACAGAGGAAGTAAACCTCCTGAATTACGTCATGATACTTTGAAGAAATGTATCCAACATACCTCTGATTTTAGTACATAAAAGAAGAAACTAAGACTGGGGACATAGTTTACATCAATACCTCCAACACTACTAATCTTAAAATCTAGTAGATTTTTCTATGTAATACTGGTGGTGATATGAAAATTATCTTTGGAAACTAGCTCAGTGTTAGAGCACATCTTACCTGAAGGCACTGAAATACCTTCTCCAAAAGAGTTACTGGCAAGTACAATCCGTCTCATAATAATCTAAAAACAGAATTTACTTCAGTATCACAGGACCAAAGATTTAGAACTGGAAGGGACTTGAAGATATCATCTAGTTCAAATCCCTCACTGTCTGGAGACCTTCAACCAGTTCTCTGTAGAAGCTTTGAGGTTACATATAGATTAGTGGTAAATCTAAGTTGAGAGCTTCAGAAGGAATAATGACAGAGAATAGCACCCTTCATTTGAATCAGATTGTTTTCTTTCTTTTATTGACAATCTTTTGCACATAGTGAACACTCAAATATTGGTTGAATGAATGATCTTATTTGAAGGCAGTTACAATGGTTTAGCAATTTCTTTTATGCATAAAGAATGATAGCTTCTGTCTGATAAAAATTTTTACTATTAAAAACTTATTACGTACACTTATTCTGATATTTAGGCTCTTCTGATATTTTTCTCCAATAGGGTCATATTTGTTCTTAGCTAAATCAGGTTACCAAAGCTATTAAGTCTTATCCTTGGAATATCCACTTCATCTCTGATGAAAACTAAATTAAATGGCCAAATATTCAGCTCCCTACTCTTAAGCTGATAGCTTCTTTTTTGGGAAAATAGAGATGCACTGTATACTCATGAATGATCATCAACAGTCTAAAAGACAGCTTAGCATATCTTAGTCCTGACATGAAGCTGATAATTAATTCATCTTAATCCATTTTGTACTCCCATAGTGCTGTCAACTCAGGGTTAGATCTTCCTATGTTTGTATAATAGCGGGCTGGGGAGAAGAGAACTTAAATATACATAGGCATGTTCCCTCTCCTCAAATGCCAGCTCTGTTTACTTGTTTGCTCTTTTGGAATGCTGACTTTAAGAACAGGAGACTCAGGTAGCTAGAGGCCCCCAAAACAGAAAAGTTGATGTTGGGTCTCCAAACTTCCAGTGATACATATTCCCCTCTCTCAGGGTTGATTTTTGAAGTTTCTTATCTCTATCATCACATTCTAGAGATTATAGGTCTCTGAACACCAGCCTGAATCTAGCTACCTATCGTAGCAGTCACTCATTATCATTTGAAACATTATCTATATCTGTTAAATGTCTTCTAACTTGGAGATGGAGTTAGAAATTAAGAGTAAGCCTGTGGAGTAGACTCTGAGAAGGTAACAACATATGATCAGGCTTCTAGAGCTGAAAGTATTTCAAGATCATCTAGTCAACTTCCATTTTATAGAAGAGGAAACTGAGGTCAGCAAACTTCAAATGATTTGGTCGTTTGAAAGGGAGATAGGCATTTCCAGCAATTTTCTAATTTCTCTTGAGGGATAACTATAGCAATACTCAAAATGAGGTATACTATATTGTCATTATTGCCTTGGTTGACTATGCTGTATCAAAACTTTGTCTCTTCCTCAGTACTTTTCAAAATTAGGTAACTGTGGGTACTTTCTCTATTGATACTTCTTATTCATTATGCATTTTTGTTCTATGGGTCCGCAGAACCTTCACATAGTATCTACCCAAGTGTATGGAGGATTTTCTTCTGTTTTTACATTTCATGGATATCAGTGGAACACTGTGGTTCTCCATCTACTGTCCTTTGATCTTGCCCATTGACCAGCCAATTTCTTCTCATCATGTATTCCCTTTTCACTTATCTCCTATATCACTTCTCTGCTCTAAGAGATCATTTGAAATATGTTCTAACCTACTAGTTTCTACATTGTATCTCCACTCCCTTCAGGGATATCCCCAACTTGGATTCTTCAGCAATTGTATTGTTACAGGATTCACAAATTGTTCTTTGTCTTTTGTTTTGAAGAGAACCAATGGCATCATGGGGTGATGTCTTGGCTTGTACATGAATTAGATTTAAGTGAGGCAGAGTTGCACAGTCATCAGCCCCACTCTCTTCCAATCCTCGAAGTCCAATGTCAAGACAAAAATTAGAACAACTGGTGATGGCCTTGGATGCAGGGGATGACTTTGGCTCTGATGTCTAATCATAGATTCACAAATATACAGCATCAAAAAGGAGAGCATTTGAGAATATGAAGTTGATTCAAAATTTCTTCATATTGACAGACACCTATTCAAAGAGAATTTGGAAATACTGACTGAGAGAAACAAATCTAGTAATAGCTTAAAAACATAATAGATGCCAAAATGAGAGCTGGCAAACTTTTATTACAAGCCAGATACATATAAAGTTGGGAAATGTGTCTTTTGGACCAAAGGGGTTGTCATTGTAATCTCCAACATTGGTTAGGAACAATGAATAAAAGTGGCAGAGTGGTAAGATTTCAATATGACATGAGGAAACATGAGCAGAACCATTCTGGCAGGGGAATAGGCTATTTTGGGAATTAGTAAGTTCCAAATTACTGGACACTTCTCAGTGAAGGCTAGATGGCAACTTGTCAGGAATGATGTAGAGAAGATTTCTGGTCAGGTATGTGTGGGACTATGTAATCTCTAAGATACTGCCAATGCTGAGAACCCTGTGACTGTGATTATTTGCAAATTATTATCACCTCAGCTAGTCTTGACAACAAAATAGTCAGGTGCTCACCAAGCCCTCTTTTTTCTAAAAACTGACAAATCTTACATGGGAACCCCTTTCCTGGGAGCATGTCTAGAAGAAGAAGAAGGGGTAGAAATTGGATACACTTCTGAACCATTTTAAAGGAGGGATATGGGGGGCCTTTGTTGTTTGGCCTTTGTGACCATAAATCATCATAGCTCTTGAAATGGCTGTTTTTATGATGAAATTATGATTTATTTAAACCTTGGTCAGAATTCTCTTTTTAAAAATTATTAATGACATTTATAAAGGCTCTGAAATGTTTTTCTATCCTAAACAAAAATATTGTTCCCTCTTCCTGGCCCAGACCACCAAGCAGGTTACTTTTGGAGTCTTTTCAGCCCATTGGAAGCAGGGAAGTACTGGATATCCTGTGAGGAAGCCTGATCAAATCTCCCCTTCCACTCTAATTTCTAAACCAAAGAGGTTTGGAGAAGCAGATGCATTTTTTTGTGGGCCAAGTTGCAACCTCAGAAACTTTGGAAATTTTCTCATATTGAATTGTGATACCCACTGCTGTGGTGGTATTTGTGTGTGTTCTTACTTTGTTTTCCTGCGGATGTTATGGATAATTCCATAAGAATCTTATTTTAAACCATCATGCGCTGATAGCCACTCCTTCTTAACTATAACCTTGGAGTTACAGATAAACTTGACCTACAGATGAGATGGATTCACTATGGTAAACACTTGTCTGGGTCTGGTGCAAAGAGGGAAGGAACAGATTAAAACAGGTAGAATCACTGGGATTTTTTTGAAAAAGAAGAATAGTCAGACTTCCTGCTCTACTCTTAGTATTTGATATTTAATTTTGGATCCGAGTGACTACATTGACCTTTTATTATATTTGCTTCTTCTGTTAATTCTTTGTAAGAATTTATATTCTAACAGTTCTTCTTGGTGTCTGATTGCAAATGTTCAAATACAGCATCCTTTCATATTCCCCATCATAGACCAAATATATTCAGATCTTTCTAGATACCATGTTATTGCTTCACTTATTGATGTTCAGTCATGTCCAGTTCTTTGTGACCCCATTTGGAGTTTTTTTTTGGAAAAGATAATGGAATAGTTTGTCATTTCCTTCTCCAGAATCATTTTATGGATGAGGAACTGAGGTAGACAGAGTTAAGTGATTTGCCCAGTGTCACACAGCTAGTAAGTGACTGAGACCAGATTTGAACTCAGGAAGATGAGTATTCCTGATTCCTAGTTGCCACCTAGTTGCCCATAGCTTCACATACTTTTCACTTAATAGCTGTGAAGCTACCTTACTCTTTTCAGTCATACTTTTCACTTAATGGCAATGAAGTCATCTCACTCTTTAATCAGTCAACCAAGTTATTCAACCAACAAGCACTTATTGAACATTTACTGTGTACTAACCACTGTGGATACAAAGACAAGAATGAAAATAATTCTACCCTCAAGGAGCTTATAGTCTAGTTGGGGAGACAACATGAATATACATAGATCTGGATAAAAGAGATACGAGGTGTTTTGCATAGAAGACAGCAGCAACTTGGAGTATAATGAAAGACTTCATTCAGAAGCTGGTACTTGGACTAAGCCTTAAAGGAAAGTAGGAATCCAGAGAGACAGAGGTAAGAAGATAGTACATTCTAGGCATGGAGGATAGCCAGTGTACAAAGTCACTGTTGGTGAGAGACTGAATGTTGTACACAAAGAACAGCAAGAAAGACAGTTTGGTTGGACCTTAATATGAATAAAAGTGATTTATGTACAATAAAGTAGTCCCGGGTCCCTTCTACAAGTAGAAGAATCCATGGGGCCTTTTGGGTATCCTCAGATGAGAAAAGTCTCAGTGTTTTAAGACATAGTCTGAGAGTTCACTTAATCAATCAACCAACAAACACTTATTAAGCCCACTATGTATCAGGCACAAGAGATTAAAAAGACAAAAAATGAAACAGTCTCTGCCCTCAAAGAGGTTATATTCTGACAGTCTCATGAAAAATCATATTGTCTCAATGTACTTAAATTATATTTTGTTCATCTGATTAAGTACACGCCTCTTCAAGTGAAATAACTTTACTAAATTGAGCCAATAATATTTATTTGAACTCTATCTCCCTTCCCTCAAGTAGAAAGAACACAGTAGGGATTGGATAACCTGTGGTGGATACTTGTACAAAACTGTGCTTAAAAAGTATAGAGAAAAAGTCTTTGGACAAAGTGCTTTGGGAATGGTTATAGGAATATTAAGTTTTGTTATAAAAAGCCCCAAAAATTTCAATGAAGAATCAGCATGTTATAGTGGTTAGAAAGCTGGCATCAGAATGAAGAAGACATGTTTAAGTTCTACCTCTTACACATACTGACTATGTGATCCTAGCCAAGTCTTATAACCTCTCATTGTCTAAGCAACTCTTTAAGACCATAATTTGCAGAGAAGTACTAACCTGGATTGGTAAAATGCATTCTTTCACCTGGGAATTCCTAATATCAATAAAATCATAGGTCCAGTATCTATCTATGTCTTTTTCCAGTTGACACTTGCTCTCATCTAAAAACTACCTGAGTTTAGAGGAGAGACCAGGACATCATCCTAAACTCTCCCTATGCACTGCTGAGCTAACAACTTTCTTCTACTCTAAATAAGCATCTAGATTCTAGGTCAGCATTGGTGAACCTTTTAGAGATCATATGCCCAAACTGCACCTTTAAGCTGCCCGTGAGCCTCTGCATTACCCTAAAAAAGATAGTCAGCCAGGAGGGAGTGTTCACATTGGGTTGCTGGACAGAGGGGGTAGGGGATGTGAACACTGTCCCCAGGTGAGGTGCAGAGGGGGAGGGGAGCAGCTCCCTCTGGCATGCTGGGGCATGTATGCCACATCTTCTTCAACATGGTTCTGGGTCCACCTACTTAGTTCTATTTCATGACATGAGCATATACCCAGAATGACTTCTAGAGGTATTCTATGACCAAAGATGCCATTGTGAGTAGTAATATCAGTGGTGTTCTCCCTGTTGCTATGTCTTAACCATCATCAAAATGAAGGTTAAGTCCAAGGTATCTAGAAGAAGCAGAGGTCAACTATAATAGTGATAATGATGAAAAACTTCTGAGTTGGTGAGGTAGTGAATATATTTTTTAAAACTCCTTTACTGTCCATTTAGAATCAACACTTAATCATTGTTCCAAGGTAAAAAAGAGGTAAGGGCAAGGCAATTGGGGTTAAGTGACATGCCCAAGGTTACAAAGCTAAGAAGTATCTAAGACCAGATTTGAATTCAGGACCTCTTGGCTCTTTAATCCAGTAAGCCATTTGCCTGCCCTACAGCAGTGAATATTAATGAAAAAATTGGATGCCAGTTCTTGTGATTATCTAACATGATAAGAAACCAGATATTGGCAAGAACCCAAAGAGAGAAGGAACACTTGAGAGAGATTAATGGAGTTAAGAGTGGAAATAAAGTTTGAAAAGGGCCCTAAAGAACAAGTGATGGAAAGAAGAAGACTAGAAAATTTAAGGAAGATTCAGAGAAAAGATAACAACATTGGAAGTAAAAGACAGAGGATCTGGATAGAAAGACCAAGAGAAAAAAAAGAAAGGAAAGGAGGAGACAGAAAGAAGAAATCTCACAATAGATGGCAGAGAAAACTGAAATATGAGAAAAGAAAATTAAAAGCAGAAGCAGAGAAAGGAGAAATCTGAAGAGGTGAGGCAGATGTCTAGAGAAAAAGAAAAATGAATATGGTGTCATCAACTCATCTAGATAGTATCAGTGACAGGGCTTGGGCTACTAGTTAGCAGCTGGACTGATTCCTATAGATCCTGACAAAAGGTTGAAGGTATTCTTTCAGAAATGGGTCCTTAATATGAAGAGTCTCTCTATATAGTTTCTAGGAATGTGCTGTAAAAGAAAGAATACTAGTTAGAGGGAAACACATGATCACAGTGACATATCACGTTATAAAGATTCAGTGATACAAGTAACCCCGAGTTTCCATCTTTTAGAATGTTAATAGAAGACTAAACAGGACAAATAGGCAGGAAATGCATGTGTATAATTATATACATGTGTATCGTATGTGTGTAAGCATATACACATATGTATATGCATATACATATATATATCCTTTTCAGCATATGTTTTATTAAGGAAAGATGTTACCTACAGATCTCTTTGTGCTGAGGCCCATTTACTGCCTTATTTTTAAAAAAAGATTTAATTAAAAAAAATCAATGCAGCATCATTTAAATCCCCCCACCCCACCCCAAATGAGCCTAGTGGCAGTAGTTGCTGCTGCCAAAACACTTGAACAATGGGATTTTAACACGCAGACTGAAATCTAAACAGTATGAAAAATTTTGAAAGCTGAGCAGAATCCCCATTATCTCATATTTGCATAACTATAGTCCAAAAGATGAGTGATGAGTCTGTTTGTACAAGCAGTGGTCCAGGGCACCAACATAGTCACTCACTGTCTATCTGATTGTTTACACAGCCCAAGGATGACAACAGGATGAGCAATCAGATTATTTCCTTTGAAATTAGAACAAATTGTGGAGTAGGGTGGGGGGGGTGGTGCAGATCCAGCTTCAGGGTACAGAAAAGACATGGAAGGGATACATCACATGAATCCCTAATCAAAGAAAAGCATCTATATGTACAACCAGGGCTGGACAAAGATTTTTGTAAGGGCCTTGGGCAAATCTCTTTTTTCAGTCCGCTTTTCCCAGTTATAAAACTGGCCCCTTCTTATCTATTCTCAGTGAACTAAAAACTAAACTTTTAAATGTTCAAGTGAAAGAAGTAAGAGAAAAACAGAAACAATCCTTATTCACGAAAACTTGCCACCTGCCATCCTGTTCAGTTGTCTTTCTGACCTTTTCATTTTTTAGTTGGTCCTTATAAAATACTCTTGTATTTATTGTAATTTCCTTACAGGATAATAAAATAATAGACAGAGCATTGGAAGGGGTTCTAGTCCAACATTTACTCCAACTTGCTCATTTTAAAGATGAGATAAATTGAGGAAGTCCTAGCTATAATTAAATTAGTAACCCAAGATCACATGGGGGAGACAGTAGGCAGTCAAGTAGACTTGGACTTGGAGTTTGAAAGACTTAATTTTGAACTGGACATTTATTTCCTGTGTGACTCACAACTGAATTTCTCTCAACCTCAGTTTCTTCTTTTCTTAAATAAGGATTAATAGAAACAACTATCTCATAGGGTTTTTGAGGGAGAGAAGATCAAATGAGATGACATACCAAAAAGGCTGTGAAAACCTTACAGCACTATATAATAGCCACTTGTTAGTATTTTAAATGGCAGAGTCTAGATTTGAACTCAGCTTTTTTTTTGTCTCATCTTAAAAACAGTTTTGTGGTAGTAGAAAAGTGTATTAAATTTGAAATCAGAAGACTTGATCTAAGTCTTGGCTTTGTCACTTATTACTTGTATAGCTTTGGGCAAATTCCAAGTTCTATGTACCTTCCTTTGTTGCTTCATCACTTGAATAAAGGCAGTACTTATCTTGGGCTATTTTTACCTTCCACAACAGCACAGTTGCAATGCTTCATAATAGCAGGATGGTAATTTTTAATAATAAATTTTGAATGATTAATTGATTTATTGATCTTGGGTTCTTGAAGGCTTTGCCAGTGGAATGTAAACTCTGGCCCATCCTGCCAAGATGGAAAGAAACTGAACATAGGATTGGTGATAGGTACACTCTGTCTACCACCAGGGGACTGACCTAGATAAATACAGAGAAGTCCACCTTCAGATTAACTGCAAAGGGAAGGATTTTTCAGCCACAATAACTTTTTTATAAATTAAGTCTAATTAATTAATTAAGAATATTTTTCCATGGTTACATGATTCATGTTCTTTCCCTCCCTTCTTCCCATCCCTCTCCCTTAGACAACAAGCAATTCCATTGGGTTTTACATGTGTCATTGATCAAGACCTATTTCCATATTATTAATATTTACATTGGGGTGATCATTTAGAGTCTATATTCCCAATCATATGCTCATCAAACCATGTGATCAAACAGTTGTTTTTCTTCTGTGTTTCTATGCCCACAGTTCTTTCTCTGGATGTGGATAGTGTTCTCTCTCATAAGTCCCTCAGAACTGTCCTGTATCATTGCATTTCTGCTAGTAGAGAAGCCCATTACGTTAGATTGTGACAAGGTGCATCAGTCTCTGTGTATAATGTTCTTCTGGATCTGTTCCTTTCACTCTGCATCAATTCCTGGAGGTTGTTCCAGTTCACATGGAATTTGTCCAGTTCATTATTCCTTTTAGCACAATAGTATTCCATTAAAGGGAAGGCAGTCTTTTAAAGCCCTTTGGGCATAGTTCCAAATTGCCATCCAGAATGGTTGGATCAATTCGCAACTCCACCAGCAATGCATTAATGTCCCAATTTTGCCACATCCCTTCCAACATTTATTACTTTCCTTTGCTGTAATATTAGTCAATCTGCTAGGTGTGAGGTGGTACTCAGAGTTGTTTTGATTTGCCTTTCTCTAATTATAAGAGATTTAGAACACTTTTTCATGTGGTGATTGATAGTTTGATTTATCTGAAAATTGCCTATTCATGTCCCTTGCCCATTTATTTTTATTTAAAATTAAAAAAAAAAAACCCTTACATTCCATCTTGGAATCAATACTTCGTATTGGTTCCAAGGCAAAAGAGTGGTAAGGGCTAGGCAATGGGGGTTAAGTGACTTGCCCAGGGTCACACAGCTAAGTGTCTGAGGCCAGATTTGAACCTAGGATCTCCCATCTGTAGGCCTGGCTCTCAATCCACTGAGCCACCCAGCTGACCCCCTCTCCCCCTGTCCATTTATCAGTTGGGAAATGGCTTGATTTTTTGTACAATGATTTAGCTCCTTATAAATGTGAGTAATTAGACCTTTGTCAGAGGATTTTGTTATAAAGACTTTTTCCTAATTTGTTGCTTCTCTTCTAAATTTGGTTGTATTGGTTTTGTTTGTATAAAACCTTTTTATTTTAATGTAATCAAAATTATTCATTTTACATATTCTCTATCTCTTGCTTGGTCTTAAAACTTTTCCTTTTCCATAGATTTGACAGGTAAACTATTCTATATTCACCTAATTTACTTATAGTTTCCTTCTTTATATTTAAATCATTCACCCATTCTGAATTTATCTTAGCATAGGGTGTGAGATGTTGATCTAAACCAGTGTTCCCCAAAGTGGGCAGCACCACCCCCTGCTGGGTGCTGCAGCGATCCAGGGAGGTGGTAATGGCCACAGGTGCATTTATCTTTCCTACTAATTGCTATTAAATTTTTTAAAAATATTAATTTCCAGGGGGCTAAGTAATATTTTTTCTAGAAAGGGAGCAGTAGGCCAAAAAAGTTTGGGAACCACTGGTCTACACCTAACCTCTCTCATACTGTTTTCCAATTTTCCCAGCAGTTTTTGTCAAATAGTGGATTTTTGTCCCCAAAGCTGGGATCTTTGGGTTTATTGTACACTATCTTGCTGAAGTCATTTATTCCAAATCTATTCTACTGATCTTCCCTTTTGTCTCTTAGCCAGTACCATATTGTTTTGATGACCACAGCCATAATAACTTTTGAGAATTATCTGTTAAAATATATGGGGATGGTGATCTATATGGAGGTAAAGGATACATAAACTAATGAAATTACAGATTCCTAAAGTATTAATGAGATATTTATCTCAGAGGGCTGTTGCCAATCAAATAGTTTTTAGCACCTACTATGCACCAGGCTTTTTTAAGCACTTGGGATACAAAAAGAGGCAAAAAATACTCCCTGTCACCAACAAGCTTACAATCTAAATGGAAGACATTAAGTAAATATGTATGTATATATATACACACACATATATGCATATACACACACACATACACATGCACACACACATATATAATGTACATGCAAAAGATAAAGAGGAAATAATTAACAGAGAGAAGACACTAGATTTGGGAGGGTTGGGAAAGGCTTTCCGTGAAAGATGGAAATTTGTTTGTTACCTGAAAGAAGCCAAACAAGACAGTAGACAGAGAGGTAGACATGCCAGGCATGAGAGACAGAGAAAAAGCCCAGAGATGAGAGAAGGAACATCTTCTTCCAGAAACAACTAGGAGGCCAATGTTACTAGAATGGAAGGTAAATGGCAGGAAGTAAGAAGACTGCAAAAGTAAGGGGAGGTTAGCTTGTGATTTTGAATGCCAAGGAGAGAATTTTGTGTTTGATCTTAGTGGAAATAGGAATCCATTCTAGTTAATTGTATGTGCCCATGGTTAGGACAAAATCATTATAATGGCTGAATGAAGTATGGATTTGAGTATGGAGAAACTTGAAGTACACAGACTCACTAGTGGGCTATTGTAATAGTCCAAGAAAGAAATGATAAATAGGGACATTAGAGTAAGGGTAGTGTCAGAGGAGAGAAGGGGGCATATCTGGGAGATGCTGAAAAGGCGAACTGGCAATAGAAGAGAGATTGTGAGGAGTCTATAATGACTTCTGGGTTGCAAGTCTGAGGGACTGGTAGGATGATGTTTCCTTCTTTATAATTGGGGAGGCAGGGTTAAGGAGAAAGATAATGAGCTCTGTTTTGGATATATAATGTTTAAAATGTCTCTTGTATATAATTCCAGTTTGAAATGTCTGAAAAGGCACTTGAAGATGTAAGATTAGAGATCATTAGAGAGATTGGGGCAGGATAGGTAGATATGAGAATCATTAATATAGAGATGGAAATTAACTGCATAGGAGCTGATGAGATCACCAAGTAAAAGGAAGAAGAGAAAAGGGCTCTGGAAAGAACTGTGATGGATACCTACAGATGGAGGGAGTGACTACAAGAGGAGGATTAGGCAAAGAAGACAGGAGTGGTCAGATAGGTAGGAAGAAAACCAGAAGAGACTAGCAACCCAAAAATCTAGAAGAAAGTATCAAGGAAGAGAGAATAATCTATAGTGTCAAAGATTGCAGAGAGATCAAGGAAAAAGAGGATTGACTAAAGCCCATTGGATTTGGCAACTAAGAGATCATCAGTAATTTTGGAGAGTGGTTTTAATGGAAAGATAAGATTAGGAGCCAGATTATAATGGATTAAGAAGAGAATCAGAGGCAAGAAAGTTGAGGTTTGTTCCTTGAGAATAAGGCCCAAGTCATGAATAAGTACTATTGTCATACTGAAATTCAAATCATAGTACTAGGATCAAAGCAGGGAAGGAAGAAGATAACAGAGTTGGATTGAAAGCTGCCTCTAAATTTCAGAGAATGGAGCAATCCATATAACATGAGCAACAAACTCTGAAAGTGGCATAAATTAGGGTAGGGGATGAGAAACTTGCTTTTTTCTTGAAATAAGTATGAAACGTCCCAACCCTTTTATTTTGCTTTTTCCCCAAATCTCTCCCCCCCCAAAAAAAACATGACCATGTCATTGCTCTATTCAATAACCTCTAATGGCCCATTTTTATTTCTAGGATCACATTTATAAGCGTCTATATTAGCTTTTAAAGTTTTTTGCACTTTGCTCCAAACTACTTTTATAATCTTATTATACATTACTCTCTTCTATATTCCAGTCAAACTGGGATTCTTGTTCCTCATACACACAGCACTCCATCTCTGCTCTCTGCACATTTGTACTGTCTTTATACCTTTCTTGGAATGACTTTTTGTCTGACTACCACTATTAGAATCTATTGTTTCTTCCAACCTTCTGCCCACACCATCCCTTTTACATGAAATCTTTCCTGACCCTATCAGTTGCATCTTTCATTTATTTTACATATATTTATTTATGCACATGTTGCATGCCATGATCTAATATTAGCTCCTTGAGGGAAGGGTCTCTTTTGTTTTTGTCCTTGCACATCCATTGACTAGCACAGAGTAGGCACTTAAATAATGTTGATTCTGTGATACTCAGCTACTCTCAGAAATACAAAGATCAGGACAATTCTGAGGGGCTTAGGACAAAGAATGCTCTCCACCTTCAGAGACAGAATTGTTGGAGTCAGAATGCAGATGAAAAACATACAATTTTTCAATTGTTTATTTGGGTTTATGTTTTGACGGTTTGATTTTATAAGATTACTCACAAAAATGAATAATATGGAAAAATAAAATGAATAAAATTAAATTTAAAAAATGTTAATTGATGAGATCTCCCTTCCTTTATCAAACTCTTCCACCTTTTAGGAAAAGGACTTATTTTTAGTGAAAGGGATAATAGGAAATTGAATCCTATATTCACAGAATGCCATTGCTAGAAAATCTACAAAAAGACACAAAAGGCATGCTAAATTGTTTGAGAAATCAAGCAATCAATCAAAATGCTAATCAAAAATTGTGTCAGGTATTATTTTAGGCCCTAAGGATACTAATACAAAAATGAGACCGTTCCCATCCTCAGGGAGCCTATATTCAACTAGAAGAGACAATATGTACACATATAATATATACGTATGCAAAATTTATGGAAAATGAAAACATGATTTTTATGAGAGGGAGACACTGGTAGATGAGGGAGGGGATAATCAGGAAGGGCCCCATTTAAGAGGTGGTATTTAAATTGGTTTTTGAAGGACAATATGGATTCCATGAGGTAGAAATGAAAAATGAATGATTTCAGGCATGAGAAACAGCTTCAAAGGCACAAAATTGATTATGGTTTTATGGTGCAATTGGCAACTACAGAATCATATGGGCAGTGCTATCCTGTCATCTTGATAATACATTTTCAAGTGTTGAAATTCCTTCAGTGTCAAAAGCAAACTATATTTTACCAACCTATTCCCCTGCTTAGGTTCACTGTTAAAGAATGAGCCACACTGTCTGTAAATAATGTTGGTACTGGATCCTCCTGGGAGGAGTTGAATCTGGTATTAAAATATGAATTTGTCTTCCATGAGAGTCTAGAATAAAACTTGATTGCTTTCTCTCCCCTCCAACATACCCCCTAGCCAATTTGCTGATGCTGAATAGCGCACTCAGTTCTAGCTCCAGGATAAAACTTAAGTGCTAACCCTGGGAGGAAAAAAAAGCAGCCATTATAAGAAGGCATTTGGGAGAGAGAACCTTGGGAGGAAAGAAGAGTGTCCTTTCCTGGGGTTTGTTGAAAGCCATTGAGAGAAAGAGTCTCTAATAAATATTTTTATCTGAACCTCTCTTGATGGTTCTTCTTTATTGAAAACATATTAAATTAGTTTTAAAGACAGCCTCAAGTATTATAAAATGCCTCTGAGTAAATCAGCAGTTAAGAGGTTAACAGTTTCTTTCCAAGACAGACATGCAGAAAATTAAACTGCCTGGCCTCTGAAACTATTTCTTGACAGCCAAAGTCAAGAACCAGACATAGTTAGACAAGACTTCATCTATCCAGGTGCAGTCTTCCCGATAAAGTATAAGATTCAGCCTTGGACTTTGTTCTATTCCAGCCCTATCTTTACCTTGAAGCCATTGAGGCTCCTTTGTATTTTAATATGACAAAATTTGTAATTTCTGCACAACTGTGAAGCTTCTTGGTGTTCATTGTGTGAAATGAGTCTTGAAATCTGTATAAATAAATTCCATTGTCCTTGTCTGAAGGCTACAACCATGAGCTGACAGACAGATCGTCTTCCTCATCTTTCTTTCTCACCTAAACCGTCCTTATAAGTTTCCTGGAGCTGTTGTTCCTAACTCCTTTGAAGAGCCTCAATATGTGAAGGTATAATTGCCCTATTGCATTTTCTTCCCATGTCACATTCTACTACACTATTCAGAATGTGTACAAAGGCTACCGAAGGAAGATTACAGATTAAGAAGTATAACGAACGACTGACCAATAATTTCTCCCTTGCTAAGATTTCTGGTGTCAATCTAATTAATGGGAAAGGTATAGTCACACAATAGTACATGTGAAACAGATACTGGATTTTAATGAATTGCAAGCTTAATTTATGGCCAATAAAATATAGATAAAGTGATTTTAGGATTCAATAATAAAAGCATGGGCAACTAGGTGGCATACAGTAGCTAGAGTGGTCTTGGGCCAGGCACTCAGCTGTTTGAGCTGATATATGCTATGCCATTAAATGCCTTTAAAATTTAAAAAAAGAACTTGACTCTAGGACTGGAATCAGGAAGATCTGAGCTCAAATCTCAACCGGGGCATGTAGTAGCTGTGTGACCCTTGACAAGTCACTTAATCCTGTTTGCCTTAGTTTCCTTATCTGTAAAACAAACTGGAGAAGGAAATGGCAAATTATTCAATATCTTTGCCAAGAAAGTCGTAAATGGAGTCACATGAAGAGGTAGACATGACAGAAACAACTGAACAATCACCACCAAAGCCAGAATGGTTGTCTTAGGAGTTAGTGAGCTTTCAGTCCTTTCCAGTTTCCATGTAGAGAATTGATGAACACTAGCTATAAATGAGGAAACAATTCCTGCTTCAGGTAGGGAATGGGCTAAAGTCTCTTCCAACTCTGCCCTTCTGTGATTCTGTGAAAAATGTTGTAGTAAACAGCTATGTACATGACTCCTTGAATCTCTCAGAGGAGGTCCCGCAGCCAACCTTTAGTCTCTGTCAATAAAATGAATATATAAACAATGAAAACAGGCTTAGCTTCTCCTGTGTAGGGACAAACAGTAATTGCTGGGAGTGGGGGTTGGAGGCTAAATTGTGTGTGGCCTCACTTGGAGGCAGCTTAGAAGAACCTCTGGGTGAAAAGGCAATTTCTATAAACTCCAAGGCAAGAACGGATATAACAACATATTCCCTTTGCCAATTGATAAAAATACGTGGTAGAGGGGGTGGATGATATTATGTTATTCTGGGTTTATATTTGTCTAAAGATATGAATGGAAATACATGGAGAGAACTGTGGAAGGAAAGTGCTAGGTAAAACATGGTATAATAGTCAGAGAAAGAAGTCCTGATTAGAACCTTCCATCCCCCTGGAGCATTCAAGAAGCAAAATATAATTTAAGATGACAGAGTTCTGGAAAAGAAAATGTGCATACAATTGGGTAAGCCCCTAGGCAGAGAGTCTTTTAAAGTAGAAAAGATTATTTCTCTCCCTTCTTTGGAAGATATACACAGACAGAAGCATCCGAACGTGCAAAAGGTTTGCATTATGGGAAAGAACAGAATCTGTTACTGAAAAAAGGGCTTACACATTGGAACAAGTCTGAAAAACAAACAAACCACCAACAATTTATCACAGTTTTAGCCCAGCTAGTGGTTTTTCTTTATTCTTTTGGCTATTATTTCACATATTTTTACTTGGATAAGATTTTTTTTTCTTTCCATGACAGCTCATTGATCTTGGGTTTGGAGCATCACAGCTAATGGGAAATAATATCATGTTGGTTATTTTCTTGGCTTGTCTCTGCTGGTGGATGTTCCATTTACAATTTGGGAGATAACAATCATAGAAGATGTTAAATGTAAGCACAAATATAACATGTTTCTGTAGGATAGGTGATAGGTGCTGGACCTGTGATTTCATTGGTATGGGAACTCTGAAGTTGATGAAGCTCCCTATTTTAATGCATCTGAACACTTTCTTTGCCATTTGTAGGCTTAAAGCGCTGTCCAGAGCACTGCTTTAAGAAACTCTTGAGTGCAAATTGTAAAGAAGGTGTTAATCTTTGTTGGTAGAGGACATTTTCTCACCTGCAAGATCCTTGTACCTGTGACGTCTCAGGTCCAGTATCTATTGGTATTGTAACTAATATAATCAACCTGAAAGATATGAACTGCATTTACAAGGACATTGCTTTTAAGAGTCTCCCTCCTGTTGGTGGAAAAGCAAAATGATCCAACAATTTTGGAGAGTAATTTGGAATTAGGCCCAGAGGGTTATAAAACTATGTATACCGTTAGACCCAGAAATACTATTACTGAGTCTGTTTCCCAAGGAGATTAGGGGAAAAGGAAAAGAATCTGTATGTTTCAAGATATTATAGCTGCTCTTTTTGTGGCATCAAAGAACTGGAAATTGAGGGGATGTCTATCAATTGGGGACTGGCTGGACAAGTTGTGGTATATGATTGTGATGGAATATTACTGCACTGTATGATGACCAAGTTAATTAAAAAAAACTTGGAAAGATTGACTTGAAGTAATGAAAAGTGAAATGAGTAGAACCAAGAGAATGTTATATACAGATATAGAACTAATATTTAAAAAATAACTTTTGAATGTCCACCTCCAGAGAATGAACTAAAAATAGAAATATGAAAGACTACATATACATATATTCTTGTCAGGTGATACCTTCTATAGTGTGGGGAATGGAAGAAGAGTCTGAGATACCTTGTAATAAATTTTATTAAATACATTTTTAAAGGCCTGTATCCCTCCCCTCTTAGGTCACATCAAACAATCAGAAAAACTCCTTTTGAAATACTGGATAAAAATATTAAAATTATAATGTGTGATTTGTGTCATCTTGGTAATAGAGCCTTACTTGGGTTTCAGTGATGTCAGAAGCAGACGTCACTGACTTGGCCATTCCAGTGGCTAGATAGCAAATCATGATACACTGGAAAGACATAGAGAACTTAATCACTGGAGCTTTGGATGTCCTATTCTATTCAGGACAAGAGGACAGGAAAGGAAATACTAAGGCTTACAACTTTTTTCTTTCTCCAAAGCCAAACAGTATTGGGGTCAGTATCTTTGTCTTCTGCCTCTAATAATTTATATCACTAACAAAGTGCTAAAAATCTTAGATCCAGATCTTAAATTGATGAGGGTGATGCTACAAAAAAGAATGTAGCAGTGCCTGAGATTTTCTCTCCTTTGGTTTAAGGCCCAAGATCAGGAAATTCAATTTTTTTTGTCTCTGGCTCTATTCTCTGTAGTATTTATTTTTCTGCCAATAATTTTTGTTAAATTATTTCTTTTTCCTTGTTTTGATAAATGCCACATAAACAAAAGAAAACAAATGAGATGACTTGAAAGTAAGAATTATTAGTCATAGCAACCTTGTTCTTCTGTAAAAAGATCATAAAAAAGACTGTTTGGATGTAATGAAAGACCTAGGAAGGCAGATAAAGTCATATGTTATTTATTTCAGAGAAGCATAAGCTGGGAAATTCGGGACTAAATAACAAGATTTTAACTCTTAGACTATTAGTATGTTATATATACTGACTGGCTGTTCCTCATGTGTATGCAGGATATGAGACAAAAGTGCTGAAATTGAAGCCAATAAGTCTGGATACGAAGCATGAAGAAATACTTTCTGGTTGACAAATAATGCTTCTCAAATACTGAAACGAGTGTGAAACATTTGAATCTCTTTATGGGTTTGGGTTCACAAGATTGGCACATGAGACTGTATATTTCCTTCCATATTACATGGATAGAATTATAATGTTTCTTCTTCAAAGGGGATCCAAGATGGTGGTGGAATATCTCTTCATGGAGATCTCTAAAATTAGGAAATATCTATCTAAAATAGAGGTAAGGAGATCAAGTTGAATTTTTTTTTGAGTATATGTGATGTCTCCTGGAATCCTGTCTCTTTCCATTTACAATCTAGTGATCTTGGAGAAGTCATTTTCATTATCTTATAAAATGAGGGGATTGGTTTAGATGAATTTTAAGGTACTTTCCAATTATCACTAACCCCTTATTCTTTGATTCTCTAATTTTACTTGAGTTTACAGATTTTTTTTTGTTTGGACTTGTGATTTCACTGATGTAAGTAGCTTATTTTCCCATGTAGAATGACAACTTTTCTGCATCTTTGAGTCTTAAAAAAACCTTTTACCTTTGGTCTTGGAACTGATGCTAAGTACAGGTTCCAAGGTAGAAGAGCAGTGAAGGCTAGCCAGGCAATTAGGGTTAAGCAAATTGCCCAAAGTCACACAGCTAGAAAGTGTCAGAGGCCAAATTTAAATCCAGGACCTTCCATCTCCAAGCTTGGTGCTCTATCCACTGAGTCACCTAGCTGCCCCTTAATCTTAGAGTTTGGAAGATTAAATGCTTTGCCCTGGATGACAGAATGAATATGTCAGTGGAAGGTCTTAAACTGATTCCTTTCTGACTATGGACAATTCTTCTACTACTGTGCCAAACTGCCTACCTTTTCTTGATATCAGATAATTATTAAGCTTAAAACTATTTGCTTCTGTGTGTCTGTTTAACTACAGGGATATAATTTTCAGATTTTTTTCTAGGTCCCAGGGATTAGGTATCTCCAATGTAATTGAACTGCCAGTAGATGGTGTCTAAGCTCATTTCAGACAACAACTTTGTGTTTTGCCTCAGGAAATCTATGTTTTTGTTTTTAATTTTAGGATTTTTTTTGTTTTTAAGAATAAAAGAGCAATGAAATTCTATGTGACCAGTCATAGAATTGGAAAGTTGAAAGGTACTTCCCAGGTCACATAGTCCAATTCACATAAAAAGAAATCACCACTATAACAAATCTCCCTTTGAATAAGATTACAAAAGAACAAAAACAGTTATTTGTATCTGGCATTTAAAAATGTATAGACCACTTGTGTGATTTATACTCCATGATTAAATACTCATGTACTACCAGTCTTAGCTTACAATTCTTTGGGGAAAATTTCATGGAAGTTCCTTTCCCTATGACTCACAAGTCAGTACTGCTCCTTCTGGTTGCTCCCAATTTTGACTCTAGAGTTCACTGGTACTTAAGTACTAGCAACTTAAAAGTGTTCTCTATAATTAGTAGCTATTTAAAGTTTTTTCAGCTCTAAATAATGTTTCTATGACTAATCAAGGAAGAGATCTGTGTAGAGAACGGATAAAGCAAAGAAAACAAGCATAAGTCATTCTAAAAGAAAAAAAAATCTTAGCTTAATTTTATATAATCTTGAAATAGCTTCATTTTATATAGATTCAGGGATGATGGGTATTTTTCTAGAGAAAGAGTATTAGAAGGCCTTTGCATCAATGTTAAGGTGTTGGAATACAAGGCAGATAATGAATCAAAGAAATTGGGGATAAACCACATGATAGGTACTTAGCTTCTGCCATCAGAAATGAAATTGCACTCTCTAACTAGAATTGACGAGATTGACTTGTGAATTCCCCAAAAAATCAAACCATATTGGGAGAGGTAGTCGGACCAAAAATGAAACTGTATGGTTCATTATCACTGAAGAGAAAGATCAAAGCTAAACTCTATGAAACACTGAGCAATGCAGATCTTTATTGAATATGACTAAAAATTTTGGGGCGAAGATGGGAATCATGTGGTGAGTGCAAGAGTTTGATTCTTAAGATTCCATAAGACTGATACAGTGGTAGGCAAGATGAGCACACATCTTTGCAGGGTCAGTGTCAAGAAAAGACACAAATACTGCCATTTTTAGATACATTTTATGTTGTTACAAAAAAAGTCAATGACTTGTCTGAGGTAATAGTGACAAACTTTTATGGAAAACTATCATGTGACACTTCTACAGGTACTGCTCAGATCTCCTAGGGAAAAGGTTGCCATTCATAGATAATAATATTGTATCAATTGCTTCCTAAAAGCAAAATACTTTTAAGAACTTAAAGCAGATATATAACATGTCTTAAGAAATAAAAAAACAACAAAACAGTATTGAAAATTTAATAATTTAAATTTAAACTTAATTGCTATGTCATGATTTATCATCAATGTTCATTAGGGATATTGGTTTATTTATTCATTTTTTCTATTTTAGTTCTCCATGGCTTATGTAACAAGACCAACTTGTGTCATAGAAATAATATAAAAGAACCCCTCCCTCCTTTTTTCTACTTTGAAAATTGTCTGTGTAACACTGAAATGTTTATTTTAATTAATCAAATTTGATTTGAGGAAATGAGAAAATAGATAATTTAAAAAACCTTATTTTCTATCCTAATAACAACTCTAAGACAGAATGACAAGGGCTAGGTAAATGGGGTTAAGTGACTTGCCCAGGATCACACAACTAGGAAATGTCAGATAAGATTTGAATCCAGGTCTTCCTGACTATAGGTTTGGCTCTCTATCCACTAAACAACTCAGCTTCCCCAGAAATAGCTGATTTCAAGAGACATAGAAAAGCATGACTGAATCTGCAGCAAAATCTCAACCACAGATGGTAATTTGGAAACTGCTCAGAAGAAGATTATAGGTATCCTGTGCTGGTTCTGGGTCCAAGATTCTTGTTGCATTGCCTATATACAAATTGCAGTCTTGGGTCCAGATCTTGGGTGAGAAGGAGCACTAGCACACACCAGAGCTTATAGACACAGGGCAGCAGAGAACCCTGATCACAGTTCTAAATCAGAAAAGATTGCTTTTGGTTACTCACAGACCAGAGTATAGGCTGGGAGAGTATTTAAAAACATATTTACTTATATTGTACCACCTTGAAAGAACTGAAAACTTATAGATCCCCAGGGCTAGATTTGAAGGTAGCTACAGAAAGAACCTGAAGGTTCCTTCACCATAGTTACAGAGCCTAACTTTAATTTTTTTTAATTAAAAGAAAAAAAGGTTGGAAAATGAACAGACAACAACAACAAAAAGAAACAGCACTGAAAGTTACTTTGGTGACAGGGGAGAACAAACCACAAACTCAGAAGAAGATAACAAAGTCAATACTGTTACATCCAAAGCCTCCCCCCAAAAAATAAGAATTATTTTCATAACCAAAAAGAATTAACAGAGGAGTTCAAAAAGGATTTTAAAAACAAAATAAAAAAGGTAGAAGAAAAATTGGGAAGAAAAGAGAGTGATATAGGAAAATCATAAAAAAAGTTAACAGCTTTATAAAGGAGGGACAAAAATATTGAAGAAATGCCTTAAAAATCAGAATAGACCTATTGGTAAAAGAGGCACAAACTTAAAAACAGAACTTGTCAAATGGAAAAAAATATAAAATTCACTGAAAAGAACTTTTTAAAAGGCAGATTTAGTCATATAAAAAAAGGTACAAAAATTCACTGGGGGAAAGAACTCTTTAAAAATAGAATTTGCTAAATGGAGAAGGAAGTACAAAAGCTCACTCAAGAAAATCATGCCTTAGAAATCAGAATTGGGCAAGTGGAAGTTAATGTCTCTATGAGACATTGAAAAACAAAGTAAAAAAAATGAAAAAAAAAACAGAAGAAAAATATGTCTTTGGAAAAACAACTGACTTGGAAAATAAGTCCAGGAGAGATAATCTAAGAATTATTGGGCTATCTGAAAACCATAATTTACAAAAAGACTTTGATATCATCTTTCAAGAAATTACCAAGGGAAACTGATCTGATATTCTAGAACCAAAGGGTAAAATAGAAAGAATCCACTGATCACCTCCTGAATGAGATCCCAGAAGGATAAGTGCCAGGAATATTATTCTCAAATTCTAAAACTCCCAGGTCAAGGAAATAAGGAAAGTAGTAAAAAAAATAGTTCAAATATTGTGGAACCACAGTCAGAATAACACAAACTTTAGCTGCTTCTACATTAAAGATTTGGAGGACCTGCAATATGATTGATATTTCATCATAATTCCAAAGAACACTATTCCAGTGCTTCAATTACCCAATAATCAAAATAACTTATCTCTACTTTTCATGGAGATCTCTTGTTACTACTTCAAATCATTGCTCCTGATTGTCCTTCTCTCTGTTTACTATTCCTGTCAATAATGTTACTGATTATTTTACCTATTTTAGGTTCTTCTGCTTCCTCTTCCATATACTGAGATTTGTTTTCAAAGGTGGAATTATTCTTTAAAAAGAACAGCATAAGGGGGGCAGCTGGGTAGCTCAGTGGAGTGAGAGTCAGGCCTAGAGACAAGAGGTCCTAGGTTCAAACCCGGCCTCAGACACTTCCCAGCTGTGTGACCCTAGGCAAGTCACTTGACCCCCATTGCCTACCCTTACCACTCTTCCACCTATGAGACAATACACCGAAGTACAAGGGTTAAAAAAAAAAAAAAAAGAACAGCATAAGGCAGTGTATATGGCATGGTAGACATTCCTGAATCAGGAAAACTTAGATTCAAGTCCTACTTCTGACACACTTAACTGTATAAATACAAATAAGTCATAGATAGGTAGATATGCACACATATTTTTATATAATATATAATGCATTATCTATTTATGTTACATATAAAATAAAGAAAATTTAAAGCTCACATATATAATTATTTTTTAACTTAAATGTAAAATTTATTAATATTTCCACATGCATAGCAGGACACAAAAAGGATTATATTTTAAAATTAGAATATTTTTCATATCATTTGCTTTGAAAAAAGTATATACTAAATTATTTCCTGCTTGTCTGTCCTTTCTTTTGACTTTCCTTTTGTTCTCTTCTTTCTAACTTCCCTATTACTGTCAAGCTCACAACCTAGGTGTCATTCTTGACTCCTCACTCTCACTCCCCCTACCCTATATCCAATCTATTGTCAAGTCTTATTGTTTCTACTTTTGTTAGCATCTCACCTATATTGCCTCTTCTTTTTCTCTGAAACTGCCACTATCTTGATACAGCACCTTATCGCTTCACCCCAAGATTAATGGTCTTCTTGCCTTTAGTGTCTCTGCTAAAGACCATCTCTTATTAAGCTGCCACGATGAGTTTCCTAAAGCATAGTCTGACCTCCTTCTTCTATACTGTGAGTTCCATTGGCACCCTATCACCTCTAGTACTAAATATAAAACCCTCTGTTTTGTATTCAGAGCCCTTTACAATACTCCTTTCCCCATCTTCAACAAGAATATATATGTCCAGTCTTTTTACATCTTCCTTTTTCCTACATACTCTGAAATCTAGTAACCCCGGTTTTCTTGCTGTTCCTCACATACAACATTCCATTTTCCAACTCAATATTTTCACCGACTGTCTCCCATGTCTGGAATGTTCTTCTTCCTTATCTCCTCCTTTGAACTTCCTTAGCTTCCCTTCAAGACCCACCTAAAATCCTACCTTCTACATGAACTCTTTCCTAATTCCCCTTAATACTAGTAACTTCTATCTATTTATAGCTTGTTTGTAAAGAGTTATTTGAATCTTCTCTCCACCAACTAGAATGGGAGTTCCTTGAAAGCAGGGACTGTCTTTTGCCTTTCTCTGTATCCCCAGCTCTTCGTATAGCACTGGGTATGTAGCAGATATTTAATAAATGTCTATTGCCTAATTCTTTTGTGGCTTAAAACATATTTCAATGGACCTCTTTTTTGGCATCTTCATTACTAACCTTCCTTTCTTTTTTCTTACCCTTTACTCCATTAAAAAAAGAAATAAATCAGCATAATAAAAGCAAAATGAAATCCCATTCTGCAATTTTTGACTACATACAAAAATGTATATCTCTATACCTTGAATTCATGATCTCCACATAGGTTGCATTTCCCAGAATTTCAAGTAACTTTATATTTGAAGAAGATGTGAATGGTGTTACTTCCCAATATATTTGAATTGAGTAGATTGCTTATTGTGCTTATTGTGAAAGATACAGGGAAAATTTAGTTTTGTTAGCATTTAATTCAATTCAGCATCATTTCATTAAAATCTATTGAATGTAGGCCAACTGAGATAAATACCATATCTTCCAGATTATTAGCCAAGACACTAATTGAACTCCTAACTATTTGGAGGAAGACCATAAGATATTCCTTTTTGTCTGGCAATGTTCTTACAAGATCCAGGAATGTATTCAGAATGGATGGGAACAAGAAATATGGCATTTAGATACTTTATTGTAACCATCCTGTTCTAGAGCTTCCTATAATTTTATGCAATTCTTTATTTTTATATGTAGTAGATATTGGAAAACATATACCTTGCATCTTTTATCTCCCCTGAATTATCTGGAATTTAAAGACTCCTAAAAGAAAGTTATATGGGTCAAAAAAGATCTCAAAAGGACTGGTTTGAGAAACAAGAACAAGCATAGTTTAGTAAATTCCATAGCTGTGTGTAAAGCATGTCCCAAAAGTCTTAGTGTAATTTTAACCTAAAAAAGCTTTAAATAGCCTAAAACTGCACTAATATTTTTGAGACACGCTGCACAATTAAAGATCTCACTGATTTTATTTTTACTGGTAGTATGTCAGATAAAAATAATAGCAAATGAGATAGTACCAAGTGTGGGAGAATGTGTGTGCAGCATGCGTGTGCATGCATGCACACACACACACACACACACACACAATAAGTTTAGCCCATTCCAACTTCAGTACTCCCTGTTAGAGTTGTAAATACAAAAGGGCAATTTAACAGCATGAAAAGACCACCTACAAGAGCCATACCTGGGACCCAATCAACCTCACTGTGGATTCTTTCAATTACAGGATCCCTGCCAGGTTTATGGGAAACTTTAATGTGTGTATCACATTTTTGAGGGCTATATCATTATGAACATGTTTGATCTGAGGGTGGGAAACCTAGAGTCTAAATAATGCCTTCCCAAGCTGACCCTGAACTGAGCTGTAAATTGAAACAAGCAAAAGAACACAGTGGAAAAGGGAAATGTGTGAGAAGAAAGGTCAAATATTGTGGAGAGTGCAACTCTGGTAAGTGTTGCCATTAAAAATACTTTCACCTCTGTTTGGGGAATGAAATTAGTTAAGTAGGAGTAAGGCAGTTTCATCAAATGAGGCTATTTAAGGGTGTTTGGAGAAGGGGAGGACTCATAAAAGACATAAAGCAAAGTTCAAAGACGCCATCGTCACTCAACTGTGGCAACAGGATATGATTTACAAAAGAGAAATTAAATCATTATGATTGTGAGAAGAATTGAATTACAATTCCTCTAAAAATAAGCCTTTCCATGAATCAACTGAGTCACACCTCATGTGACTTCTCAAGCATAAAGAAATCAATTGCTTAAGACTTTATATGTGATAATAACTATTATGGAATATTAACTTCCCAGCAGGCTGCTCTATGTAACTAACCATACAAACTTAGAGAGCATTTCATCTTACCACAGTGACAGCACCAGACTTTGTGCTCCTAATCATAGTATATGATCCTAAAAAAAGAGGGAAAAACTTAAAATGTGCAAGAGAAAAGCCAGTTGGGTTTGGAGTTAAGGAAATGGGTTCAGAGTTCTGTTCTATTATTTACTATCTATGTGACATTGGGATGAGTCATTTCCTCTCTTGAGGCCTCAATTTCCTCATTAGTGAAATGAGGGGGTTGGAATCAATGACTTTTAGGATTCTCTCAATAATCTTTAGACCCCATCATCCTTCTTGAGACTATATTTTCCAAATGACCTTACACCCATTTGAGTTATCAACTCAATAAATATCAACTAAGCACCTCTAAAGACTGGAAATTTGAAATAGTTCAGTGAAACAGAAATTTTAACACAATTTTAAGCCTTGACTTCCAAAATCATCCTATTAAGGGGAGAAGATTATCAAGGCCTATCTTTACATGTACATCTTTTTTTTTTTTTCTAGAAAATGGGAAACTAGGTAAAAAAAAAGTATTCATGGAGGACCAAAAAAAAATGGTATCTTTTATGTGGATTAAAAACTGCTAAATAGGGTCACCAGAAAGAAGGCAATACATAAAACTATGAATATAAATCTAGAATATTAACTATTCACAACACAAGTTGAATCCAAATACAAATTAATCATTATCTCACGATCTTATTTCAAGTAAAGGAAGCCATGAGGGGAACAAAATTTTGACTTAAAAGGCTAATTTTTTACTTAGACAAGTTATAAGGCAGCTTCTACTCATCACATATGAAAACTACCTTCTTTCTTTTATAATTATTTTATTAGTAATAGGTAGTATTTATATAGTGCTTTATGGTTTGCAAAACACTTTCCATAAGTTATCACATTATTAATCCCATTTTACTGATGAAGACAGTGAGGCTGAGGAGATTAAGTGATTTGTCTTGGGACACACAGATATAATGTCTGAGGTAGGACTTAAATTCATCTCTTAGTAAATCTTAAGTCCATCACTACCCACTAAGCCACCTGGCAACTTCTTTTGTGCTGACAGCATGTCTGTGTTTAAGTCTCATTGTTTGAGGATGGTAAACTGACAGTGTTATTTGTGGAATATCAGAATAAAGTTTTAACTTTTTCAGCGATTACTTTGACAAGCCCTTAATATGAGGGGAAGCAGGAGCTATGATTCTCCATCATTGAGGACAGCTAGTATCCAGCTTCTCTGAGTCACTCAGGAAATTCTGCCAATTTCCAGTGACTGTTGGCCATGATTTTGGATTCACCCTGATGAGCAGTTTTCTGTTTATGGTGTGGTATCATGTTGGCTGATTCAAAATCAGCCACAGTATGCTGATGGCTCACCAAAGGTTCATACACTCATTTCCTTTGGCTTTCTAGCAAAGATAAATGCAAGCAGATTTCCCCACCTTTTCTTTTGCTTATCTTCGGCAAAATTGTAAAAAAAAATCAGATTAGGAAATAACCCAAAAAAAGCAAAAAAAAACCTTATATTCATGATTTAAATGACACTGGTAGACTATGGGAAATAAATGACATTCTCTACTTTGACAACATTATAAATAATATAGGTGCCCAAGTGATATTTTAAAATAAGATACTCTGTCTTGTACACATGACTATTCTTTTTTCCATGAAAAATGAATCTGTAATTGGACTACAATCTCTTGTTTTCCCTCTCATACCAGGCTTTGACTTACAGAATTTAAGGAATAATAAAGATTTGGAAAGGACTTCATCAGCTTCTTAATGCAACCCATCCATGAAAGAAGTCCCATTATAACTTTGTCACAGACAAATGATCAGTTAGTCTGTGTTTGAAGATTTCCAAGTAGAGGGAAAGCCATCACCTCTCAAGGATGTCTATTTCTTGACATTTTTCCTAGTTGTTTCCTATTCCTGGAGTGCACTCCTTCTTCATCTCTTCTTCTTGGAATCTCTGGTTTTGTTTCTAAGATTTAGCTCTAAGAGCTTCTATTTTTAGCTTCTGTAAGAAGCCTTTTCTGATTTTCCAACCAGATGCTTGTGTCCTCCTCCCCAAATTACCTTGCTTTCATTTTATGAGTGTTTATACATACATAATTATCTGTGTACATGTTTCCCTGTTAGAATACAAGGTCTTTATGAGGGATTATTTCACTTTTGTCTTTGTATGTCCAGCACTTAATATAGTACCTGGCACATAGTAGGTGCTTCATAATTGACTGATTGATTCCTTTTATGATATCACATGATTTGCTTTGCTTTTCTGAGCAAATAGTGAAAAAACAAGCCATGGTCTTCAAATTGACAAAATTCAGAAAAATTAAAAAGAGAATTATTAATCAAGCCAGTATGACCGTGTAATTGCAGTGTATGATTGCTTGGAAAAGTTTTATTTAACTTACTTCCACAGGTGAATCAGTCTGCTAGGTAACAATGAGCACTGACAGTAAAAAGAACAATGTGAAAAGTCACTTAATCCCTCTGTACCACAGTATCTTTCTTGCAAAATGGAGCCACGATTGGAGTAGATGCCCTGTACAGTCTCCTCCAACTTCAAAACTCTATTCTCAATAAAGAGCAGACATGGTTCCTTCTGTAAAAGGCTTATCAAAGAATGAGAGCACTGGGCTGCATAGAACTAAAATGAACTAAAGAGGAGTAGTTAAATGAAGTCCCTGAACTTGTTTCCTTTGAAAAAATATTTTTAGGGCAAATTTCAATATAATTGGTTTCTTTCATAATCTTAAATATTTTACATCATGCATTAAAAAAACACTTACCTTCTGTCTTAGAATAAATACTGTTTTAAGGTAGAAGTAAGTAGTGGGAGTTAAGTGAGTTGTTCAGGATCATAGAGTTAGGAAGTGTCTGACACCAAATTTGAACCCAGGACTTCCTGTCTCTAGATCTGACTCTCAATCCACTGAACCACCCAGCTGCTTCCTACATTATGCATTTAAGAACATTATTCTGAGGAGTCCTTGGCTTCACTAGACTGTCAAAGGGGTTATTTGATACAAAAAAGTTAAGAAAACCTTATCTGAGAACACTAAAAAAGGGGATACAAATCAAGTATAGATGAATTTCATATTAACTATATACATAGGTATTCAGGAAAGATGAAGGAAGATGTAGAGATAGAGTGCTTGGAGGTGGGAGAGTTGTCCAGTGATACAAGTGGATGTAGGCCACAGTAATTGGTCTGGGAGGCATACAGTAACATATAACAGGTTGCCTACCTTTCTGGAAGAACACCTCTAGTTTGTCCTTAAAAGGCTGGAGATGCTCCTTTGGGGACTCCTTGCACACAATTACCATCTGCTTCTCACTTGCTGTGAAAAGAATCCCAGAATTAGATTGTTAATTAATTGTTTGGCTGGATTATCAATTGATGTTTATCCAAATTCCAGTGGTTTCCATCATGTCAAAATAACAAGAAGGCCCTCACAAGAACAAGGGTCACTTAGGAAAAAGGAAATGTTAGACCTCAAATTTGTTCCTAAGGCAGAAAAGTTAGCGAAGTGGGAGAAAGATAAGAGTTTTTCCCCCCTGACTTGCCAGAGTGGACAAAAATTTTGAAGGTCTAGACTGAGAAGATTAAGGGTTCTGTTCTTCATATTCATAAATTCTAGCTCATGTCTTTCTTCCAAAAAAGAGTCCTAGATGGCAGTTGCTACAGAGAGCACTATTCCCAAGTAGGGTAACAAAGAATGAGTCATTAGAATGGCGCTTTCCTTATCCAGAATATAACCTGGAGCCTACCAGTTAGGTCGTGAATGAACATGAAGATAAAAGTTACCATCATCCTACCACCAACCTCTCTTCCCTCAAACATTAAATACGAAGTCCCCATAAAATTACTTTATGCTGGTTATACTTTAGTCTCCATTTCAGAAATTTGTAGCAAAATGAGCCATCAGGCCACCTCTGAAGGGCAGGTTTGATTTGGCTGCATAAGTGTATAATATATACTATAATTCACCACAACAAAGTACACCCAACCTAGGCAAGAGACATTTGCCTGAGGTCCCTGTTAGCTTGTTCCGGTATCTGAAATCCACTAGGAAAAAAAAAAAAAGCAAAACAAAGGTTTAATTTTTCCAAAGCTGGAGCTAATTAAAGAACACTTTGGTCTGCTGGCCATGGCTAGATTCCTGACATGTCCCTGTCTAAGAGAATATTCTGAATCTTTTGGAGCTTCAGACATGTAGCCTGGGTCCTCTGATTCAGCCTGAATAATCGTGCACTGTAGGAAGGGCAGAAACCTGTGCCTCAGTTCCTGGTTGAGGTTTAAAGAGCATTGAGGTGGATAGAACATTGAATATAAAAGGTTTGTGAGAGGAGAAAAACTTTCATTTCCTCTGGGTATTTTCTGCCCAGATAATTCTAGATTTTCAAAAATAATGCTTCAGTGAGTTTGTGCCTGGCAAAATAGATTACTTTGTAATAATAGTAAGTTCTAAGGGTAGGAAGTTTTAAAAAGACCACTCAGATATCCCCCAGTACAATTTTTTTTTGTATTATCACCACCAAGATGCCTGGAATCTTGGGCAACTCCTTTTTTTTTTTTAATCTAATTTTCTATCTTAGTAACAACTCGAAGAAAGACAGGCAAAAGGCTAGGCAAACAGTTATACAGCTAAAAAGTGTCTGAGGTCATATTTGAACTCAGATCCTCCAGACTAAGCTTAGTAGTCTATTTACTGTGCCACCTAGCTGCCCTATTTGTGTAACTCTTAAGAAACTTCACAACTCTCAGGGAAATTAAAATATAATGTTGGAGGTCTCTTGTGTCAGCTCTAGTCTATACATTCTCTCTCTGTGTCTGTTTCTGTCTCTCTCTTTCTCTCTGCCCCTCTCTCTCTTTCTCTCTGTCCCTTTTCTTTCTTTCTCTCTCTTCTTCCTTCCTTCCTTCCTTCCTTCTTTCCTTCCTTCCTTTCTTTTTCTGAAAAAACCCTTACCTTCCATCTTAGAATCAACACTATATACTGGTTCTAAGACAGAAGAGTGGCAAAGGGTATAGGCAATGAGAATTAAGTGGCTTGCCCAGGATCACATAGCTAGGAAGTGTCTGATGCCAAATTTGAACCCAGAGAGTCTTATGTCTAAACCTGGCTCTCCAGCCCCTGAACCACCTAGCTGTCCCTCTAACTCTATGTTTCTAAGGAGTTATGCACTAACTGTCCCTACCTCCAGACTCCAGAGCACCCAATATATCATCGTTGGAGGAGATGAAGGAAAACAAATGATGCTAATTCATTGTTGGTGGAATGGTGAGTTATTTGAGGCTGATTGAAAAATAGTTTGGAAAATTACTAAAATACTCTTATACTTTGGCCCTGAGGTTTTACCACTGGGGCTATGTCACAAGGAAGTTATTGATAGTATAAAAAGATCTATTCATACAAACATGGTCATGGTAGTATTATTTATTATAGCACAAATATGGAAACAAAATGTATGCCCAGTGACTTAAGAGAGAGAGCCAAACGAACTGTTATATGAATACAATGGAATTTTTACTACAAAGGAAGTGTGATGTGATAAATAGAGTATAGAACTTGGAGCCAAGAAGACCTAAGTTCAAATCCCATCTCAGATGATTACTAGATCTGTGATCATGGGCAAATCATTTAATACTTCTGGGCTTCATCTTATTCCTTGAGTATAAAATGACGGGGTTGGACTCAATGACTTCTATGTTCCCATCTATCTCTCAATCTATGATATAATAATCCTATGAATAATGAATATGAAAATTCAGAAAGAGTTACTTGAAGTCTTGAAGGAGGAAGAGAGTAGAGTCAAAAGAATAACATGTACAATGACTGTAACAACATAAAGTGAATACTGAGAGGCCATGAAACTTTGGTAAAGTATATCAGTCAACATTAGTATCATGCTATTTGTTAAAGGGCATATTCTTCTTTTCTGTCAATAACTGATAACCAACTTTGAAGTCAGAACAATTTGTGCATATTAGGAAATATATATTGTGTCAAAATAAAATATATCAATAAAATTTTAAAATAAGATAAAAAATCCAGTGTTTGTTGGAACAGTCAGACTCCTCTAAAGGGACAAATAATTCTTAGAGAACTATTCCAATACTTGTTAAAGAAATGTGTCCATGAAGAGTTTAGCAAAAATTTATTATTCTTGAGACAGATACTATTTTAGCCATGCATATTTATCTTGTAAAATAATTTTTAAACCTCTTGCTCTTTAAAAAACAACCAAGTCTTCCTTGATTTCTCATAAATAATTCCCTTATTAATTTCTTATGTTAAAATATTTTATTATGTTTGCAACCATAATTTTTTCAGGCACTCTCCAACTGATGGACTCTCTCTATCCTCCAGCTTATTTTGCAGTTCTTTACCACTCCAAAAATAACTCCTGTAAATATTTTTGTGAATAAGGATCATTTTTTGTCTTTTTTGTTTTCTTTGAGGTATAGGTTTAGTAGTGGTAGTGCTAGATCAAAGAGTATACATAGTCTGATGTCTTTCTGGGCCAAGTTTCAAATTACTTTCCAGAAAGGCTACCCCAGTCCATAGCTTCTTTTGCTTTTATTATGTGACATTTAAAAAAATCCAATAAAACTATAACTCTAAAGCATTTCTTCTCCAACATCCAAAATAAGAAATGGAAAAAAAATTAGAATTCTGAATGATATTTACCTATTTCAGAGACCAGACTTCATAAATTATTTAGTATAAATCTCAATTCAAGAAAATGCCACATATCTTAAAGGGAAAGATATGAATTGCAATTTAGTGATATCTGAAGATGAATTGGGATCCTGGCTCCATCATTTATTAGCTATATGATCTTGGTCAAGTCGCTTGACCCAAGTTTCATTTCCTTCAATATGAAATAGGAATAATAATTTTTGTATTATCCAACTCACATGGCTATTGTGAATAATTAAATGAGATAATGCATGCTAAATAGTTTGTACGATTAGGTCTTAATTAGTGCATATAATGACTCTCATCACCCTTTGGCTCAAGTTGTAGCATTATTTGAATTTGCACTGCACACTTCCACTGGTGTGAAGTCAAAACAATCATAGTTTTCATAATTATAACTTCCAATTATGACAAATCAAATTCATGAGACCACTTAAGGAGATTACTTATTCACATTAATTGGAACCTAGCTGCAAATAGTAAAATGCTATATAAATGTCAATTATCATATTACTTTTTTATGATAATGAACTAGTTTGCCATATGAGTCACTAACTATGTAAAAATAAAAAAAAGTTAGAGATATTAGGGTCAGAGGTCAAATGAGTATCTCTGCCACTATGAGTATCAGATGTTCTAGATATTCAAACCTTCTCAAATAAGATCCTCAAAATCAGATTCAGAGTTCTAAGGGACCACAAAGGTCATCTAGTCAATCTCCTCATTTTATTAATGGTGAAACTGAGGTACAAAGAAGTTAAATGACTTGGCCCTAACATGGACAGTCAAGTGACAGTGATGGTCCTCAGACTGCAAATCTAGAGTCCCTTCCATTGGATTAGACTTAAAATATATAAACTAATGGCAAACTGATGGCTTGTGAAATTAGATATATAGATGAAATTTCTGAATTCAGAATATGTCTTCAGTCATAAAATAACTCTTTGGTTTCTATGAAAAAAAGAGTAGGAGAAAAGACTGGTCAAATTAGGGGTCCATTTATACATCTTATTGATACCAATCACACGCTTATGAATGATGTTCCCTTGTGACTTAGTCTAAGAAGAGAGTGTGGCTGAGTAGAGGGCAGTTAGGTGGCACAGTGGATAGAGTGCCAGGGCTGGAGTCAGAAAGTCTCATCTTTCTGAGTTCAAATATGGCCTCAAATATTTACTGGTTGTGTGACATTGGGTAGTCACTTAACCTGTCTGCCTCAGTTTCCTCATCTCTCAAATGAGCTGGAGAAGGATATGGCAAACCATTCCAGTATCTTTGCTAAGAAAACCCCAAATGTGGTCACAGAGAGTCAGATGTGACTGAAAATAATTGAACAAGTGGCTGATGAGAAAGGGCCCTGATTTAGGAATCAGGAGATCCAGGAAGTTCTTATCCTAGTTTTGCCATTAACTACTTATAAGAAATTGGACACATTAATTTCCTTCTTAGGGCTTGGTTTCATCATATGTGTAACCCCAGTCCCAAAGCCAATTGATATGAGACTTTCTCCTCAATTGTGGAGAGAGATGCCTTGTGTGGGGAGTGGAAGAGCTTTTCAGTCAGTCTTCTCAAGTTCTCTTCAGGTTGCTGAAAGAAAATGCCTTTGAAAAAATATGAAAGGTAGATGAAGGGGGATTGGCATCTTCCATCTTCTCTTTTGAAGCTGGAAGCTAGAAGTACTAAAAGTGACTGAAGAATGCTCATGAACTCTGAGCTCTTCTCTCTCACCATCTTCACTCTACTCTCCACACAAAGAAGGGTATTCATTGCCAAACTGAAGGTTGAGTCCATACCAATTGCTTTTAGGACTGGGGTTAAAGACACAAAAGGAGGATGTTGGATTTATGTTTCTATGTTGCCAATATAGTTCAAAGGAAAATAAAAATCTACTTAAATTGCCCCAACTATTTTTGAATTTTATTCTTGTATTTCACTGTAGTGATAGAACATGAAATCAAGATATGTCTTTACTTAAGTGAACCAACCCACTACTTCTTTATAGCAAGCAGTAATATAAACAAAATATTGGTTAATAAATTTGCTATTTATTCTTTTCTAATATAATAGAGTTCAGTTTTGTGCCATAATAATCCAAATTAAAAGTGCTCTCTCTTCAATTTTCTTCTTCTAACCAAATCTTCTTTGTAGCCTCCAGTAGTGACAGTAGAATCCAGTAAAATCATAGCCATAACTCAGAATCAGCAAGACATGTACCCTAGGCATCACATGAGGCTCCAAAATCCTTCCTTTCTAAACCCTCTCTGATATACTTTATAAAAATTGTATGTTCTTCCAAGAAATTACTGATGCAGTAATTCTGTGAGAAACTCTGTTAGATGATTACACATTGACATATTGAATTATCACCTATAGAAAATTCTGTTTAGAGCTACTGAGGTCATCTAAATCCATTGTCTTCATCTCATAAATCACTTCTAACCACTGTCCCTGTAAAAAGCCTTTAGCCTACACCTCTTTCTCTACCAGTAACTTCCTGAAATCAATAAATTTTGCCACTTATCAGCAAGAGGCCTTGTGTCTGTCTGTAAGTCTGTCTGTGACTCTCCTGATCCCAACCTCATTCCTCTTATCCTGTTCCATGAACAATAATTTCACAAGCTGGTTTCTATCACTTCCTAGACCACTGCCTCAATCTCTTTTTTGTCCTATCACACTCTAACTCATGTCATTTATTTTTGCTTATGTTGTATATAACTATTAAACTGTGAACTTCTAAAGGGCAATAACTGTGATTTTTCAACTCTATATTTCTAGTTCCTAGCACAGTATTTAACCTCAACAAGGTACAATAAATACTTGTTAAAATAAATAGACACATTATTCTTTCTCAATATTTTTATTACTATTTCTATCAATTTTGTTATTAGTAGAGATTTATTTGAGATCTCTAAGGCATCCTCACCTCTAATTTTAGTTCTTATTTCCTCTCAGTACAATGTTGTACCACTACCACTAACTACTGAAAATAAATGCTTCTGCCTAGCCAGTAACCCCAGGAATGGCAATGCCTGGACCACCAATCCTGCCACCAATCCAGTCTCCAGAGCTGTGGTCCAGGGAATCAACCCTTGTAGAGATGCAACTTGGCAATTGCCTTTGCTGAAGCTTCAGGCCCCCCCTTTCCCCACCCATCTTCTCATCAATCACAGTTATTGAAGACCTGGAAAACAAAGTTCACCACCAAAGTCCCTGGCACTGTCAAAGGGTTCAACATCTGGGGGCAGCTGGGTAGCTCAGTAGATTAAGAGCCAAGCTTATAGACGGGAGGTCCTAGGTTCAGATCTGGCCTCAGACACTTCCCAGCTGTGTGACCCTGGGCAAGTCACTTAACCTCCATTGCCTAGCCCTTACCACTCTTCTGCCTTGGAGCCAATACACAGTATTGGCTTCAAGATGGAAGATAAGGGTTTAAAAAAAAAGAGGAAAAAAATAGGTTCAACATCTGAAAGATATAGTTTTGTCAGTATAAATGGCATTAAATAAGGCATAGAACTATACCCTTGGTCCCTGCACCATTAAGTACCACTGGGATTTTCACTTTAACATACAGCTGAAATTCCCCATATGTGTTATTTCTCATTATTTGAATGCAAACTCCTTGAGAGCAGGGATTGCTTTGCTTTTTTGCATATATATATCTAGCATTCAGCACAGTGCTTTGTATATAATATGTGCCTTAATAAATGCTTTGCCATTTTATTTACTAATTTATTCATTATTGGCAAAAGAAAAGTGAGATGAGGATAGTGAAAAGGTATAAATCTATTTCTGAGCACGTCAGAATTAGTCATGCAGCTTAGGATGGAAATTCAAGGAAATCATCATGTGGGACTGAAAAAATCACGTGGATGGTATTTATTGGTCATAAAACTTCTCCAGAAGGCCAACTGGATCTAGTCCCAAAGCCCTGTAGATAGATAGATAGATACATGGATGGATAGATGGAAAGATATACTTTAATATATAAAAACATATAAGCCTATATGTTTATATATACATTTATATATGTATTCATATATAAAACCTACATAAAGTTTTATATATGTGTATATATTTATAAATATCCATATATAATATATCTATATCTCTCTCTATCTAAAAATCTCAAGTAGTTTTTCAGGTGAGCATGGGGTTAGTATCATTAACCCAGATTTTCAAAAAAATTCCCCAGATATATAAGTTCAAAGGAAATTCTTCCTATTCAGCCAGTAAAAAAAAAAAAAAAGAAAAACTTTACTTGCCTTGGGAATGTAGCTATTCATATGACTTAACTAAAAGCTCAGTGTACTTTAAAGATATCACATTAATTTCTCCTTTATTCTGTAAGAAGGCAAATATGATTACCCTTATGATATAGTAAACAGAGAGTCTCAGAACATAGGAAGGTATAGTATCTTCATCCCAGAATTAAATATGAGAAAGCTTTGTTGTCGTTTAGCTTTTCAGTCATGTCTGACTCTTCATGGACTTATTTGGAGTTTTCTTGGCAAAGGCACTGGAGTGGTTTGCCATTTTCTTCTCCAGTTCATTTCACAAATGAAGAAAGTGAGGCAAACAGTTTTAAGTGACATGCAACGGGTCACACAGCTAGTTTCTGAGGCCAGAACCGAATGTAGGTCTTCCTGACTCCAGGTTTGGCACTCTATCCACTATAGTTTCTAGCCATCCTAGAAGGGAACTGGAGCCACAGTTGGTTACTGTTACAAAAGGTTCAACAGGGTTGAAGGAATTCATATAGTTTTGCATGCTCTGATATTCACCCACTCTTGCTTCACAGTATTGGTGTACCTTTTTTTGAAGCTACCCTGATCTGTGAAATTATGCATTTAGGACTAAGTTCAATAAGTGAAAAATTAGCAAAGGGGTAATAAAGATTCCTTAAGCAGCTTGCTAATATTTAAAAAATTAAATTTAATTTACAAACATATTTTTCAAGAGCACATCTATAATGTGGACATGTAGCATGGTGTAGAGAGAAGAATTTGTTCCTAGCCTGACAAATCTAAGGACATTGAACCGGTCAGTACCTAAGATAATTTCCTAAGTTATAGATGAGTTACTGAATTTCAAAGATGGAACAAACTGATTTCTCCACTAGGAGTTGCCTATACGGATGAAATCATAGGTCCACTCCCTTGAGTATTCTCCCCCAAATAGACTAAACAGTGAAGAATAACTATTTAAGACTACAAAAAGAGTTCCAGAGATGTGTGACTTTATTGTCCTCCACTATAGGTATTAGTCACAATGATTATCCAAGGTTGTTTTTCAGTAATCCAAATGGGGATGAAAAGACAGATGTTTGGAGGATTACTGGAAAAAAAGCCTTATCTTTATCAGTTCTTTCTCTGGAGGTGAATATGTACAAGCCATTCTTCCAACAATATTTCTGTTGCTATATATAATAATGTTCTCTTGGTTTGGCTCATTTCACTCTTCGTAATTTCATGTAGGTCTTACTATATTTTTCCAAATTTAACCTGTTCATCATTTAGATGCTTTAGAAAAGAGTTATAGAATCCTAGAGCTAGGAGGGCCCTCAGAGATCATCCAGTCTTGTTCCTTAAATTTGAAGATCTTAGTTTTGGAATTATGTTATTTTAATCCTTGCATTGCCTGTGAGAACAAAGCCTGTTGGCATTATTTATTTAAACTGCTCAGAATTTTGCAATGAGTCCCCAGAAACATCAGAAACATGGGTCATTTTGACGGCCAAAGCAGGCAGAGGTGGGGGGATGGTCTGGGCTTGTCTACCACAGACATTCTAGGTCATCTTTGTTTAGTAAAAAGGCCACCCTCTATTCACAGATTCCCTGTCTGGAGGAGAGTAATTTTGCTGTCCCTTTGCTGCAGTTGTACCACCCCATCATGAGAATTAGCTGCAGCAAGTCAGAAAACTGCTTGGCAAAGGGGCCCCCACCCTGCAAGTGTGAAATGAGCCTCCCAGGGCTCTGAGCTTGCCCATTTGAAAATTAGGAACTGAAACAAGTACAAAGCAAATCAGGCTCCACTGCTGTGCTCTCTCGAACCTTAAGAGGACGGAACTCCCATGTGGTCAATTAGGATTAAACTTCCCTCCACGATCAAACAAGAGGGTTGCCCTCTGACTGCCACAGCACAGCGGTACATTTCAGTGGCCAGGCAGCCTGCCTTGTGCTAATTTATTAACTCATCTTGTTCTGAGACATTTAATATCAAACAAATGGGAGACCAGAAGTCTAATTAACGATGAAACTGTCACAGTACTAGAAGCTCCATTTGAGGTTGGCAATATGGAAAGGGGAGGCTACTGAGGAATACATGAATGTAGTTTATTGTCCAGCCAGTAGTGAGTACACAGTGTTGCTGGACCACCAAGGCAGTCTCAAACAAAGAAGTCATTCCAGTGGTTTCAATGTGAAAACCAACCATCACCACTGAAGGGTGAAGTTGGTTTTTCAATATTTTTTTCTTCTTTCTTTCCTTTCTTCCTTCCTTCCCTCCTTTTTTCTTTGTTTCTTCCCTCCTTCTTTCCTTCCTTTTTTCTTCCTTTTTTTCTTCCTTCCTTCTTTCTTAGAACAAAACATTTTGCTATGTTGAATTAAGTAAAATACTTAGCTTTTTGAAAAAAGTATTCTCTTTAATAAGAGTTTTAGAAGGTATTAATTATTGATATGTGCAGGGAGATCCCACAATGAAAATATATACAAGTGAAACAAATGGATGAAGGAATCAGAAGAACAAATAACAAACATGCTGGACCCAGGATTAGATCAGATGACAGGTTCCAGACCTAAAGACGCCATCAATTCCCTGTGTGGCCTTAGACAAGTCATGTAACCTCACTGGGTCTCAGCCGCTTATCCTATAAATGGAAAGGGCTAGATATGATCACTGAGATCAGTCATTCATTCACACACATACACATACACACACACTGAATATTTCACAATTCCATTCTATGGAAATAACAGCACATTCATCAAAGGGAAAATATTTTGATCAAATGCCTTAAGAGGCTTATGGAAAATTGAGTTATGATAAATACTAAGAGAAAGTTTTTATACTGACAATAGGAATAAGAAGAATTATATTTAGGGGAACACTTAATGAATAGAGGTATGTTATAAGTTAGAAGACTCAGAGAGGCAATTTTGCTGTTCAGTCATGTCCAATTCTTCACTGCCTTATGGTCCATAGCACAAAATATCCTTCTATCTTATGCTAATTCTTTAGGTCTATCCAAGTTCACATTCCTGGTTTCCATGACACTATCTATCCATCTTACTCACTACTGTCCCCTTTTCCTTTGCTTTCAATCTTTCCCAATAACAGAATCTTTTCCAGTGAATCCTATCTTCTCATAATATGGCCAAAGTTTTTGAATTTCAGTTTCAGTATTTGACCTTCCAGTGAATCATCTGAATTAATTAAATTATTAAATTAAATTAATTTCTTCAAGTATTGACTGATTTGATCTCTTTACTGTCTAAGGGACTCTTAAAAGTCTTCTCTAACACCAACCACTCTTTTCCAATAACCCCAAAGGTAACCATACATGGCCAATACCCAAAACAGGTTAATTATATATGTTGCAACCAAAGGTGAAGAAGCTCTATATAGTCAGTTAAAATAAGACCTGAACCTGACTATGGCTCAGGTCATGAGCTTCTTATTGTAAAATTCATACTTAAATTGAAGAAAGGAGAGAAAACCATCAAACACTATAGTTATGACCTAAATAATATCCTTTACGTATATAAAGTAGAAGTGATAAATACATTTAAAGAATTAGATCTGGTAGATGAAGAACTATGATCAGAGATGTGCCATATTGTGCAGAGAGCAACAACAAAAAGCATTCCAAAGAAAAAGAAGAGCAAGAAAGCAAAATGGTTGTCTGATGAGGTTTTACAAATAGCTGCAGAAAGGTGGCACAGGAAAGGAGAAAAGGAAATATATACCCAACTGAATGGAGAATTCCAGAGAATATCAAGGAGAGATAAGGTTTTCTTTTAAAATAAGTAATATAAGGAGAAGTAATTAGTCAATGCAACAGATAGTCTATTAGTATTAGAAACCAATTAGGGTTGAATCAGCCTTAGAGCAAGGAGGTGGTCCTCAAAGTTTGAGTTGAAGGACTCATAAACTTAGGTGCACGAGAGTGTATTTAATTGGAAAATGGAGACTTGTCTTGTCTCATCAGCTTTTCCCTACTCTAAGCATGGTATTAAGTAGTCCAATAAGATGACAATATTGGGATAAAAGCTCTGTTACCTCATACTCCAAAAATGAAGCCTTCTATGATTATCCAAACTGGAAGGAATACCTTCTTTTTCAAATCTTTTGCACCTATCTTAAACTTCCTATGTACTTAACTCATCCTAACTTTTATTGTTTATTTATTGTTTTGTGTACACATCATAGTACCAATAGACTATAAGCAAGGATTATATCATTTTTAATTTTTGTTATTCTTTAGCACAATGCTTTTCTCATAGTATGCATTCAATAGATGACAAAACAAGGTAACATGCTGAATGCCAAGTGAAGACTATATATGGTAAGTGTTGTATGTAGGAAGGAGAGGCCTAGAAAAGTTGGGGCATGATTCAGAGGAGAAAGGACTTGAGTTTGACCTCAAAAGAGGGAAGAGCTCAGAAAAGTGAATAGAAGAGGCAAAGAGAACCAAAAAGAGCTGAGAAGGGCAGGAATATCTATAGGGCACACAGGAGGCATTAAGCAGATGAATCATACTGAAACTGAAATTTTCTTTGTGTAGGAAACCTACAGAACCCAATGTTTGAGAAACAGGTAAGGGCCAAATTTTAGAGAGCTTTACTACATCATGAAATTTTTGGTCTTCATCTGATAGGCATTAGGGAAAGATTTTGTCCAAAGGATTTGAAAAACAGCATTTTATGATTACCTGTGGAGTAAAAAACTACAATAACTTATGTGAAATGGGTAAATTATTTGATCTCAAATAAAATATTTATTTTATCTCTTTTATTTAAGAGTGCTGAGGAAAGCACGAGTTTTCTTTCTGACAGACAAAAACATTTTCCATATTCTTCTCCAAGACAGATGTCCAACAAAAATAAATATTATGAAAAAGCAGAAATAAAAAAAACACATTACAAATACAACAGGGACATAGAAAGATTGGCTATTCATGGATGTCTCATGGTTAATAACTTGAACTTTAAATTGAATGACTGGAGAAAGAGATTGAAAGAAATTTATTTATATAGTAAAATGCAAATTGCCATATTCTACTTGTGGGCTAGACAGCAGCGTAGATTAGCGTATTTGAAAAAAAACTGCAAACAAAAATGAGTGGTAAGATGATTGAAAAACCTTTTTTTAATTCTCTTATTAAAGGTTGGCACAAACGAGAACTACAATTTTGTGGCTGCCTTCTGTGTATGTTAAAAAAACGTCTAGACAGAAAAGGCCACATAAAGGAAGTTTTAAAGTTGATTTAAGTCAAATATAAATGACAGAAATCTGAAATGATACGTGCATATTTCACGTTCTTGTGCTCTGATGTTAAATGTTGGAAAGAATTTTAAGTCTTGGCATGGAAAAGAATAGTAGTGTTACAGGAAATCATGTGAAGGCAAACAGGAAATCCACTCATGGTGAATTTCATATGGTTAAAGTCTCAGGGGAGACTGTTATAACCATTACTCCCCAAATCCATCTTTCTGCACTCAAATTAGGCTGCGTATTGATAACCTCATGGCTCTAACTTGTGTAGACATGGACAAAACTGTTTTCTATTTGTTTTATATCATGGTTTAGGGATTTAGCTGAGATAACCTCCTGTGACCCATTTATTCCTCTTAAAAATTCTTTTTGGCTACTTTCCCTTCTTATGGCAAGAGTGTCATTATCCAAATAGAACTAGCACCTCTAGGCTATTAGTCTGAGGTAAGTGAGTAGTAATTTGTCTTGTCTAGAAGTAAAAAAAAAACTAGAAGATAATGACATGAAGAAAAATTAAAGGAATAAGGATGACACCTAGAAGAGAAGAATGAGCAGTCACTTTTTAAAAAACAATAATGATAATGGCAACTTATTGTCCATTATCTCCCCTAAGAATAGGACTAGACAAAAAGAGACATAAGAAAATGGGCAAGAAGGGGTTAGGTGACAAATAAAGTAGAAATTATAGATTTTACTAGTAGGTTTCTGAAACATTCTATTGTTTCCTTTCTGTGAGGTTGTGAGAGGTAAGAGAAGGATAACAAAAAATGAACTGAAGGTGAGCTTGTGATCTTTGGGGGTTTGATAAAATTCAGAATTCCATGTGAAAGCAAAATAAGGTTTTTGTGGGGAGACAGGAGGAAGCAGTGAATTTTAAGAGGATATCAGTGCTGCATAGATTTGAGAAATTAGGTTCTTCATTGAGGTCAGATAAGAAGACCAGCTATAATAACAATGATTTAGATCAGGCAGGAAGGCCTGGGTAGAAAGGAGATTCAGAATATTTAGGTTCAAGGAATAGGTGTTTGAATTGAGTAAGATAACAGGAAATAGGTTCCAAGTATATTGGCAGGGTCCAGTGTCTAAGAATTTGGATCGAATACGTAGATGGTAGAGTTCCAACTAAATACACTATCTTTGGCATCTAGGACTCCATGGTACTGACCAAGTGGAAGAGACAGGCAGCATGACTATAGGAGTAGATGGGCCAGATAGTAGACATCAGCACCAGCAATGAAAAGCAGATGAATAAAGGGGGAGGGAGAACAAGTAAGTGAACTGGGTCAGAATTCAAAAAGGTCAATAACCCAGGTTAGGAGGACAGAGGGATGCAGGAATGAGAGTTTTAGTAATCTAAGGAAAGCAGGAGGAACAAAGAATTCAAATACAAGATATCTGGAAAATTGGAAATCAAGCCCAGAGTAGACAGTTATAGGCTGAGGGATTAGCAGTAGGATGGGCTATACTGATGCTAAACTCAGGTCTTTTGGAGAAGCTGTGATACTCTCCTTTCCCTCTACCTTCCCCTTTCAGACTATCTTCATGTACTCCGCATGGGTCTTGTACATGCCTTGTTATTTATAAGCTGTCTACCCTATTAGAACATGAGCTCTTTGAGAGCAGGGACTAGATTTTTTATTTATTTCATTTTTATTTTGATATTCCAGTGCCTGGCAAATAGTTAAGTGCTCAGTTTTATGTTTGTTGACCGACAGACCAATTATTAGAAGCAATACTTCCTGGAGCCGTGCTATGGAGGTTGGGCTAGATTTTCCTAAGGCCCAAACCCATTCAGTTTAGGTTAATTTTTTTCCTTGAGGAAGGAAAGAAGCAAACATTTATCAAGCACCTAATATATATCAGGCACTTTACAAATAAAATCTCCTTCGATTAGCACAACATAGGAGGTAGGTGCTATTATTATCCACATTTTAGAGCTGAGGAAACTGAGGCAGGGAAAGAATAAATTACTTGCCTAGAGTCCCAAGCAATTAAACGTCTGAGGCAGTATTTGAACTCCAGTCTTCCTGACTCCAGTTCCAATGCTTAATCTGCTGTGCCACTTAGCTGCCTACTTAGGCTATGTAAATCTCCTTTAAACAGTTAAAGGAACTATTAATGTTCCATTTTGTTCTAGTATTGAACCGATGTTACCAGACATGAGGCCAGAGACAGGCTGAGCTTAGAAGAGTTCTCCTTACATAGTTCCAACCTAGAACTATGTCCTATGACTATCTAACATGCTAGGAGCACTATATCCATAGTTGGGGTGAAGTAGTTCTATGAATGAATGATTAAAGAGTTTTATTGCATGTTTACTATGTGCAAAGCATTGTGCTAAGCCCTAGGGATACAAACAGAAAGTTAAAACAGGCTGTGCTCTCACGGAGCTTATGTTCTAGTTCATATCTGACTGGAATGGAAGAGTACAAGGTGGGCCAAAGGACATTTCTAGAAAAGATATTTTTGCTTGGTTAGCCATTCTTCTCTGTCTGGGATGATTTAGACAAAAATACTATCTCAAGTCAAGGGAATGGATGAAGTTGTTGTAAGGTGGTTCCAACTAAACTAAGGTTTTCTGACTCATAATTTATTACATGGATTAGGGCTTTGTGAGAAATTAATGAATTCAAAGGTCAAAATAACTAGAGAGAAGACTAGATAAAAGTTATAATCAACACATTTGTCCTTAACCCTACATAAATAGACACTGGAAATAGTACCTCAAAAAAAAGAAATGAAAAGAAATAGAACCTTATCATTACTGTTTCTGAATGCCTGAAACATTTTATATTGATAATTATGAAAAGATGTTCCTTAAAAAATCTCTTGGGCTATCAATAATCTTATGGGATGTCCCGACTACTATTGGTTTTTCATTTGCCAAGAGTTCTATGGGTTACCTATGTGCATATATTTGCCTTCAAAGTAGGTGAATAGAATTTCATTCTGTTTTCTCAGAAAAAAGAAATTTATGATAAAAACATATGGAATTCTTTCATATATATTTTAAAGTAGAAAGTGGTATGAACATGTCCATATGTAAACAACATAGAAGAGAGCATTATCAATAATAATAATAAATGAAGCATTTATTATGTACTTACAATGTACAGATCACTGTATAATCAATAAGAATACAAACAGAAAAGGAACTGACAAGAGCAAGAATTCTTGCTTTTGAGGAATTGACACATTCACAAGAAATACAGTAAAGGAATAAAGTCAGTTACGCAATACGAACCAAAGAATAAGAGATGGTCAGCCTCAGTAATGACAAAAGGTTAAAAGACATAGAAGAAAGTCTCTGCTACTTAGGTATTTTACAGAAAAGCTATGTGAAAATAAGGATGAAGACTATATAGTAGGATCTCATTTAAATTGAAGGCAACACCATTGAATTCAGGTACCTGAATGGCAATCAAAAAGTAAAGGAGGAAAAATACATAAAATAAAAAAAATTTTTTTTAAACCCTTAACTTCTGTGTATTGGCTCCTAGGTAGAAGAGTGGTAAGGGTGGGCAATGGGGGTCAAGTGGTTGCCCAGGGTCACCAGGGTCACACAGCTGGGAAGTGTCTGAGGCTGGATTTGAACCTAGGACCTCCCGTCTCAAGGCCTGACTCTCAATCCATTGAGCTACCCAGCTGCCCAAAATAAAAAATTTTAATTGCTAAATCCACACCATTTTCCCCAAGTAGCATAAAGTCTCCTAGCATCTCGCTCAATTGTGTTCATTTTACCTTTGAGAAATCTTAGTGTGAGTTTTCCCATTGTTTTGTACCAAACATTAAGCTTCCATATCAGTTTTTGTCCAGAATTCTTGCTTGTAACATAGTTGTTTAGTGTCAGAGAAGCACTTCCCTTTGTTCCACACTGATCTACTTCTGTTTAATTTGCATTAAATTACATGCTTATTTGCCTTATTTATATACAAAAATGAATTAGGTATGTTCATTTAAGAAATACTTATTAAACAATGGGGTTTGCTATTATGTGTGATTTTCAACTTACGCAAAAGGTCTTGGAATGTAATAGCTGCATAAAACAAGGTCTTACTATATACAAAAGTAGATGTGGGCATACTCTCTTTTAATTTTCTTCCTGATTACATGTCAGTACAATTTAAAATAGTCATTTTCTGACATTTTGCAATCCATTTGTCTCTTTCCTACCCATCTCTCTCGCCTTTACAAGATGACAGATAATATGATATAGGGTGAATTAGTGTTATTTTACAATACATATTTCCATTCATGTTGTGAAAGAAGACACATGTCACTTACACTAGAGAAAAAAAATCACAGAGTAAATAAAACGAAGAATCTCCATTCAAACTGTCAGTTCTTTTTGTGATGGAGGATAGCCTTTTTTTTGTCATGTGTCCTTGGGAGTTGTCCTGGATCCTTGAATTGCTGATAATATTTAAGTCATTCACAGTTGATAATCAAGAACATTATTGCTGTTTTTTGGGGGTATAATGGTCTCCTGGTTCTGCTCACCACTTTGCATCACTTCATATAAGTTTTTGAAGGGTTTTTTTTTCTGAAATCATCTTGCTTGTCATTTCTTATGGCACAATAGTATTCTGTTACAATCATATACCACAACTTGTTCAGCCATTCCCTAACTGATTGACATCTCTTCTGTTTCCAGTTCTTTGCCACCACAAAAAATTGCTATAAATTTTTTGTGTACCAGAGTAAGCTCTTTTCTTCTATCTCTGATTTCTTTAGGGTACAGATCTAGTAGTGGTATTGCTGGGTTAAAGGGTATGTACAGTTTTATGGCCCTTTGGGCAATATTTCCAATAGCTCTCCAGAATGGTTGTATTAGTTCACAGCTCCACCGCCAGCAGCAGCAGCAGCGGCAGTGCATTAGTGTCCCAAGACATGGTATCTTCATCAGTGAAGTGAGCAGACACTATCAATGGGATCCCAGGTCCACTGAAGTATATACACTGAAATCCATGCATGCACATATTAAACAGAATATCCCCTGTATCTTGGTTAATTTTTAAAGCTTCAGTAGCTTAAAATATTCACTATGACTTTGAGAATTCCTAGTCTATACATAATTCACCTCCACTGAAATCTTATTCTGAAGCTTTAAATTAATATAGAAATGACTATGAGCTCTTGAAGATCCTGTCAGAATAGCATAACTATATTTGTTTTACCAAGATGGAAAGACTTCTAGCATGATCTAATAATGGATTGTGTCTGTGTTGTCAAAAAAAAATGTCTAGTTTTACAGAGTGACTCATCAGCAGAGGGATGGCTACCAGAAAATGAAGGTTTTGGTCCCAGCAATTCATGAAGGTATGGTGATGTTGTAATCTATATTTATGAAAGATACCTTTGCACTTATGAAATCAGGGATATTTTCAAGTCTTAAAGAAATCTATACCTTGGAACTACCCTAATAATTTGATCTGAAACACAATTATGTTTTCACTTTATTTAATTTATATTCACTTTAATATCATGTTAAAAACATCAATACTACTATGATAATGATAATAACATTTATTTTATTACTTTATCATGGGTAAATATCATTTTTGTCATCATGACAACCTTAGGAAGTAGCAAGGAAATTGAGGAAGACACTGCCTATGCAGATTGCTCAAACAACAGATAAGCTGTCTATCATCAATTATTGATAGGTTAGCAATTATTTGTCTCATTTGCGTCCCAGGCTTCTATTTTTGTTGCTTAACCTTGTATCCACTTCATAATATCTATCAAATGTTGGAGGGAAGAAGGGAGAAGAGGTTGAATTTGGAGCATTGATATTTGTTCATTAATTAATATCTCTAGAAAAGACTAAGTGGTTGAAAATAGTGTAGTATTATTTCTGTTTATCATTTACATGTATGAGCACTGTGTCAGGACCATGAAGTCTGCAGACCTGAGGAGACAAATTTGGTTTAAAGGCTTCTTTGGGAAGTCATATCCATGCTGATCCAGGGAAAGCTTTCTTGTATTCTGAGAATACAAAGTAATAACAGTCTCCTGCATCCAACTGAAAGAATTTCTAGGATTACCTAAGTAAAGAGACTCCTTTAATGGAGCTGTGGATTGAGCAAAGAGAAGGAGATTCCTCTTTTAAGGTCAGAGCAAACTACACCTGTAAAAACAGAGCCAAGAAATCTCTGATATGCATATAAAATAGGATACTTCATAAAGAGAATTAAAGAATTTGCCAATTCCATTTGCAAGCAAAGACATTATTAATCCCTATTCAGTCAACAATTTTATATGTATATTTCATCAATAAATTCTCCATCAATAATCAACAAAATACAAGACTGGGCTAACATTTTCTTTTTCATATAATGATATAGTTAACAAAGTCATTAGTGTGCCTTAGCTCATAAAAATAATTTATTGTGACTGGTTAAATGATACACTGTGTATATATATTTTTTCTTTTTAATGAAGGTTGTGGTAAAGTGTTTCTACTATTATTGGTGATGGAAAAACTCAAATAGAGCAGTAATCTCACTAAATTAAATTTTCCCTACAATGACTCTGATTGTAGCTTATTCATTCTTGCTTTTCCTATGGGATTCCTTTTTTTAAAAATTTTTAATGTTTATTTTTTAGAAAAGTTAACATGGTTACATGATTCATGCTCTTACTTTCCCCTTCATCCTGAGTCCCCCCACCCCCATAGCCAGTGCGCATTTCCACTGATTTTATCATGTGTCATCAATCAAGACCTATTTCCAAATTTTTGATAGTTGCATTGGTGTCGTAGTTTTGAGTCTACATTCCCAATCATGTCCGCCTCAACCCATGTGATCAAGCAGTTGTTTTTCTTCTGTGTTTCCACTCCTGCAGTTCTTCCTCTGAATGTGGGTAGCATTCTTTTCCATAAGTCCCTCAGAATTGTCCTAGGTCATTGCATTGCTGCTAGTACAGAAGTCCATTACATTCTATTTTACCACAGTGTATTGGTCTCTGTGTACAATGTTCTTCTGGCTCTGCTCCTTTCACTCTGCATCAATTCTGGAAGTTTTTCCAATTCACATGGAATTCCTCCAGTTTATTATTCCTTTGAGCATAATAGTATTCCATCACCAGCATATACCACAATTTGTTCAGTCATTCCCCAATTGAAGGGCATACCCTCATTTTCCCGGTTTTTGCCACCACAAAAAGCCCAGCTATAAATATTTTCATACAAGTCTGTTTATCTATGATCTCTTTGGGGTACAAACCCAACAATGGTATGACTGGATCAAAGGGCAGGCATTCTTTTATAGCCCTTTGAGCATAGTTCCAAATTGCCATCCAGAATGTTTGGATCAGTTCACAACTCCACCAACAATGCATTAATGTCCCAGTTTTGCCACATTCCCTCCAGCATTCATTACTCTCCCCTTCTTTCATTTTGGGCAATCTGCTAGGTGTGAGGTGATACCTCAGAGTTGTTTTCATTTGCATTTCTCTAATTATTAGAGATTTAGAACACTTTCTCATGTGCTTATTGATACTTTTGATTTATCTGAAAATTGCCTATTCATGTCTTTTGCTCATTTATCAATTGGGGAATGGCTTGATTTTTTATACAATTGGTTTAACTCCTTGTATATTTGAGTAATTAGACCCCTGTCAGAGATTTTTGTTATAAAGATTTTTTCCCAATTTGTTGTTTCCCTTCTCATTTTGGCTACACTGTTTTTGTTTGTACAAAAGCTTTTTAGTTTGACATAATCAAAATTATTTATTTTACATTTTGTAATTTTCTCTAACTCTTGCTTGGTTTTAAAATCTTTCCTTTCCCAGAGATCTGACAAGTAAACCATTCTGTGTTCACTTAACTTATTTATAGTATCCCTCTTTATATTCAAGTCATTCACCCATTCTGAATTCATCTTGGTGTAGGGTGTGAGATGTTGATCTAAACCTAATCTCTCCCATATTGTTTTCCAAATTTCCCAACAGTTTTTGTCAAATAGTGGATTTTTGTCCAAAAAGTTAGGCTCTTTGGGTTTATCATACATTGTCTTGCTGACGTCACTTACCCCAAGTCTATTCCACTGATCCTCCCTTCTGTCTATTAACCAGTATCATACTGTTTTGATGACCGATGCTTTATAGTACAGTTTAATATCTGGTACTGCTAGGCCCCCTTTCTTCACATTTTTTTCATTATTTCCCTTGATATTCTTGATCTTTTGTTATTCCAGATGAACTTTTGTTTGGTTTTGCTATCTATTTCCTTCTTGAGCTCTTCCAGTTTCTCCTTTAAGAATTTGGATGCTATGCCATTTGGTGCATACATATTGAGCACTGTTATTTCCTCATTGTCTATACTGCCTTTTATTAGGATTTAATTACCTTTCCTGTCTTTTTTAATCATATCTATTTTTACTTTGGTTTTGTCAGAAATCATAATTGCCACTCCTGCCTTCTTTTTCTCATTAGAAGCCCAAAAGATTTTGCTCAAGCCCTTTACCTTAAACCTGTGTATGTCCACCCACCTCATATGTGTTTCTTGCTGACAACATATGGTAGGATTTGGTTTCTAATCCACTCTGCTATTTGTTTCCACTTCATGGTGATTTCACCCCATTCACATTCAGAGTTATAATTATCAGTTGTGTATTCGCCAACATTTTGGTATCCTCTCCTAGTTCTACCCCTTTCTTCTTACACTATTTCCTTTTAAATCAGTGGTTTGCTTTAAGCCAGTAACCCTTGTCCCCTCCCCTGATTTACTTCCCTTTCTACCCCCTCCCTTATTATTCTCCTCTTTTTATTTTTAAGGCCTAATGAATTCCCTCCCCCTTCTTCTCCCCTCCCTTTTTTGACCTCCCCACTCCCATGCTCCCTTTGGTTTATCCATTCTGACTTTCTCAGTAGGGTTAGATAGAGGTTTATATCCCATTGGATATAGCTACTCTTCCCTCTCAGGGTTAATTCCACTGAGAGTAGGATTTAAATATTACCTCTTAATGCTCTCTTCCTCTCCTTCTTATAATAGTATTCATCCCCTCCCCTTCCCATGCCCTCTTTGTGTATAATAGAATATCCTATTTTTCTTATTCATTCAAATTTCTCTTGGTGTCCTCTACTATTCACCCCCTCTTTCCCACTCTCCATATCATCTTAGACCATTTAGTACTCCAACCTCTCCCTATAAATAATTCTTCTAATTACTATAATAGTGAATAGAGTTCACTACAGAGAATTATACATAACATTTCCCCACATAGGAATACAAATAATTAGATCATATTCAAGCCCTTAAAGAGGCAAATTTAAAAATAAGAGTTTTCTTTCTTTCCCCTCTGTTTCTTATTTACCTTTTCATGTTTCTCTTGATTTTTGTGATTGGATATCGAACTTTCCATTTAGTCCTGGTCTTTTCAGTGCAAATACTTGGAAATCTTCCATCTTGTTGAATGGCCAAACATTTCCCTGGAAGTATATAGTCAGTTTTGATGGGTAGGTGACCCTTGGTTGTAGACCCAGTTCTCTTTCCTTCCTGAATATCATATTCCAAGCCTTGCAGTCGTTTAGTGGAGGCCGCCAGATCCTGTGTGATCCTGATTGGTGCTCCTTGATATCTGAATTGTCTCTTTCTGGCTTCTTGTAAAATTTTTCTTTTATTTGGAAGCTCTTGAATTTGGCTATTATATTCCTGAGGGTTGTCTTTTCTGGGTCTAGTGTAGAAGGTGATCTATGGATACTTTCAATGTCTCTATTGCCCTCTTGTTGTAGAATTCCAGGGCAGTTTTGCTGAATAATTTCCTTTAGAATGGAGTCCAAATTTCTATTAGTTTCTGTTTCTTTAGGGAGACCAATGATTCTCAAATTGTCTCTTCTAGACCTATTTTCTTGATCTGTCAATTTCTCATTGAGATATTTCATGTTTCCTTCTATTTTATTAGTCTTTTGACTTTGCTTTATTTGCTCTTGCTGTCTTGAGAAATCACTAGCTTCTAATTGCTCAATTCTAGCCTTTAGAGACTGGTTTTCCTTTTTAATCTAGTCATTTCTGGTCTTCAATTTACTTGCTTCACTTTCCAATTGCGAAATTCTGCCTTTTTAACTGTTATTTTCTTGCCAGATTTTGGTTTCCAATTTGCTTGCCATTTTGATTTTTGGGCATCTTTCTCTAAGTGGGAGTTTCTGTCTTTTAACCTGTTAATTTCCTTTTGAGCTATTTCCTACTTCTCTTGCCAAATCTCTTCCATCTTTCTCATCATCTCAGATTTGAACTCTTCAAGAGCTTGTGACCAGTTTTCATTATTTTGGGAAGGTTTAGGTATGATTATTTCTTTGTTCTCCTCTGCTGTTTGCTCTGTTGTCTGGATTTTCTCTGTGTAAAAGTTGTAGAGTATTAAAGATTTCTTCTTGCTAATCTTTCTCTTTTGGGGTTCCTGTGGATGGCTTGCTATTGTAAGCCGCGTGCCCTCTCAGGTTTATCCTCACACCCAGGGTCTGTCTGTGCTCTTTAGGCTACTGAGGTCTCAGGTCTAGTTGTTCTCAGGGTCAAGCCTCCTGGTGGTCCCCTTGCTTGTTCCTCTGTCCGAAGATCCTTTAACAGTCTCAGGGTGCTGCTTCCATAGTCGTGCGCCCCTTTGTACTGGGTCCCTACCCAAGGTCTGCATCCACGCCTGCGCTCAGGATCCACATCCACGCCTGCATCTGTGCCTGCTCTCAGGGTCCGTGTTCAAAATCTGTGTGTTCTTTAGCCTCTTGGGGTCTTAAGTCTTGCTGCTCTCAGAAGCAGGTCCCAGGTAGCTGCCAAGGACTTAATGGGTGCCCCAAGCTTGCTCTAGCTCTTGTGTGCTGGCTTTGGCACTGTAGGTGGTGTTTGGGGGGAGGGGGTTGCTCAGCTCACGCTTTACTGAGAGCTGTTTCACCCCCTTATAGCATGGAAATGCCCCAATCCCACGTACCTTCAATGCTGTGCCCTGTTGAGGGGTCCCTTAGTTTGTCTGGATTTGTTTTTATGTCTTCTTGAGGAGTTCTGTATGTGTGGGTTAGGAGAGGTTAAGCAGGTGCTTCTGCTTTGATGCCATCTTCTCTTATGTGATTCCTGTCCATGATTTCCCATAAGTTCACAATTGTGGGCTAAGCTAAAGACTGGGGTCTTTCTTATTTTCTCCATATGTTTTGGGCACTCAAGTAGTCTCTCTTTTATTCCTAGCACCCTTCACAAGACCAGCAGATATTCATTTTTGATAATGCATTTCCTTGAGGATACCATGCTACTTATGACCTGTGGGGCTTTGGGCAAGTCATAATTATTATTTTCTGTTCTTCAACTTCTCATCTATAAAATGAGGGATGTTGAAAATAAAAGTTCTTCTAGGTCTGAATGTATGATCCTAAGAATTTTATGAGTGTTTCTGAAAGTATCTTCAACTTCCTTGAAGGCTTAATATTCAGGAGAGGAACTCATAAAGAGGTCCATGAGGAGTTAGGAGAGAAAGAGTTATGCCTGCTATAAATCTGAAGCTCCCAAACTTGAAGTTAAGGAGTGGGGAAATAGATTAAGATGTGGGTAACATGTCTTATAGTTTTTGCCAAAGTAAATTTATTTAAACCAGAAACTCAGAGTCTTGCCTAAAATTCAGCGTACTCAAAATTTGGCTAGCTGACTTTAAGGACCAAAACCTGAAAGAAAGAACTCATTCAGGCAAGAGAGGGAGGAATTCAAAAGCATAGATAGGTCTGAATAGTGTGAATAATGAATCTTAGGAAACAACTGTATTATTTGAATCCACACGGTGTATTTCCATCAAGTTGGAACCAACTAACAAGGTTTTACAGGTAATCATAATTTTGAATAGTGTGAATTCAAATAATATGGCCATTTCACAAGATTCATTATTCACTCTAATGGGGACCAGCTGGATTAGGTCCTAGTTTTTGGTATATTTATATATAGAACCAAGATGAATAATTGATAAGCACATTGAAACTTTTTAATTTTTTCCTTGTTTATAATGTCAATTTCCTATGTTTTTCTTTTCATAGCCCAAAGTAAGGGCTAAAATACTGGAAAGAATGCTTTTGCTGTTTTCAGGGAGCAAGATAAAAGAAAAAATCCAAATTGGAAAAAACAGGATCATCCAGAGAGCTGAAGGGCAACAAGAAGTTACCATTACCAGAGAGTTTGCTGACTCAGTCATTTGATGAAAGAATGCAAACTCAATTGGGGGAAGCCAATAGGGGGCATTAACAAGCCAAGAGTGGATCCTGCTAGTGAAAGAAGAGTATAGGGTCATGGGGGTACAGTATGACAATTTATAATCATAGGGGTTTACAAAAAGAAAACATCTTTTTGGTGTGCTAACAGCCATTAAAGACCATAAGCATCCTTCATAAGCCATTTATTTGTTCAGTAAACAACCCATCCATTAAAAATAGCCAGATGGTATAAATGAGAAAATTGGAAAGTTGTCAGGTTTTTAGAGTTTAGCTTTGGCACACAAAAATACAGAGAATACATATATACACACATGTTAATGGGGAGATAGCATAAAGATGAGAGAGAAATATTGATATAGATGAAGTATAGCTTGTTTAGGGGTATTGAGTCTCATAATAGGGATGTCATTCTTTTCTGAAATAAAGTGATTCCATGGATTTTTTTTCTCTTTGCCCAGAGACCCTCAAAGGTCTCAGATGGCAAGTGGAGGCAGTGAGGAATGTCCCTGACAGGTTTCTATTGGATGTTTCCCAATGATTGAGGATCCATCACCTTCATAGGAAGATTATTCTGCCTGTGAAGAAGTTTTAGATATAAAGCCACCATCTTCTCTCTTGCAACTCTTGTTAGAAAGGTCAAAAGGAAATGGACTTAAATTCTGTCCTCTGAGGCCAAGCAAAGCAAGTCATATTTTTCTGTTCCCTGATGGAGCCTTTCAGATATTTGAAGAAATTTTCTACAGGATATACATCGTTTTTCCCCTCTTCAATCAAGCATGGCATGATTTCTATTTCATATACTATATTGCAGGCAAATTTTGAGACTACTCACAATTCCCTAATTTTAGCCTGCCTTTTTGTACTTTCTTCATGTCTGCAATGTTTTTTCCTCATGCTTTCATTGGTTAAAATCATAGATACTACATTTAGAGTTGGAAGTCAGCCAGTCAATAAAATAAGTGATTGACCTTTGTTGTATGAAGACATAATCTCCTAGACTTAAGAATTGGAAGGTCTCTAAGATATTGAAGCCCAGAGATAGGAAGTGAATTTTCCAAGAAAACAAAAGTTTTAAGTAGCCAAGTTGATATTTGAACCCAGATCTTCTAATTTCAAATCTATTCTTTTCACTATATCATTCTGCCTCTCTTTATTTCCATCAAAATCCAGTTCTATTATTACACCTTTCATGAAGTCTTAAATGATTTCTCTACTCCTAAATCTCTCAAACCATTCTATCTGGATTTCTCTTAGGTATTAATTCCATAATCAAAGAAGGAAGAAGGAAAAAAGCAAAAGCATTTTTTGTATCCTCAGTGTTTCAGAAATTATGCTAAGTGTATTACAAATACTATCTCATTTGATCCTCAACAACACTAGAAGGTAGGTACTATTGTTATCATTTTAAAATTGAGGAAATGGAGGCAGACAGAGGTTAAATGACTTGTCCAGCAATATGCAGTGTCTGAGGGCAGATCTGAACTCAGGTCTTCCTGACTCTTTGGTCCAGAACTCTATCTACCTTACCGCTTGATACTTATATTTGGAAAGGGCCTAAATAAATTTTGATACTATTTTACATATAAGGAAATTGAGGTAAATGAAACGACTCCCCACTGGTCACACAAATAATAAATAATGGAGTTAGATTTTGAATACATGTCTTCTGACTCAAATGGGCAGTTAGGTGGTACAGTGTATGGCATACCAGGTCTAAAGTCAGGAAGACTCATCTTCCTGAGTTCAAATTTGGCCTCATACATTTATTAGTTATATGTCCCTGGGCAAGTCACTTAACTGTCTTTGTCTCAGTTTCCTCATCTGTAAAAGAGCTGGAGAAGGAAATGGGAAGTCACTCCAATATCTTTGCCAAGGAAATCTCAAATGGGACCATGAAGAGTTGGATATGACTGAAAAATAACTAGATTTGACTTGAAGGGGAATGTTTCCTGTGTTCTAACTTGTCCCAATCTGAATTAAAAAACTGGTGCTCTTTTCATTAAACCTTCCAACTATGGAAACTGAGACCTCTAAAGTAAGTGGTTTTGTCTATCCTGAAAGGAGAAAATGGTAAAGGGTGATTTATAGTTCTCATGAAGTTAGAATGAACAGAAATGGGATTTAGTTGAAGCATTAATTGAATTTAAACAAAGAATTTATCTATGTAGACTACTATGCTCCAAAAGCTGGGTATGGGAAGCCCTTGGAATCTTTTTCTTTTGCTTTCTTTCAGGGTTGATCAACTTCCAACTGCCTATGATATTTGAGGTGTGTGCTCATTTGGAAGAAGGGGGAGAGATGAGATACCTTTTTGGAGGCCACTTCTATATAATTTATTTCATGTAAACCTTGTCCCAACACTACCACTTGGCATTCGTCTTGAAACAAGATATTTTTCTAGGGAAATTCTGGTTGGAAGGAAGAAGCACAAGTTCCCAGAGTGGACACTCCTTTCCCCTAGAGAAATGTTCCGCAAAAACCAACCCACCATGAAAGTTTGAGCTCAGGGGAATCCCATGACGCTGATTCACTCCACAGAGGGAGGCTGCACAAGATCAAATTCACCTTAGTGTCCTATGATCATGGGCATTTTCGGTGAAGAAACTTAAGCTGAAGTGACAGGGCCAAGTGAAGACATGCCAACATGCTTTAAGGCTTTGGAAAGACTTGCCAGGCAGGGCCACCAGCTACAACCTTTGCACGAAATTCTCCACAGAGCTATTCAACAGTTCTCCCTATCAAACAATGCATCTGAGTCAGAATTTCCACTTTGTTGATTATACTCATGCTGAGCCTTGGTCTGAGAGACATCAGCATTTGAATAATTTGTATTAAGGACCTATTTATTAGGCCCAAACTCATCAGTAGGTAGCTGCCTCCATGGAATGCTTTAAAAGGTTTCAAGAGGCCAATCTGCTAAAAAAAATTCTTCTCCACTGGCTTCATTGAGCAACGAAATGCCCACCATTGGAGATATTCCTTTAGAGACTAAAGCACTGACTTCTGAAGGTTCCTGTTAAAATGAAAATATGTTACTTTGGAAGGGTAGCATATTAATGGATAAGCATTTATAAACTCTTTAGAATTATCTGATTAGTTAGAAGAAAGCAAGCCCTCAAGGTGATTCCTATAGTGCAGGGGTCGGCAACCTTTTTGGCGGTGAGAGCCATAAACACCACATTTTTAAAAATGTAATTTCGTGAGAGCCGTACAGTGCTTACAGTCTGCACTCCTGGAACAGCGTCTGAAAAAAAATTGACTTTATGGCTCCTGCAGAAAGAGCCATATCTGGCCCTCAAAAGAGCCAGTTATGGCTTGAGAGCCATATGTTGCAGACCCCTGCTATAGGGAATTTAGTTTTAATTGGAGTGGGGAAAGGGATTTAAGAAAGATCTTAGCAGTTTGACCAATCTAAGATGTGAGTATGCAGTCTGAACTTGTGCTGATTTGGTAAAAGTTTTGTTTAGGATTACTCTACTAATGTAAAAGAGCTAGAGCTCAGGCTCTAAATCTGATGAATGGGTTTCAGAGAAGAGAAGATACTCAAGGACAACTAGGTAGCACAGTGGATAGAGAGCCAAGTCTGGTGTCTGGAAGACTGAGTAACACTTCAATGAGGAACCTCACAATGGGATAGTTTTAAAAACAAATTCAAAAAATAAACTATACTTGTCACTCCATGTTCTACGTCTATACCTTTGCACTGTCTGTCTTGTAGGTATAGAATGCTCTTGACATTCCTGCCTTTTTTCAAGATTCAGCTCAATTACTCTGCTAAAATAGTATTCTCTGGGTCCCCTTCTCAATCCTCACCCACCAACTTGGAGTTTCCCTTCTACATGGCATCTATTTTGAATTGACTACTTATGCATTGTCACCCTTATTAGTACATAAGTTTCTTGAGGGCAGGTATGGTTTTGGCTGTTTCCCTTTTGTAGGATTAGTATTTAGTGTAGTGCCTGACACCTAGTAAACTCCAAAATACTTGTTTGTTAATTCATTGAACTAACCTAACCCAAACAAAATGATGCTTTCTTACTGGTTGAAACCTCTGATCCCTTAAGATATAAGATCAAGAAATTTAATCTTAAGATAAAGGATCTCAAGATTTAAAACAAATATAGGTCTTTAGTCCATTTCACTATCAAAACAATCACAGCTGACTATAGAAAAGTCAGTGATTAAATACCTAAATACATTAGCAAAAGTAACCTGTTTTTACATGACTCAACTCAAGACACCTGCAAACCTTCTGCTATCACCTCTTGGCTCACCTTCCCATTTCTGCTTTGATTAGTCATGCTTAATTATAATTTTTTAATTTTTAAAAAAGTTCTCTGAGAAACATAGAAAAAGGAAAGATGAGAGTAGAAGAAGAAAGGAAGAGGAGCGGGAAGGAAATAATGGGGATGTGTAAAGGGGAGAAAGGGTGAAGAGGAGAATAAAGAAAAGAGAAAAAACAGGAAAGGGAAGAAGGGAAGTGAGGGGAGGGTGAAGAAGGAAGTGTGGGAGGAAGATAAAGAGGTGGAAGTAATAAAAGGAGGTAAAATAGTGAAGAGAGTAAGGAAAAGAGGAGTGGGGATATGAAGGAAGGGGAAGAGATAAAGAGGGAGGGAGGAAGGAGGAGAGAAAAAGAGTGGAGAAAAGAAAGAAGAAAGTGAGAGTAGAGAAATAGAAAGGGGGAGGGTAGAAAAGGGAGAAGGAGATTTTGGTAGAGAAAAGCAACAAGAGCATGAAGAAAAAATGAGAGAGGAAAAAAGAAAGGAGGGAAGGAAAAAAGGAAATGGAATATTGAAGGGAAGGAGGAGCAATAGAAAAGAAAAAAGAGAGAAATCAAGAGAGAGAGAAACAAATAGTAGGGAAGAAAAGAAGTTGGAAAGTTATTTTAAAAATGCAGAAGCCAAACTACCGGATATGCCTTGTCCCAATAGTCCAAAATTGGCTATGGGAACCACTGGCAAAAGGGGAAAGCTGGAAGCCTCTGATAATCAGTTTGCCACTGTCTTCAGATTTAATGCAATACTTGGCTCAGAGACTTCCAAAAAATCCCCAATTCTAGCTGAAATATTTACAAAATCCTATGTGTCTCGCTTAATGCCTATTAGGCAATCGTCTTAAAACTCCACAGATACTTGTAAATCTGTCAGGAGAATTGAGGTTTATAAACAAGTCTTTGTCAAAAAGAAGACTGCACTGTCAATCAGTTGGAAGCCAATATTTCTGAAGACCTTACTGAAACCAAATGCAGAACCAGAAATAGTTCAATATTGGTAAGTGAGATTGGACGATAGCTTGACTTGCCCTCTATTTTCAGTGGTTTTAATGGGAATCCTTCAGAGGTGACCTCAACAATTTTAAAGTCCTACTCTCCTGTAAACTCATCACTGATCCTACCCCATTCTTGAATTAGGGCATAGTGAAAGTTCTTTCCAATCACCTCTGATAATCTATGTCTTTCTTGCAAACTAGATTAGCACGAGATACTTCAAAGAATTTTTTTTTCCTGTTACAATTCCTTTCCTTTGATATTTGAATTGATTGGAGGATAGGAAATACACTGAAGAGTAGGAGCACTTAAGGGAAAGCCAATGCTAAGAAGAAAGAGAAGGCAGATAATTCAGAAAAGGTCAGTTTAGGAATACATTTTATGTTCTCAGTCCTTTGGTTTTGTGAAGAAAATTGTTGTCAAGTTCAAGATGAGAAAAAGCAAAAAAGCAGAGTAATGGTTTAGTACTTTTTTTGGAACTCTATTAATTAGGTACTCATGATATGACTAGAATTATAGTGCTCCTTTATTTATACTCAATTGTATTTATTTTTAACTTCCTTGTACAGATTTTTGTATACAAGGTCCTAAACTAACATCTTTAGATTGGTACTCCAGAAATATTCATTTTAAATCCTTGTTGATTGATCACTTTAAATTTTTATAAGCAAGCGTACCTTTACAGGTATTTTAATGAGTTATTATGCATAAAACTATAAATGATGGGAATATTAACCAAATGGAGAGATTATACTGCCAAAACAAAGTCTAATTTATGTCATTTGACATAATGGAAAAGAGCTAGAATTGAACATCTAATGGAAATATATTTTGCATGATAACACATATATATATAACCCAGATCAAGTCATCTGCCAGCAATGGGAGGGGAAAGCGAAGAGGGGGAGGGAACTAAGTTTGATTATATAACTTAGGAAAACCTGTGTGGAAATTTGTTATTACATGTTATTGTTAAAAATATCTTAGAACTGAACCTCTAACTCTGAATTCATTCTCTTATTAAAAAGAGCTAACCCGTTCTCCAAAAGATGCTTAGAGATCACTGGATATTTCTGAGAGAAAAATTGAAAAACAAAGCAAAAACACTTAACTAGGTTGAAAAGGGATATGTAAAGTCCTAGATACAAAATTATTTGTATTTACAGATAACAGCTTTCTTATCATTATAATTTTTGGTGTTTGTTATAGATTTGTATTGATCATTTAGTATGTAGGGATTTTGACATTTATAAATAGCAATAAAAGAACTAAAATAATCTTTTAAAAAACATAGATACAGGGCATTGACAGTTAATAAACCTCCCTTTCCCATCAACTTGCCCTACTCTATTTTTCTCCTCTTAATTGTGTATATATAATTATTATGTCATTCTTCTCCAGAAATCTAAGAAAGACCCTAAAAAACCTTTACTGGATGCTTTCTCTTACTATAGGTACACTCTAGAATGAGTTATTTCAATGACCCATGGGTTCGAGTTGTAGTACTGGAGCTCTAAAAAAGACTTTTTGTCTGACTAGGATCATAGTATTATATATTTAGAGTTGGATGGCATCCCAGAGGCCAATTTTTGCTGCAATTTTACTGACAAAGAAACTGATGCTTATTGAGGTTAAATGAATCAACTAATATCATACAGGGAGCAACAAGCATAGCCAGAATTTGAATTCAGATTCCTCTACTTAAAATCCTTAACCATTTCCAATATTTTCTCTGCCTCCTTTGGGGGAAGTCTACATAGGGCACATAATTTGCCATGGGAAGAAAATATCTTAATATTGCTACATAATCTACAAACCATCTCGAGATCATATAATTTGACAAGTTAGTTACCTTTTGGGTTTTTTTTTTCTTTTGAAACATAACCCTGAAAAAGGAATACAGCTATATGATGCAGGTATAAGATATCAACATTAGAACCATCAGGTAAAGGACAGACTAAGCAGAAAGACTACATAAGTGGTTTGAAATCACCATACCAGGGTAATAAATGTTGTGTCCTATAAGGATGATATTAGAAATTAGGTATTGTTATATTAGTTTAGAGATAAGAAGTGAAGAAACTGGCTTGAAGAAGAATGGAGTTTGAAGCAGAGCTGAGAGAGTGTCAATTTAAAATGTTGACAGTTGTAATGGTTTTTCTGTGACAGTTATTCTTTCTGGGTGTGGCAGGGGGCAGTTGGCAGAGTCACTCACAGAGACTTTCTCTTCTGTCTGAGATAAAGAAAGGAGAGAAAAACCTGAAGGAATTGTTTTCCTTTCCCAACTTGGGAAACACTAGTGACTATCACTGTTTTTATAGATTGTTTTAACTCCAAGAAGACCAAAGAAAAAACTAGTCTTTGGTTTGAACTCTGAGCCTACTAAGGATCAGAGTCTTAACTTGATTCTTGTTGAGACTCAACCATCTAGCCTTGGTTATCTTTATAACTTGAAGGTGAAGTTAAGAATTATAAGGATAATAGTGGTAGTTTATTTAGAATAGTAAAAATTTGGGTTAGTCAGATCAGGAAGGATTAGTGTAGCCTGTGAAAACAGGAGAAGTGGTTCCTTGTGGAACCAGGGAGTTTTATTTGTGTGGAGTTAGAATCCCTTAGAGTTAGATATCTTTTTATCCTTATGTATTTTAACAAATATTTTATTTTTATAACAAGAGTCTCTTTAGTGTCCTTGTGCCTGGCCCTGAAGAGAAGTTCACTTATGAACTTCACTTCACTGATATAAACTGAAGATACTTTGCAAGCACAGTAAGCAGAGTATTAAAAATCAGTTTATAATCCATAATAAATCCATTGCCTATATTAGTTTTACAGTCTCCCTTTTATTTTTACAGTCCTAAGGGTTGACAAAGCCATCAGCAAGATATCCAAAGTCTTAGGATTTCTAGTCTTCTTTAATGAAATTAATTTTTAAAAATCATATAATCATGACTATAATTATTATTATTGTGGAAATAGCTTAGGAAAACTGGATGGTCAATCTTGTTTCTAATACACAAGTCAATAACCTTTTATTAAGTACCTATTAAATAAAGGTGGTTCCCAAACTTCTATCAATCAGATAATAAATACTGACTAAATGCCTACTATATGCTAAGCACTAGGGATTGTTATTGTTCATATTTCCTCCTCGAGGAGTACCCAAATGATATCATTATATTGTAGTTAATGTACAGTGTGTCTGACTATGGCTGATCAATTGAATACAAGCTCAGAAGGATCTAACATGCGTTGGACACAAATAGTCTATTATACCAGATTTCTGGATTTGTGCATTTTACACTTCCCTTGTGCTACTGCAATTTTGCTTTGCTCATGGAACATAGCACTCTCTCTCTGATAGGTGGTCCTATGCCAGCATCTCATATGTCTCACAATGGATATTAAAGTTCTTTAAAGAAACCTTGAGAGAATCCTTGTGCCACTTCTTCTGATCTCCATGTGAGCATCCACCTTGATTGAGTTCTCTGTAAAATAGTCTTTTAGGTAAACATGGATTTGGCATTCAGGCTATGTGGCCAGCAGAAGGAGTTGCACTTGTGCAGTAGTTTGAACGCTTGTCAGTTCATTGTAAGAGAAGACTTATATGGAACCTTATCTTGCCAGGTAATTTTCAGAATCTTCCTAAGATAATTCAAATGGAAGCAGTTCAATTTTCTAGTATAGCACTGATAGACTCTCCAAGTTTCACAGGCATATAACAGTGCAATCAACTCTTTGGTATGTAGCCTAATTACTTATTTTCTCCCACACTTTTCTTTGGAATCTCCTAAACACTAATCAAGCACTGGTAATGAGTGTGCCAATTTCATCATCCATGTGACATCTCTGGACTGCCAAGCTCATTCACTTATCTCATAGGCATTCAAAATTTCTTCATTTATTGTAACCAATGGTTCTATGTATGGATGATGCTGTACCTATTAGTAGAGAGCCTCTGTTTTCTTGGTGTTAATGGTCAGGCCAACATTAGAACAAATGGCAGAGAACTGATCCATACTTGAATAAGGTGGAAACAAAAATAGTTAAAAGATAGTCTCCTCTCTCAAAGAGATCACAGTCTAATAGGAGAAACAACATGCAAACAAACTTTGTATAGGATTAAATGGAAATAATCAATAGGGATTAACAGTCTCTGTAAGCAATAACAATCCCAAACAATCAAAAGGGAATGTGTTAGAATTAATAGGGATTGGGAAAGGCTTCTTGTAGGTGAGATTAACCAGGACTTGAAGAAAATCAGGAGAAAGAGTGATTTAGTGAGTAGTAGGTCCAAGGCATTGTTCTCATCATTTAAGGAAATGCAAAGATAAATTTATCTTTGCCATTTGAGAATTTATGACCTAACAAGAGAGATAAGTGATATACATTATATAAGTAGAATGAAATGAGTGCCACAAGAAAGGTGCAACTAATTATAGCTCATATTTATGTACCATTTTATACAATCTCATCTGATCTTCACAACCACCTTATGAGGCATTCAGGTATGATTATTTAAATTTTATAGATGGGAAAACCAGGACTTTTATTGATTTGCCTGAAATCATATTTTTAGTGAACAACAGAGTTCAGAACATGTTTTCTGTCTCCAAAACCAGGGAAAACTACCTTTTTGTAGCTTTCAGAAAAGAGATCACTTCTAGTTTTGGGGAAGAAAGAAATCATAACATTGAAGATTTAGAACTGGAAAGGACTATAGAGACCATCTACTTCAACCCCATCATTTTAAATGTGGGGAAATGAGGTCCAGAGAGATTAAGTGATGTGAGCCATTAAAAAAGCAGACATGGTTTCTGAATCCAGATCCTCAGATTCCAAATCCAGCACTTTTTCCATTGTACTGCACTATCTCCCATTAGGGAAGATTTTATAGGTCACATGATATTTGAGTAGAGATGGATATAATTTCAACAGGTGAAGATGAGGTGGGTCTGAGGGGCAGAGGGAGGACATTCTGGGAACAGAGAAAAGCTTCACCAAAGGGAAAGAAGCAGAAAATCAGATGCAAGATCGGAACAATCCATTTTAACTTCTAGAGGTGGTTACAGAAAGGACAGTGCTGTGAGAAAATAGATGATTTGTAAGAGTGGAGATAAAGCTGCAAGTGGTAAAGTGGAGCCATGGCTTAATTCCAAGATTTTTGTTTTCACACTTAAAGAAAATATTAAGACAAACATTATTCATTCTCTTTCATTTTAGTTATGGGGTAGAAATACATAGTGTAAAATGGAAGAACTAATTTATCCTTCACAGTAGAGTTGCCATAGTCATGGCTTTATAGGATTTTCAATTTAGAAACCATCCAGTTCAACCCTTTACAGGTGAGGAAGCTGGGACCCACTGGGATTAAACAATTTGCCTAAAGTCACCCAGGTACTATGCAATAGAGACAGGAATCAAATGAATGCCTTTTGCTTCCAGGAGATTTACTATATATTTCCTCCTTACTATACACTATGCTTACTCTCTCCTTAGAGACAGCTCTATCTGAAAATGCAAATTTTTTCTGGTAATTAAATAGATGAACTAGGTCTCAGTTTTCTTGGTCCTTCTTTCTGCACAACACAGTTTGTCTTTGAAGGCATTCCATTTGGGAAATATGTGACCTTTCCCCATCATACTCCATTTAATTGAATGCTTTGCCTCTAAAGTCACCATGATGCAAATCAACATTTTACACCCACTATCTTTGTGAAATGCTTAATCCTGTTCTTTTAGTTTGTTTTGTTGAAATCATTTTGCAAACATAAATCAAATCAAAGTATTTTTTATTTAAAAAAAACACTTTGCTTGCAAAACTAAATATTTTTGACACCATAGCAACATGCTTAGCACTCTGGCTAATGTACTGGACCTTGCGCTACAGTTTAGATTTTAAAAAACCACTGGCAGAAACTCATAACTGGAGAGAAAGAAAGAAAAAGCTAATAAGTTAGACCTAGCCAATAGCAGCTTTAAAATCTTCTGGAGATTGCTAAAAAGAGGCAGGTTTATCTTATGATTATAAAATTTTTATATGGAGGATTCTAAAAAATATATATTATTGTCATGATAGTGTGGCATATTAGAGAGTTGACCTCAGAGCCAAGAAGATCTGGGATCAAGTCTTGACTAATGTGTATTGTCTGTGCAGCCCTCAGAATATTACTTAACCTCTCAAGGCCCTTGGAATCCCATATGGAGAATATAAAGTGTTGGAGGTGGGGTGGGGAAGGATGGAACATGGATAAGAATTATATAGGGTAGGTGGGCATAAGATTATAAATTATACAGAAGGTATAGACCTGTGCTGGTAAAGGGAGTTTCCTTACCTGGTAGTTCCTTTTACATTTCTAATTCCTATACCTAGTATTTTTTCTTCCTTCTTTTAAGGTTTATTATTGTTTTGAGCATTTTGTTTTTATATTACAAAAATTTACAGATTAATCCCTGAGAGATTTCTTATAACAAAGTGAATCAATTAAGTAAAACCAATTACACAGTGATCTCATCTAAAAGTGCATGCAATATTTCTCTACCCTACTTCTCTATTTAAAAAAGAGAGGGGGGAGCAAAGTAGCACAATGAATAGAGCTCCAGGCCTGGTGGACCTGGGTTCAAATCTGGTCTCATCCACCCCTAGCTATGTAATCTTGGGCAAGACACTCAATTCCGATTGCCTAGACCTTTCTGCTCTTCTGATACAGAATTGATATTGTTAAAATCATTATATGGGATAAGTTGGATGCCACCTTGACTGACAGGGATGGCAGTTGAGAGATCGGTATGTTCCCAGGTGCTGTGAGCCAGGGGCAAATGTCAGTTGACCCCACCCTATAAATACCACTTAGGAATTACAATTGGAGGTCTCAGAACTCAGAGCTGGGACTGGGGCAAACTTCTCCTGGAGCAAGAACTGGGAGAGGGAGGTGAAAAGTCAAGGATGGTAGTAGAAGAAGAAGGTAGTCTGGAACCTAAACCTGTATCCTGTGCTGGACTGAGAGAGAGTTAGTGATCCATCAATATTATTAGTAGCAGAGCTGAGAGAATACACAGATCATCAATCCACATCTACATCAATAGCCTTCCCTATTCTCTGACTTGGCCGTGGCCAGGTCAGGTCAGAGATAGTGAGAAAGTGAAGATCTCAAGCCTCTACCAGCCTAGCAATCTCTAGTCCTGATCAACAATTAGCTTAGTAGCCAAATCATAGCAATAGGGTTTCCAATCCCCAAACCTTGTTATCCTTTTCCCATCGATAGATAATACAGTGATTTACCAACAAGTACCTTCCTGAGTGGTTATTCTATCACAGCCCTTGGGAAGGGAGAACTAATACTCAGTCAGATACCAATCATTTCCAAAGCCAATCAATAGTCTATTGACAATTGATCCAACCTCAGGTTGGGCCTAGGAGAGGTTAACCATCTACTTAACCTCTCAAGACGTCCCAACGTGGGCAACTGTTAGAAAGAAGTCAGTGACAGGTTTAACCAACAAAGCCTGTCATGGAGAAGAGGGATAGATTATAGCAACAGCTATTGTGAGAGGAGTGGGTGTTCCTCCTTCACCAACTACATCTGGCTTAGGCCTTGGACCCCTGATCCCTCCTTCATTCATACTATCCCTAAGATCTACATAACAGCCATCCTTTATATCTGTAGGAAGATCTATAGGGACATGGTAATAGTAAGAGGAGATATACAAAGAAAGAAAGAAACAAGTTCAGATCAGAGATCAGATCAATCCAATATATATATATATATGTATATGTATATGTATATATATTTATATATACTTTCCCATCATTTCTTTTTAACAATACTAAGACAGAAGGTAAAGGTTAAAAAAAATACAGAGAAATCTATTTTCTCTCCCTTCCAACCCTATCTTTCTAGGAAAAAAAGAAAAGAAAACTAATTTCTTGTAACAAATGTGCATAGTCAGAATGCAAAACATTCCCTAAATAGCTATATACAAAATGTATATTTATCCTCACCCTAAATCCATTCCCTCGCTTTAAAGGATAACATGTTTCATCGCTAGTCCTCTGGGATCATAAATGATCATTAATAATGATTATAGTTCTTGCAACTTTCAAAATAGTTTTTATAGTGTTGTTTTAATTATATAAATTCTTTTGGTTCTGCTCAATCTATTCTTCATCAGTGTATAAAAATGGTCAAAATATTCATTTTTATAATATTAATGTCATAGTATAAATTATTCTATTTCTGCTCATTTCACTTTTTATTAGTTCATAGAAGTCTTTTCATGCCTTTTTGAAAGCATCTATTTCCTAACTTTTTGTAGCTCAATAGCATGGTATCACATTCATTTACCATAATTTATTCATTCATTCCTTAATTGTCATACATATTCTTGGTTTCTAATTGTTGGCCAACACAAAAAAGAACTGCTGTAAATATTTTTGTACATGAAGGGACCCAAAAGAGATCAAAGAAAGAGGAAAAGGTCTCTATCCCTATTATTGAGGAATCAGGTTAGTAAGGATTCATTCATTCATTTACTAACCATTAGACATCTACTATATTAGACACAAAGTGAGTACAAGGATGCCTATGACAAAGTCCATCACAGATAGACAATGTCTAATGAGACAGCGACCCATGATATCTAGGACAGATATGTCCCGGATGGAATAGGACAAAATGAATTGAAATACATGTCAGAAATCATGAGGTCCTTCCAATAATACCATTTCTGATTCATAGCACAAAAAACTTCTCTTTTAAATGCAAGTGTTCTCTCACTGAATGATTACAAAACTTAAAACACTATAGTCAGTGCCTAGGATTGAATAGGAGAAAGTGAATTGAAATATATTTGGGAAACTATGAAGTGATTTCAATCACATCATATCTGATCTCTAGGACAAAACCCTCTCTTTTTAATGCAAAGGCTTTCCTGTGATATGATTACAAATCTTAAAACTCCACAGTCTCTGGGAAACAAATGCTTATGGATATTTCAAAGGTGGAGGGAAAAAACTGACAGACATGGAGGAAAGAAATAAATTGCAACATATCTCCACTGACAACCTGTTACAAAACTTAAGGGGCAAGGGATAAGAGAAGGAATGTATGATGGGAAAAGGAGGTAGGCTGGTCATAAAGCAAAAGTGAGCAATCACAGATGGATATCCTGGGTTGTGCACTGTTTATCCTAAATATAGCTTATTTGTACATAGTTGTTTACTATGTTGTCTCCCCTGCTAGACTATGAACTCCTTGAAGACGGGGACTGTCTCTGTCCTTGTTTTGCCTCTTCAGTGCTTAGCAGAGTGCCTAGCACATAATGGATATTTAATAAATAATAATTTTGTAAAACCCTTACTTTCTATCTTAGAATCAGTACTGTGTATTGGTTCCAAGTCAGAAGAGTGGTAAGGGCTAGGCAATAGGGTTAAGTGACTTGCCCAGGGTCACAAAGACACTAGTGTCTGAGGTCACATTTGAACCCAGGACCTCCCATCTCTAGACTTGGCTCTCAATCCCCTGAGTCATCTAGCTGCCCCAATAAATAATTACTGATGTGAGTGCTTGACATATAGTAAGTTCTTACCTTCCATCTTAAAATCAATACTGTATATTGTCATTTAGCTGTCCCCTACTCTATAATATTATAGCAATTTATCTTTTCCTTTAAAAAACATTCACTTGTTTAGAGCACCTTGACCTTTCCTTTGTAGTGGTCATTTTCTATATTTTCTAATTTATTTATGATATGCTTAGGACAAACCATTCCTATGACCACTTTAAGGGGAAATGTGAGAACATAAGCATAATCATCATGATTTTCTTCTTCACTGTAAATGATTTCTCTTAGAACATACATACAGAAACATGCGTACAAACAGAATCACAGACTTCTACCTCCTTCCTGATGATCCTATCCAGGCAATTAAATATTTTAGTATTGACTTTCCCTTCTCTTCTCCATATATCCCCTCCAGCACTTTGTACCACAGAATCTCTGATGCTTTGATAAAAAGTATCTGATCCGCCTTGGTGATTGCCAATGGGAAGTTTCCAATTTTGTGACTGGTTTCATAGCATCAGATGGTTGAGAGAAAATGGTAGCCTTGTCTTTGGACCCTTGCTATCAAAAGGCATAAGTCCAGGGGATGATCTTCTGCCCAGCTTGGATTCTTTCTCTCCTTCCAGTCAGATCTCTGAATGGAATGTTAGGAATCTGTGTGCCCACATGAAGGGGAACTTTCCTTAGTCACCATCTTGGTGAAGTTGATGACTCCTCTAGAAGATTTTTAAAAATCTAGATGTTTAACTATTTTTGAATCATCACTCAGACCTCATCTCTTGATCTTGTACATTACTATTACATGAGACTTCCTCCAAAACAATGTACATTCCCTGGGCTGACCATCTAGTACCAATAAAGTCTAAAGACAATCTTTATTGAAAAATATGCACAAGAAATGTTCATACCCCAAAAATCATTTGAAGCAAGAAATGGAGACTAGAACTGTGACTACTTTTATAAAGGAACTCCTGATTTGCAACACTTCCTCTACAAGATCAGTTTGACACCCTCTCTAATCCCAGAGAGTTAGCTCTAGAGCACTGAAAGGGAAACTGACTTCCTGTGATCAATCACACAGCCAATAGAGGTCAGAGGCTGGACTTGAATCCAAGTTTTCCTGACATTGAGGCCAACTCTATTTACAATGTCATACTGCCTCTCAATCAGGTAAGAAATATTTATTCAAATTAATTAGCCATTAAGTATTTATTAAACTCATACTATGTGCCAGGTACTACACTGAGGATATGTTGAGGATACAAAGAAAGGTGATCCAGTGGACAGATTCATCAAAAAGATGTATCTTCCTAATTGAAATCTAGCCTCAGACACTTATTAGCTGTGAGACACTGGGCAAATCACTTAACCCTGTTTGTCTCAATTTCCTCATTATTCCTCATCAGAATAAATATATTTTCAAGGTGGGATGAATGGTCAAAACTTGTTCAAGACTTGTAACAAGACTTTGACAAGGTTACATGACATATTAATTTCAAAACAGTTAGTTGCCATCAGATGTAGGGTGAGAAATGTTTTTTTTTTTTTTAAGCATGGATAGTTTACCTCAGTTTGCTCATTTGTAAAATGAGCTGGAGAAGGAAATGGCAAAACCACACCAGTATCTTTGTCAAGAAAACCTTAAATATGGTCATGAAGAATAAGTCACAACTATAGTATTAAATAACAACAGAGCTCTCATTACCAGATATTTACCCAAATAATAAGTTCTGGAGATATTAAAAGCCAGTTTTAAATTACATGCAAATAAGCCATTATAACTAAATGGCACCCATTCAACTTTGAAAGGAACTCAAGAATTAAAATTGGTAGAGATTCCGGTATGAATGTCTAAAATGTCCCTATAAAGGACTTTCAGATCACTATCTTGACTGCTATCCATAAGAAAAGGCCATTCAGGAATAAAGAAGGGGTAAGTCTCACTTCTTCACTGGACAAGCTGATGATCACTAAACAAGTTTAAAGGATTAGAGAAAAAGCAAAGCTGTTTATTTTAGGAGTGGTTGTGATTCATTAAAGCACTAGAGTAGCTGCTGAAAATAAATAAATGTTTTGAAGGGTGGGGACAGTTGGCCAAAATTCGGTCAAGACTTTCAACTAGCCTATGACGAGGTTCCACCACAAATTAATTTCAAAACAGTAAGTTGCCATCAGATGTGGTAGTGAGGAAGATGTTTTAACATGAATAGTGAATTGGTTCAAAGACCAGAGATCAAAGATAAGGATGAATGGATAGTTCCCAGATGGAGCCACGTAAATAGTACTTTCTTCTATAGGACCATTTTTTTGTGTACCTGGGTTTTTGAGACTTACATTTCACTATGTCAAGGATATGTGAGTCCTCAGGGTGAGTACTTTCTCCACAAATGTCAAATGTAACCCTGTTTTACCTTATTAAATCTTCAGGAGTTTCTATGCCTAAAAAATCCATTACCCTGGGGTCAATGTGGTGATAAGCCTCTCCAATTATACTTTGACTGGTCTGCAGGTGAGATACAATCCATTACCAAGTCCTTTTCTGAAGTTTTTTTTTTTGTAAGTTAGTAGGAGCTACCAGAGCAAGTCAAGTCAATAAGCATTTGTTAAGGACCAATGAATGTGCAAGACACTGGGTTAAGAAGATATATGCTGAAGATACAAAAAAAAGGCAAAATAATATATTAATATTTATAATAATAATAAAGCCCATACACACCAAGCCAGTCTTTGCTCTCAAAGAATTCAAATTCAAATAAGGGAGATAACATGCAAAGGACTATGTACAAACAAGATATAAACATAAGAAATTGAAGATCTTTCAGAGAAGAAAGGCATATATATTCTGGGGTACTTGGAAATAATTTTTACAGAAAGGCCAGTCAGGGGAGACAGAGATGAGGAGATGAGGGGGGAAAGTATTATGCAAGAAAGAAGACAGTCAATGAAAATATACAATCAAGGAGATGGAGTGTCATGTGAGGAACAGCAAAAATTTTAGAGTACATGGAGAGGAATAAGGTGTAAAAAGACTAGAAAGTTAAGATGGGGATAGGTTAAAAAAGGGCTTATATAATCCTAGAGGTAATAGTCAGTTACTCATCTTTTCGGTTCAAATCTGGCTTCAGATACTAGCTATGTGACCCTGATTAATTTGGTTTGCTTCAGTTTCCTCTCTGTAAAATGAGCTAGAGAAGGAAATGGCAGACCATTTTAGTATCTTTGTTAAGAAAACTGCAAATAGAGTCAAGAAGAGTCAGCCCTGAGAAACCATTTGTTGAATGGGGCGAGGGGGAAGAGCAATATGATCACTTCTGTACTTTAGAAAGATCAATTGAATAGCTGAGTCTTGAGCTAGTAATCTTTTTACTCTCATATCAGAACCCAAGGTAATTTAAATGACATAATCATTCAATAAACTATCAACAAGCACTTATTAAGCATTTGCAATATTCTAAGTACTAAATATTTTGGTAGGAATTAAGTGAAAGATTCTTATGCAGAGTTTTGAAAATTGCCCTAGCATAAAGAACCTTAGTGAAGATGGTTATATATTCCTAGTATAATGCTATCTAATGAATTCTTTTTTCTTACCTATTTTAAAATTTTATTATTTTTTTCATAATATTTTTCATGGTTGCATGATCCATATTCTCTCCCTCCCCCCTCCCAGAACTGGCAAGCAATTCCACTGGTTTATACATGTCTTAGTATTCAAAACCCCTTGGTGGACTCTTGAATGAGCACCAATTACTTGGGACTTTAATTTCCTATGTACCTAGGCTTATTTGCTCAAACACTCAGAAAAGTGGATTTAATGGGATTCCTCTGAAAATAGAAATAATTTTTAGATATAAACTGAAAAATACGCAATTTATCAAATAAAACACATGAACCATGTACATCTGGGGCTTTTTTTATGGATATCTTTCAATTGAAACAAAGACATTATTCAATTTAACTACTCACTTTTTGCTTTATCGCTTTTGTTTTCATTCTTTTACTAAGAGCATGGTTATAAGACTACATTTGAGTTGTGTATACATATTTTGGGAAAAAATTATAGCCTATATAGACTTATATGCCATCTTAAAGATAAAGTACAAATCTTGTCATCTGATTTCGAGGACAAAATGGTAGAAAAGTTCAAGGAAAGACCACTCACTATAGCCATCACTGAGATAACTGAGATGATTTCCATATAAGGACAGTCTAAAAAATAATATAATCCTTCAGCCTGAAAAGATGAAGATCAAGGCAGGACAAGGTCAGAATATATAAAATTGTGGATAGGATGAATAGGATCCCATGACTTTCCCATAAATGTGAGAAAACAGCCCCAAAGTATTTCTTATTGGCACATAAGAAAGGAAGTGGTTCAGACAAGTGTGAAGAAGTATCTGGAGAAAATGTCAACATACTTAGACTAACCCATCCCGGAATAAGAAAATGTATAATCCTAAATCATGAATAGGACTCTCAGACAGGAAGGTTTTAACATATAAGGCTGAAGGGTGAATTACTAAAGAGCCCATAATGTGCACAATAGTTATTGAAACAATCAGATGCAGCCTTATTAACTCATTCCTTCTCAAAGCAGGATTTAGTGTACTACTGACTAATTTCCTACTTTGTCCCTAGATCCATGCTTTATACGCAAATGGCTCTCAATTCAGACTGCTGTCTGTTTTATAAATATTTATTTTTTATTCTAAGATGAGCTATTTTAAGTATGCAGGCTTCTCAAGGCTCTTCTGGGCAGTTTGTATCTTATGCGCCAATAAACAATACTTGCTCCTCTGAAGTCATTTATTAAGACCTGTCATCTATACGGCCAAAATGAATTTTTCATATGCCAGAATAAAATATCACTGTAAGATTGTGATAAACAAATGTGGACTTTTGGAGGGGTTAACTGACTTCCAAGTTGCTTACAGTCAGACTGGTGCTATTTTGGCATGTATAGAGGTCCTAAAGTCCATAGAACAACTGTACTAATCCAATTCTTTTCCATTTATAATAAATCCTGTAGGAGAAATGTGGCCAAGGGATGTCTGTCTGTCTCTCTGACAGAACAAGACTAAGAACCAGTGGCCATGGTTTTTAGTCTCCGATCTTCTAATCTGTATTATTCAAGTGATAGTTATGACATTTTCTATGTCTTCAGAGGTCTTATCTGAAAATAAAAGTGCTTTTCTTTCTAAAAGGATTCTTAAAAGATGACCAAAGGATAAATATCTAAATTTTTAGAATATAAAACACAATGGCAATGGGGAGGGAGGGAATCTGTGTCTGAGTAGTTATCCCACTCTGAATAGGAGTAAGGTGCCATAAGGTACCTTCAGGTAGGATAGAGACACTCCTTGGACTGAATTCTACCTGGGATCATTTTTAAACCTATGGTAACAGTGGTAGTAACGACGAATTCCTCTTAATATTTTCTTGTCATTTGATCTCCTCCCAGACAAGTAAGTAGTTCTTGGCAAATCTGTCTGCTTATGACAAGAAACTATATATATTTATTCATGTCACATTTATCTTCATTGTTTTATGTTATGCACATGTCTGTGTTTTTCTTTTCCAATACTCTTATGTCCCTCTCTACATTCCCTAAAGTGGACTCTATATTCCTTAAAGGATGTAGGTGATACCTGTTATTTCCTTTGCAACTTTTCACAAAAACTACATATGGCTCTGCATATAATGGGTGCTTAGTAACTCTCCACAGGATCCTAAGATTTAGAGTTAGTCATACTTGTATGATACATTTCAGCTTACAAAGCACAAGAAATTATTTGGTTCAATACCTCATTTTAGAGAAGAGAAAACTGAATACTGAAAAGATACAGAGACTGCCTAAGATCATATATACAGCAAATAACAGACCTGAGATTTTATCTGACACCAAATTCAAGATTCTTTCCACCGACTACCTAATTTTCTAACCTCTTAAATTGGTGTATTACTAATAACTACTTCTTAGGGTTGAGACAGCATTTGTAAAACACTTTGTGAACCTTAATTCTCTGTATAAATACTAGTTATAATAACTAGTATTTATTATATACATTTTTATATAGTATAATTATCACTATTGATATTATACTCTGTATTATTGACACTTTGATTTAGTACTAGCTATTGACAACATCTATCTTTGGCTTATGTGTAATTACTAATGAAATTTAGTTTAAATCCTTCTGCTAAAGTGCAACATTTTACTCCAGCTAATGCTATTCAAATTATTTACTTCTAAAGGACTGTGCCTGCCTAGAGAATTAGGGCCTGGTTGCTTCTTGGGATTTGCTAATCACATCTGGTTTAGCTTTAGATATTTTCTGGGGTTTTGCCAGCAGCCACGACACTTTAATGGCTACAATAAACCTCAGAGCCTCATCAAATCTTTGCTGTATGTGTGAAAATTATGTCCTCTTCAATTAAACATTTAATCTGAGCTCAAGCCGAGGTCTTATCGACAGGGAGGTTAAACCTGAAAGGGAATGTTAGATTAAATAAACCGACCATGATTTTAGCCAGTAGGCCCAGATGTTAGAGAAAAAGAAATTCATTAGAGAATCAATGGTCCACATTTTCTTTAAGTATTTACTGAGTATCTTTTATGTAGAAAAAATAAAAATGAAAACAACGGCATCTCTAAAGATTAAATGGGCATTTTTTTGTTTATGATCTCAATGTGGGTAGGGGGGCGGGAAAGAAACATTGGTTTAAACACGTATTTTTAGTATTTAAAATTCTTTGGTATGACCCAGTACAAAAGAGAAAAACATTAGAAGCAATACCTCTAGCTTTCTCTGTAAGGCCACTAAATTAGAGCTGGAGGGCCCCCATCATTTCCTAACAATCAACTAAGAAAATTGTCAGCTAGTCAATAAGTGATCCTCAACTAGACTCCTGTGTTTCCCTGGAGGAAACACAATAAATCAAAGTAGGGAGCTCCAGTGGAAACCACCACCTTCCTATTCTTTTCCCCGGCACCCTCCTGCTTTTGACTTTTCAATTTATCATCAGAATCACAGGGATGTCAAAGTGAGGCAGGAAGGCTGAACAAGGCAGCCCCCGGATGGCAAGTTAGGGAAGAGGAAAGATCAAACGAAGATCAGGTTTCCACACAAAGGACTACATAAGAGGGGAGACCAAGGGTTTTACAGGGGCCAAGAGATGAGAAGAGATAGAGCACTCTTGGATGGCTCTATTGAATAAACAAGCACTGATCTCCCCCTATCATTGCTGACCTTTGCAGCTGTCCTGAAGGTAGATTCAATCATTGCAACGGGGAAGGATAAATTGCTATATGATGGCTCTCTCTGTTTTCCTACAATAAGAAATTGAGCTGTAAGCTCAACTTGGAAGAAGATAACACCATCAGTTCTTAAGGAATTGGTAAGGGAAGTGCCCAACAACTGCAAGTTCCTACATTGCATTTCTAAATAAACTGCCCATTTAGTCAAATTCACTCCTCCAAGTATATCAAAAGAGGAAGGAACTCACATGTTCCTTCAATAAAATTTATAAGATGTAAGTATTTGTTTGTCACCACTTCACTTATTTAAACAAGTTTTATGCCTAAAGTAAAAATAAATGGTTATTTCTGCATCTGGGAGATGATTATCCCTATTCTATTTCAAGTTTCAAGCTATGACTAGTCAAAGAGTTAAGTTTCTGAGCTCCCTCCTACAATAAACATTTTTTTAAATGTTTATTTTATATCTTAGCGTAAAAATTTTCCTAGCTGAAGTTTTTCATTTCCTCAAACTCCTCCTTTGGCACACAGAGTTCCATTTCCACATTAACATTCTTCCTAAGTCCTTCTTACAAGTCCTCAATTGTACTTATACCGGCACTGAGGCATCTTTATGTTCTTGGGCAAAAGGATGTCTCCACAGTTAAAACCCAAGTCTCTGGAAATGCTAGAGGAAAATTTCTGATTAAGGAAAGCATATTTTCACCATTATAAAAAGAAAATTGGGGTAGAGGGTCCTCCATTTTATATTAATTTATTTCAAAATGTGAAATAAACAAATAAAAACATAAAAAAGAAATATGGTTAGGTTCTTGTGCCTTGCGATAGTGCTCCCCATCCCATTTTACATATGTATCAAGTATGAACAGTTACATATATGTGTATGTAGGAAAAGTATAGTATGGGTATGACCTAAAAATCTTTAAAACTACTACACAAAAAAATAGACTGGGGGAATGGAAATTTTCATAAGGATTATGGAATATCATGACAACCATACATCAACATATATCAACCCATAAATAAATAATCCTGCTAAAAAGTTGTGTTTTTTTAAAATGCTCTCAATTATTATCATAACAATGGAAAAATGCCCATTACCTTCCAGTTGCCTCTTCAGCTTTCTCAAGTCTTTAATGAGGTCTTCAAACTTGACTTGGGCAGCCAGAAAGAAATCCTGTGGTTCAGGGAGAGGAAAAATACTCTTCTCTGTTCCTGCCTCCTAAAAAAAAAAATTGTATACACAGAGAGAGAATAAATAAAGCACAATCCCATAGCATTACTTTTAGCTAGACTCTCAAAGGGGTGATACTGGTGGGAAAATAAGACTTTTTGTTTAGTGTTAGAATAATAATCACACTGCTTTTCCCTTTCTAGATATGAACTATGTTCCCTTTCTCTTTACTTTTGTTTGCGCTAGAATATTATTTTGTTCTTGTTGGCCCTGTGAATCTACAGACATAGGTTGGATCCTATTTTGCCTTGTAAATCAAAAAGATAGTTGTTAGTTATACCCTGACCTTGGAAACTCTATTTTTAGGAACAGAGAATTAGGCACATGAGAGCAGTTCAAATTTAAGGTACTTGTTCCTCATGCTGACAGTTAAACAAATTATCATATAAGTTTCTTAAATAGATTGCTTAGAAACTTACTGGACACTTATGTACACATAAAATTCATGCAGTCTTCCTACACGCCTACAAATAACTTCTTTCATTTCCTTGATTTCCCATTGTGATAAAAATTCCAATTAGGTACATTTTTTATGCTAGAATCAAAATAACTAAAAGGCTTTTCCAATTGTTTTTGGACTCATTCAAAGAAAAATTTACTGAAGGCATGTGTGGACAAAGTTTTTACTAACTTTATAAATACTCCTCATATTCAAGGATGTCTTTGAATGGAGGAACAAATGTGAGAAACATTTTGAGATTTTGTGAAAGAAGTCTTTGGTGTTACAAATAAGCCGATCCTTAAATGTGCTTTCCTTATGACAAACACTGGCTCATCTTTTTCTGATTATAATGGCGAAAGCTTTGTTTTGTCTTGGTTGCAATATCAATTTCAAATTTCACAGGTTAATCCAAGAAAGACTCTGCTTTCTAAAAGATTACCCATTTTGGGAGCCCTAGCTTTTCAATTTTGTTTCATTTTCCATCTTCTGTTAATTAAAACTTTATGAAAAGGGCTAAGGCACACAGGTGCTCTGCACTGGTAGGATGTGATACCTAACCAACAAAGAAGTCTTAGTGTTTACTGATTTTTTACTTTTCCCTCTCCTTCATTTTCATTCAAGAACCATACTATTTTGTGAGTATCTATCAGGTAATAGAAGAGGAAGGTTTTCTATTGCTCTTAAAGTCCATTGCTCTTATCTGCTTTAAAAGCCTTACTTTTCCTCATGAATTTGGGGTCTTCCTTTTTTATAGCACCTCTACAGTTATTATTGCAGCTAGGTAGCTCAGTGGATAATAGAGTGTCAGGGCTACAGCCAGGAAAATTAGTCTTACTGAGTTCATATCTGGCCCCAGACACTCACTAGCTGTGTCATCCTGGACAAGTTACTTAACTCTATTTTGCCTTGGTATTCTCATCTGTAAAGTGAGCTAGGAAAGGAAATGGCAAAACACTGCAGTATCTTTGCCAAGAAAACCCCCAATTGGGGTCATAAAAAGTCAGATAAGACTGAAAACAAGTGACCAATAACAACAGTTATTATAATTATGGGTAATAATAATGATGATGATGATAATTTCCTTTTAATAAGTTCTCATGTGCCTTAGTATGTACCAGAGATCATTGTGACTTCTCAAAGGCTATACCAACCAAATATGAGCTCTGAGAGGCCCTCTCAGGATGTTGCAACTTTGAGTATAGGTCCAGTGATGACCTGGGTATCCATCGTCTAAGGATGACTAGATAAGTGTAAAGAAACATCATCATCAGAAAGTTGGCTTCCAAGACTTTTTGTTTGTTTGTCTGTGGCAACTTTTAAATTAAGGTGGTAGGGGAGGGGAAAAGTTCCCATATTGATGAAATCACAAACCATTTATTTATTTATGAGAGCCAGTGTTAGAATAATAGTGGATGAACCATGAGACTTAGTTAGGAAGACTCAATATGACTCTGGATAAATCATTTAATCTTTCTTAGCCTCAGTTTCTTATCCCTTCTAGTTCTAAATATGTGATTCTTTGATTTATTAATTTCAGGATTTGCAGGACAAATGATGATAGCTCATATTTATATAGCTTTCTAAGGATTTCAATGTGCCTTACAAATATTAATTAGTTTAATCCTCACAACAACTCTGGGAGATAAATGGTATTATTAACCCAATTTTATATATGAGAATACCAATGCAAACATAGGTTAAATAACTGGTCCAGGATCATACAGATGGGTGTCTGAGACTGGATTTGATCTCAGATCTTCCTGATTCTAGGTTTAATGTTCTACTCAATGAACTATCAGCTGCCTCATTTTCTTGAAATGAAAAGGAAATGTGGAATAACCACAAAAATTGTTCTTTATGACTGAAATGTTCACCAAAAATCTCCATAGTGTTCTATGCTCTGGGTAATAAACTGAATTCCTTCCTTCCCACCCATTTTTCAATCCAACCCTGGATTCTGAAAGTTTTAACAAGATAAAATGACAGTAAGACAATCAACCCTATTAGTAGCCCTTATGAAAATTCCTCCATCTGAGAAAATCCTTGGAGAGCATCTCTATAATGAGAGAAGGCTCACATAATGGTGAGATCACAGTTCCCCAGAAATCTCTAAATTATTCAAAAGATGGATCCCTCTGATTTAGAGTAGGCAAACTTAGTGCAGCACTCACAAAATAAATATTCTTTTTTGCCAATTACAAAAATCACCAACGATGGTTGCACTTGAAGAGCGATGTAATTAATTACAAAACCTTATACTACTTTCACACATCGAGTGCATTCTGCACAATTAAAATCAATACACCATCACAGCAAAATGGGTTTTAGCCTGCTTGGGTTGGACCATTCCCGGTTTGAATATAGTTTTAAAATTTTCCTCTGAGGAATTTGTTTCCATTGTGTTCAACAAGGCTCACCATCAGTTAGCTTGTTTTCTGAAAACGTTTATCCCCAATTTATTTGTCTCAGTTAATGGAGTTACAAGTCTATTGAGCAATGTACTCTCCAAAAGCAGGGAATGATTAAAGTCTTGGATTAGAGTCTTCCTCTCCTGACACCTTTCAGGATAGCTCCTGGAGATCACATAGGACTTCAGGCTTGAAATGGGGAAAGCGTAGGCTAGTCTCACACTGTTTTGTTTACCTTAGTCTCTGGCGAATCTCATGGCTATAGATCTTTCTGTTTTATTACAAGTTATATATTCATTTTAAAAGGGAAATAGAAATGTCTAAATGTCTTTATCTTGGGCAATTGATCTGTATCTTGTCAGATAGATTGAAGGTCTCCTGAGGGTAGAAACTCTGTAGTGATCCATGTCTCCTCATTGGGTCTAAAACAATAATTCTCAAAGTGTGGTCCAGTCACCCCCAAGGAGTCCCTAAGACCCTTTCAGGTGCTCCCTTAAATGAGAAAGTCATTTTCACAAAAATACTAAGATATTTTAATTTCTAATGCAATAAATATAGATAGATATAACCCACCTGAAGAAAAGTTCTTTGAGAGAGGTCTTGAATAATTTTTAAGGGTATAAAGCAATCTTATTATTATAATCAAGCAGTATAGTTGCAAAAATTTCCCTGCCATACTCAAGCTTCTACATTTCTTTTTCTTTAAAAAAAAAACCTTATGTTCCATCTTAGAATCAATACTCAGAATTGATTCCAAGGCAAAAAAAACAGTAAGGGCTAGGCAATGGGGTTTAAGTGGCTTTCCAGGGTCACACAGCAAGGAGTGTTTGAGGTCATTTTGAACCCTGGACCTCTCGTCTCTAGGATTGGCTCTCAAACCACTAAGCTACCCAGCTGCCCCCTAAGCTACTTCATTTCTTAAAGACCCACATCACCATTTGTTTCCTCCTCATAGTGCTGTGTGTTCTTTGTTTTAGCAAGGATGAGTAGAATATGTAAAACTGAAATTAGGCGATCATTCTCCATCAGACTCATTTGGGCAGCTGGGCTTGGCCTGCTGTTGTCTGTGGGGTCCCCAAGAGTCAGAAACGACTGAATGGCTGAGCAAAAACAACCACAAAGGCCTGAAATGCCCTGCCCTCAAACCCATCTCACACAAGCATTGAAGATAAAAGGCTCGGCATTCTAATGACTTTTTTTTTTTCTGTATCCAATTGACATTCCAGTTTCCTGTTTTAAAAATAAGACTTTTCTGCCTTGATCTGGATTTTTCCAGATTAAAAAAAAAACAGCATCTAGAAGGAGATGTGAGGGCCTGTGGTCACTGGTAGTCTTTCTGGAAAAGCATCCCCAAAAAGCTCATTCCTCTGTCCTTTGCTGGGCTTACCGAGTCATAATAGCGCAGGTAGTACTTCACAACATAGTCCACTAGATTAATCCCATTATCCTAGGGAGACAAGAGAAAAATAAATTGACTTACACTTTTAAATCCATAGGAAATCACTTGACTTACATGTTTCCATACATTAGAGGAAGAGGTGAGGTTTAGGTGCCTAACTTCAATGGACTTTGGCCATATTCTCCTTTTTCCTACAGCCTAGCCCTATCATCTTTACCTTTATGCTTCCATTTTCCATCTCTACTATTGAGATAATAACCTTGTCCCTGACAGGAGGTGCTGTGGGAGTGAATCAGATGATGAACGAAAGAAAAATATTTCTACAATATGAATAAATGAAAACAAAATGCTTTCATTAACCATTCCTATGTGCAAAAATATAGTGAAAAGAGAATCAGATTTAGAGAGAGATGACTTGGCTTCAAATCCTAAATCAGATATTGACCCCCTGTATCACCTCATGGAGGTTCAGTTCTTCATCATTAAAAGGAGAGAGTGAAAAGGCTTTCTAAGGTCTCTTTGGGTTCTAAAACTTTTTATCTCTGTAGTTCTCAGAGGCAATGATTAAACAGACACAAGATTTTCCATTGGGGCAGGTAGGTGGTAGAGTAGCTAGCTCTGGAGTCAGAAAGATCTGAGCTCAAATATAGTTTCCAACTTTAGTTGTGAGACCAACCCTGGACAAGTTATTTTGCCTCAGTTTCTTCATTTGTAAAATGAGAATAATCTTAGTACCTAATTGTGAAGATTAAATGAGATAATAATTATAATGTACTTTGCATAGTATCTGGCACACAGTGTATACATGTTAGCTATTATTATTAATTATGCTATGAGTTGAGAGGGAGCAGAAAAGTGACAAGGAGACCCAAGGAGAATAGGGAAGTAGTTTATTCTATTTCCCCCTCACCCCAACTTTCCTCTCTCTCCAGAGAAGGAGAGAAGGGCAGGGGCACAACACACTTGTACTGGCGTGAAAAAAAAAAAAACGCTTAAAAGGAACACCATGTCATTTTATGACCCTGGGAGGCCAAAGGCGAGCAGGGCCTCCCACAAGGCAGCTTTTGTGTCTTGTTTGCATGGGTCCAATTCTAATTTGCCGGTGCCTTCCTCACCTCCCCCCGCCTTGCCCCCACGGGAGTCCAAGGTATAGGTTGGTGGCTCCTAAAGAACTGACTCTGCAGGGGTGTGGAGCCAACTGATAATCAGGTCCGGAGTCTCTGACAGTAGGTAGACTCCAGCCCAATTGTTGTAGAGGGCTAAAAAGCAATTCAAATGCACAGTCATAATGATGATTCCTCATTGCTGCCATTCAGGAAAGAATAGATTACATGTAGCCAACACCAGACTCCACTAGACTAGTGTTTCACATGATAGATGGGATGATGGGCTATTTATCTGTTTCACATCCTCCTCATTGCTCCTGAAACTCAGCTCCTATTCTCTTGTTTAAAGCAAACAAATAGAAAGAAGATAAAGAAAAACTACTGGATTTTTCCAGAGAAAGAGAGAATGAGTTTATCATCTTGCAGAAATAAGGGTGGGGGGGAACAACTACCTTGTATTGGGAGACAAAAAGGAGAGTAAAGCAAGGGAAAAATAGATCAAGCAAATATGAGAATTTTTCATAGACAAATCAGGGAGGGCAATGGAATATTTCCAACAGATTTTTTAAATTAAAGGTATATGGAAGCAATGTGGCATATTAGATGGAGAGTTGGACTCACAACCCGAGACCTGGATTCAAATCTTGTTTCTGGTACTTAGTTTGTGACCCTGCATAAATAAGTTGTTATCTCACTGTTCTGGTCATCTCTTTTTGTTCAGTCATTTCAGTTATGTCCAATTCTTCATGATATAATTTGGATTTGTTGGTTTTTGCAAAGATACTGGAATGGTTTGCCATTTCCATCTCCAGCTCATTTGACAGATGAGGACACTGAGGCAAACAGGGTTAAGTGACTTGCCTAGGTTCACACAACCTGTAAGTGTCTGAGACTGGATTTGAATTCCAGAAAATAAATGAGTCTTCTTGACTCCTGACTCTGTGCTCTACCTACTGTGCCATCTAATTGCCCCCTCCAACATGATTATACATTACAGAAAGGATGCTAACTGTTATTAGTAGAAGCAGTTTCCTCATGCAAGAGTACCTAATTAAAGAGGTGAAGAGAAAATAGATGACATCCATTATACTAGAGTAAATAGATACTTAACCCGACTTTTGACATCCTTGAGTTTGGGCAGAATTTCCAAGCTATATCCATCTGCCTGGCCCCGAGTCCTGTTCCCTCCGTTCATATAGTTCCCAAAAGCCAGGATCAAGGCTAAAATGTCCTTTACACTCTTCATGTCTAGCAAACCCTGTGAAAACAAATGCCAAGTTAGGATTTAATAGTCTTACACCTCAAATGATAAAGTAACTTATGTGTGACAGTAGGCAATAAGATTGTCAGTGGTCTAAACACACATTTTCTCTAATCAAGTTCCCCAGAAATGCCCATAAAACATTACTGCTTCTATTCACCAAATTAATTATCAGGACTGCATATTTTACACTATTAAAGATTAATTGTTAGTAACCGTGCTCTCTTCTGAACCTGTTAAAGCTTAAAAGAAAAAGCCAAAAACCTGTAAAAGTCTCTAAATATTTTTTTAAGTCTGACATATTTAGGCTTATTCCTTGATGATTTCAGAGGGGAAAAGAATTTAATGCCACTTAGGAATCCGTTTGTGGGACAGGGAACTTATATACGTACCTTTCAATTATAGTCTGTGTAGTACAAACAGTAAGACTTTTCTCTTTTCTCAATAAGTATAAAATTAAGAGGACAGCCACTCTGAAAGCAACCTAAGGCCATGCACTGGGATTTACTATGTGCTTGCTGATGAGTCCATAAACTTTTACAATTTAAAACTGTTCAGGGTTTCCTTCAGATCTCCATCTCATTTTGATTTTCTTCTTATTCTTGTTACTCAAAAGAAAAAAATTTCAAGAAAACTTATTTCTTCCTTATGGCTTATTTTCTATTTATTTCAGTGCAAAGATAAATTGTTTTTTGTTTTGTTTTAAATTACCTTCAGTCAATTTCTTCCTCTTCCTTGTTAAGGTGGTACTAAGAGAGTTCATTATAGTATGGTTATGTTTATGGTTTCTTTATTGAAAACAGCTAATATTTAGGTTTAAAAAACCCTATATCCACTGGAGAAATGATTAAGTATCAAGTCATTCATGGAAAATATTGTGTTCTTATAGAAATGGATCACTGAAAGAAAATGGGGAAATGAAACCACTTAATCATTGCACTGAACCCCAAAGTGTTTTTTAACATGTGTGGTATAGTCAGGGTTAAGGGTCACAAAAAATCTTTCAGAGGCTCAGTCCTTCATCTTTAAAAGGAGAGTAAGGGAAGAAGCTTTTTAAGATTTCTTCGGGTTCTAAAACTTCTACCTTTATAGTTCTCTGAGTCAATAATTAAACAAACACAAGGTTTTCTATTAGGGCAGGTAGGTGGTACAGTAGCTGGATCTGGAGTTAAGAAGATCTGAGTTCAAATTTAGTCTCAGACTCTAGTTGTGTGACTGATCCTGAACAAGTCATTTTGGCCTCATTTTGCTTGCATTTCATACACAGTAGATAGCACTTTAGTCTTGGAGTAGGGGAGTATTTCTCCATTTGGTGACACCCATCTGGAATCTCTCCTTTCCTCGACTGCCACCAAGGTTATCTTTTTGCATGTCGAACTCAAGGGTTCCAATAATACAAAACTCTTGCAAATGGACCAATATACAGTCAAGAAAAAACCACTGACAAGCTTTTTATAATCACAGCCATCCCATATACTTATTTATTTGCATTCTGAGTCTTTAGCATCCATTTTATCTGCCAAATTAGATAAACCCCAGATGATCCATATTATGGTCCAATGCCAAGATACTCTTTTTCAGTTAAACTACCTAGGAGATGTTCTACCTCAGAAATTTGTTTTGGGGATCAGAAAAGACCGCATGTAAAGTACTTTTTGATATATATATATATATATACAAAGCACTATGAAAGCTTATATATGTGTTAGTTATTATGGTTATTACCATTATTATTACCAATTGCTAGAACTCCAATAAAATTATTGTGTTTTGAATATAATTGGTTTTGAAGAGCTAGTGTGTTCATCCAGAGTCACACAGGAGGCATAGGTGTTCCCCTCTCCTCATATTCCCACCACATACACACACACACACACACACACACACACAAAGTAAAAAAACAACAAAATCCCTACTGTAAAGGCTTTTGAAAAACCTAGAATCCCACTTAAATGCTTTCTGAAAGACATTTGGTCTATCCTCCTGTCTCTGGGTAGCATCTTAAGATAGGAGATGAACTCACCTTTGAAGCCCGTGTAATGATCTCCACCTTTCGATGAACGGAGGTAATACCTTCTNATATATATATATATATAAAGCACTATGAAAGCTTATATATGTGTTAGTTATTATGGTTATTACCATTATTATTACCAATTGCTAGAACTCCAATAAAATTATTGTGTTTTGAATATAATTGGTTTTGAAGAGCTAGTGTGTTCATCCAGAGTCACACAGGAGGCATAGGTGTTCCCCTCTCCTCATATTCCCACCACATACACACACACACACACACACACACACACACAAAGTAAAAAAACAACAAAATCCCTACTGTAAAGGCTTTTGAAAAACCTAGAATCCCACTTAAATGCTTTCTGAAAGACATTTGGTCTATCCTCCTGTCTCTGGGTAGCATCTTAAGATAGGAGATGAACTCACCTTTGAAGCCCGTGTAATGATCTCCACCTTTCGATGAACGGAGGTAATACCTTCTGAAAAGACAGATCTGAAGATTATGCACTGGGCACGTTCAGCAAAATTTGGAATCTGGGCTAACTCGTATAAGAACCTGTGCAAATAAAAGTAAAGTACACATCTACAGATGGATTCAGGAAAATTATACGATAGAAACAAAATGGAGAGGAGCTAACTAGCATTTTCTTTATTTGAGGAAATGCTACTTTGGGTTTGAGCTTGAATATTTTAAATCCAATAAAAGATATTGGATGAGATGATCCTACAAACTGACAAAAGTCTCAACACATGGCAGAAATGACTTGTGCCTAGAAATTAAGGGTCAAAAGACTTCTGTTAATAGCCAGTTCCTTGTTTTTTTATGTTATACAGTAAACACTTTAGTCCTGGAATCAGGAAGGCTTCAGTTTTCAATTAATTTACAAGTTGTGTGACTCTGGAAAAGTCACTTAAATTTCACCTACCTCCGTTTCTTCATCTGTAAAATAAGTATAATTAAAGCATCTACCTCCTAAGGTTCTTGTGAGGATAAGATGATATTTATAAAGTGCTTTGCAAACTTTAAAGTGCTGTAATGATGATAGCCATTAATAGGTTCACATGTAACCTTTTTTGCATTTCAGATCCAGCCTCTCCTTTAAAAAATTAGCTTAATTAATGAAATGTCCATGAAGATATGCATTTCTATACATGTAGGTATATATTTGATGAAGACAAAAGTATATTCTATTTGTGAGTAAATTTCATGATGGTAGTGTGACCATGTCTTTAGCTTTTCATCTTCTGTGATGCCTAGCACAGTATTCTGGATCTGGTAGATGCTTAATAATGTTCATTGGATTGATCTGAAACATTTTAAGACCAGACAAATGGTTGTACAAAAGCTATGACCATTGGTCTCTATTGTCATATTTGGTTTGCTCCAAAAGAGCAAATGTCAGTGCAAGAACCTTTTTCTATTTTTAGTTTCTGAAATTATGCATGGTAACTCCCTTCTTCAAAATGCCCATTCTAGCTGTGTTTATAAGGTTAAGTGACATACAGAATTCGGGGCCAGGAAAAAGCAAGTAGACTGTATGGAGTAGTGGAAAGAGCACAGTCCCAGCTCTGTTACCATGGGACTTTGAGAAAATGTCACTTTTCTAGGTCTCATCTCTGCATCTGTAAAATTTGGATGTGCATTGCAGTAATAGAAAAAGGGCTTTGTGATCAGCAGACTTGGGTTCAAAATCTGACTGTTCCAAGTCACTTAACACTCTTGTACTCAGTTTCCTCATCTGTAAAATAAGGAGGTTGACTAGGCTGATCTCTCCTCTTACTCCTAGCCCTAAATCTATGGTAAGGTAAGTCCTAGGTGACAGAGGGGAAATAGTACTGGACTTGGGAGTTAGGAAAGTTTTTAGTTGTTTTTCAGTCATGTCTGTCTCTTTGTGATCCTAGTTGGGATTTTCTTGGCAAAGATGGTAGAGTGGTTTGCCATTTTCTTCTCCAGCTCATTTTACAGATGAGGAACTGAGGCAAACAGACTTAAGTGACTTGCCCAGGTTCCCATAGGAAGGGAGTATCTGAGGCAAGATTTGAGCTGAGGAAGATGAACATTCCTGAGCTACATCCAACACTCTCCTGTACCACCCAGCTGCCATCCTGGGGATTTAGAAGACCGAAGTTCAAATCTTGTTTGGGATATTTATTAAGTTTGTAACCCTGGGCAAGTCATCATCTGTCTCAGCCTCAATTTCCTCGTCTTTATAAAGGTGGATAATAATAGCACCTATTCCATAGGGTTGTTTTGAGGATCAAAGAAGATAACCCAAGTAAAGTACTTTGAAAGCCTAGTACTATATAAATGTTTTTTATTATTATTATTATTAACTAATATCCTATAACTAGATGATTTCCAAATTCCCTGTAAGCAATAGATGAGCTCCTATCATTTAGATTAGTAATGTATATATTGATTAAATCATTTGATAACTGCTTGGTCCTTCACTTCAGCCTACATGTGTAAAGAAAACACTAATAACTGATCCCAACAGACAGCTAACTGTGAGGACTGACCTACACAGTAACTCACTGTCTGAGTTCAGGCATTACTGGGCTTTGCAGACTTGGGCTGGAATAGCTGACAAGTTCTCCAGGCCAACAATCAGAGTAAGGGGCATAAATTAATATGAATGGAAACAGCTGGCCATGACCTCAGCAAAGGAGGGAATCTACTCACTCAGCTATTAATTTGATTTTGGAATTGAAATGATGACTAACTGGTATTTCTGAAGTTCTTGGTGGACCCATAACACCATTTCTCTGAGGTTTCTGCAGTCTGACATAAAGAACACTTTTACACAGGAGCAAAATTGGAAAGCTTTTTTACTTCTGTACCCGAAGAAGTTCATTTGGCTCACATTTTATGATCCCTCTACTTCTGGAGCTATTTGTACTTTAATAAACTCCTAATTATCAACTGCTTTTCCATACTTAGCCCTCCATTCATGTCAAAATCCTTCATTTGAGACATTAAGGACATTTGAGACATTAATTGCTTCAGCAAAGGGAATTCATAGGAGTAAAGGAATCCTTCTCCAAAATCTTTATAACCTCTGGTCATTAGAGTGAATGGCAAGGAAAAAAATATGATGGGAAAGGGAAAATAATCAACAAGAGGGTTTCATAATATCGCAGGATTTATTTATAGCAGGAAGAAACTTTAGACATTTTCTATAGCAACTCATCTCCTTAAAAAAATTATTTTTTCCATTAAAATTCCCATGTATTCTCCCTCCTTTCTTCCCTGCCATGAAATTCATCATTTGACAAAAAGACATATATATATATATATATATATATAATTATGTCTTGCTTGTTTCTATTTATTAGTTCTTTCTCTGGAGGACATACCCAAGTTATTCTTTAAGCAATATTTCTTTTGCTATATAGAGTTCTCTTGATTCTGATCATTTTGTTCTTCATAATTTCATTTAGGTCTTCTGATTTTTTAAAATCAATACCTTGGTTCTAAGGCAGAAGAGCAGTAAATGGGGCTATGTGGCAATGGAGCTAAGTGGGTTTCCTAGGATCACACAACTAGGAAGTATCTGAGGCCAGAATTAAGCCCTTCCAAGCCTGGCTCTCTCCCCACTAAGCCACATAGCTGCCCCCTTTCCATTTTTTTAAAACAAATTCATCATTTCTTTTACAGTTGAGCAAATTGAGACTCCAGAAGTGAAAGACTCTTTTCCTCTTCCTATACCTTCAGGGATCCAACTCCTGCTTGGGAACTCTGTCTTTGGTTGTAAAAATGGATCTCATTTAAAAGCTTTCAAAGAGGTAGTTCTTGGTTAAGGTTCAGCTACTATAAAACAAATGTCTTTTAATGATGTCCATGTCATAAACCTTCAGATAAATGCAGCGATTCTGTGATGTATTCTTTCACGAATCCTAATAAGACTTTACAGAGACTAAGAAGCTACCTTTCTCATTATTACCTCCTCTTTCTCAATAGAAGTTCCAAGCCTTACACTTTATTCCAAATATAGCAGGGGTTATTAAACTAGGATCTATGGACTTGTTTGGGCAGGTAGGTGTCATAGTAGATAGACGACAGGGCTTCAAGTCAAAATACCTGAATTTAAATCCTGCCATGGACACTTACTGTGAGACCCCGGGCAAGTTCCTTAATCTCCCTATACCTCAATTTCTTCATCTCTAAAATGAAGATGATAATATTACCTACCTCACAGGAATGGTTAAGGATTAAATGAGTTAACATATGTAAAGTGCTTTGAAAACCTTAAATCACTGTGTTAATGCTAGCTATTATTATTTTTCAATATCTTGATAACAACTTGAACATAATTGCTCTTATTTTTAATCCTACATATTTTATTTTAGGAGGGTTTCACAGGCTTCACTACACCAAAGGGTTCCACAGCATAAAATTAAAGTTTTTTTTTCTTTTCTGTCCTAAAGGATTTTTTCCTTCCAGAGAACTTCAGACAACTGAAAGGTACCCTTGATTTCACCAAAATAATTACAAAGAAATCGACTTTTCAATACAACTAAAGAGCAATCTGTATAAAGGAAAATTTCCAAATTCTAGGGATTTTTTTTGGGTCTGTGCACATAGAAGGGACTAGAAACTACTATCTAGATGGGGCACATGTGTAAAGGGGAGGTTTAAGAAACTTTCAAATTAATTTTGATTAGGAATGTGACAAATATCCTACCTAGATACCAACTGGAGAGCATCTCTTTAAGACAAGTTCCCATCCCCAGCTGTTTTCTCTCCCTGTATAGCTATGCCCCTACGGTCAGTGATGCTAGGGTAGCTATCTAGCTCTTAATGTTCACTGGACCCACTGCAAGTTTGACAATAGAGAGCTACATTGTATTAGAAGATGGAGTTTTACTGCGCTCTTCTTGTCATATATTCAGTATCCCCTGTGAAATCACGAGGACAAATGCAAGCCTCACATATAAATGGCACTTTGCAGTTTACAATATGGCATATCCAGAAAAAATTGAAGCTGTTCCTTAGAATAGTGTCTTAAAACAACCTGGAAAAAGTCCTGTGATACTAAGATAGGAATCAGAGTTCATAAAATATTGGGAAACTGTGGTTCCCCTTCCTTTTATGAGAAAGGTTCAAAATGTGCTGAAGTCTTGTCTTTTCAAATAGGTGGTAAACTCCTTGAGGCTCTCTTTTATTTTTCTGTGCATGCACCACAACACTAACTAAATGGATTTCCACAATGCAAGCAATCAGTAAATACTTTTTGATTAATTGCATTTTGGGTTGTCTTCCCCCACATCTTTGGATCAATTTATTACACAGATCCCTAGCATTTAAAACTATCAGGGACTTCAGAGATAATCCATTCCAATTCTTTTCATTTTTATAAGTGAGGAAAATGGGGTCTAATACAAATATAATGTTTCTATTTTTAAATAAATAACATTTGCAACTCTGAACACTGGGATTCCTCTGCCTTGCATTTACTAGAAAATGTATTAGCTTAGAACAAATGCATGCAGGTTCTTAAAATTCCCAGTCCTGCTCTTGTATTCAAATCCAGATCTCCTCTGACACCAAATTTAGTATTTTTCCCACTACACCCTAACGGAGGAACAAATTCCCAGGACATATATATATATATATGTATACATATGTGAGTATACACACATATTTTATAATCTATAAAGTGCTATACTAATGGTGAGTAGTTATTTTTCATCTCATTTTCCAGAAAGATTTTGTTTCAGTCTGAAAATCCAAAAGGCCTTTTAAAAGTGGGACCAGTATCCCACTACATAGGAGTAGTTACCGGAATGCCAGGAGTCTTGTTGATGGTCAACTTGCTTTTGAAAGGCTAATCATTGGTTTCTTATTTCTGAAGTCCCCCCTAACCAGTTAAAAGGGATTTTGATGTATATCCCAGGGGCTCCTTTTAATCAGTATGGAAGACACAAGCCCCCAAATCCCTTGTCTAATTCTATTACACAAGTGGCTCCAGGTCTTGCCCCAAGTAGACAACAGCTATACTCCAACTGTTTTTTCAATTCTTGGGCTGGGATGGAATAAAACTGATGAGGTGAGTGATGAGGCCAACCGCTCCTTGCTATGATTTACAGGACTGGCACCACAGTACTTGAAGGAAATTGCAATGTTGGAACTCAGTAAATGATTCATATTTTCCAGTATGTAAAACATACTTATAGTCAACTCACTAAGAGTTGAAGAGCTAATAGGTTGCCAGAGAGTCAAACTCTGGCAAACCTCAAACACACACAACACTGTGCAGGAGGTCGGGAGGGAAGGTAAAATTTGCTCGGTCTGAATAGTCTCTCGTTCTCCTCTCCTTCCAACAACTAAACCCATGCACACCCGCCCTGCCAGGAACAACAGAAGTGCCTGATTTGCTGTCAGTGATGGTCATAGATGTTCTGAGGAACCATTATGCTCATAACCCATTAGATGAGAAACCTCTCCCAATACTTCGACATGACAGCTGTAGAGGCGATCATTATTAGGTGAAGAGTTATCCTTATAGCCATATTCTAGATCCCACAGCTTGGCATCTAGAATAACCCTGGGAAGGGGACAGAGCTAAAAAGGGGAAAATGAAAGGCTTCTGGTGGCAGAGATATCAGGAATGGAAGGGTAGAGGCAGAGAGATATGCAAAAGTTACCTCCCTCAGTTACCTATTAGTAATTTGCTCATTGCTTAAAACATCCAGGACTAAAAATCCAGGATAAAGATGTTCCCTTACAATTTACTATTTATATGAAACTCAGAAGTTTGAAAAGTATTTTACAAATATCATGTTATTTGATTCTCACAACAACCGGAGGAATTAGATGCTATTATTATCCTTATTTTACAAGGGAGGAAACAGAGGCAGGCAAAAGTTAAAGTACTTGTCTAGGGGTACACAAATAGTATTTATTTAAAGTCAGATTTGAAATCAGGCTTTCTTGACTCCAGGTCCAGCATTCTATCCAATGAGAAAAAAATAATGGCACTGCTGACTATGGGCAGCAAGATCCTTTCCAAATGTCTCAGAAGGTAATTGCCTACATGGTGTGATTTGAGCACTAAAAGACTTGCCCTTCCTAAACATCTTTTCTCATGTATCTCAAATTTTCCATGGCCTGAAATCTCACCATTATTTATTCCATAGTCAACCATTAACACTTTTTTTTGCAAGACTTAGCTAAAAAGACAGCACTGTCTGTGGCAGTGAGGTGGCTCAGTGGATAGAGAGCCAGACATAGAGATGGGAGGTCCTGGGTTCAAATCTGTCCTCAGACACTTCCTAGCTATGTGACACTGGACAGGTCACTTAATCTCATTTGCGTAGCCCTTACCACTTCTTCTACCTGGGAATCAATACTTAGTATCTGTTTTAAAATAGAAGGTAAGGGTTTTAGAAAAAGAAGAAAACATAGTGGGAGAAGAAATTAGACACATAGTAGGAAAGGATGGATTGAGGATTGGGGGTCAGGGAAGACAGTGAGGAAGGCATATGTAGACTACGGGGCCCTGGAAAGGTGTGCAGGCTAAGGCATAGCACCATAGTAAAAGGACTTGCAATACTGAAGTTCCTGAGAACTTAAGGATAGGAAACAAAGACAAAGGAAAGTCTGGGAAATGATCTTCATCTGCTTCCCAGTTTTCTGAGGATTATCCTCATCTAAACTCCCGAAGCCATAGCCCAAAGCCTCCAGGAACACACACAAGGGATCCAAAGGCATCTCAGGGATTTAGTTAAAGCCTTGAAATCCCATTACCATTTAAGGAGGTCTAGGATAGATCTAGCTACTCTGTAGATCTTAAACAGAGTATGTATGGGAGGTTGGAGAGAAAATGTCTCAACGTTCTATACTATTCAAGGGATTCAATTATCTTAAGGAGTTCTATGGATATTCAATTCCATCTGTTCTCCTAGGATCCTTCCTGATGCTAATCATGACCAAGGAGCCAAGGAGCTACTCAGTTTCCTCCACTATCTTCTTGGTTCTTCAAGACTGGTCTCGGTGTGATCCACCCAAGTCAACAATAGCTTGAACGATTCCAGGATCTACTCTCAGTCCATTCCACATCTCTGATCTCCCAAGGCTGCTAATACCTGTATGCATGAGGAGTGGGAAGAGATACCAGCACCTAACCACAGTTACAGGGGAAAAAGAGAGATAGGTATGAAAAGGAAAATACAGAGAGAAACTCAAAGCTATGTGTGGGGTAGAAAAAATGAAACAAAAATCAACAAAAAGAGAGCCAGCTAGAAGAATCTGGGAGCAAACTGTGATTTGGCTTCATTTATTGAAAGGAATGTTTAGGAAAATAATAACCATAATTAATTCTGGGACTCTGATGATGCTTTATTCCTAAAGCAGGCAAGTAGTCAGAGCTACCTTATCTTCCTCAGTTACTCTTAGCCAGAATGTTTAGTCTAGGGGGAATTAGTGAGTTACTAAAACTAGAAGGAAGGAGGGAAGCAAAGGGAGTAAGAGAGTATGCAATAGCTTAAATCTTGATGCTGAATTTCCTGGCATCTGAGGTTATTTTTGTGCCTCTGCAATAGGTCACTGGAATGACTGCATTGTGATCTAATAGACTATAATAAGAGTTAAGTTTTATTTTTTCAAAACTGAGGGACCAGGAAAGTGCAGAGGGGTGGAAGGGTGGAGGAGGAGAGGGGGAAGCAATCTGAACTTTGGCCCCAATCCAATCTCCCATTCCCACCCAAGGGAGAGACATTCACAAGTCCTTACTGTTCAGGTTTGTCCAGTAGTTTCAATTCCTCTTCTTTGGAGGTTTCATAATGTTTCCTTATTTTTATCAGCTCATCCTTCTGGGCTCTCTGTGATGAAATAACAAAATGGAGGAAATAAGAGACTGTCTTGTTATATCATGGAATCTCAGGATTGGAAGGGATCTCAGAGATCATTTGGTCCAATCTATACAATCAGTTGAAGTCCATATGGCTATTCAAGCTGGTGGATAAAAACTTCATATGTAGGTCTCCTTCCCTGCACTGCAGAGATGGAGTCAGCCGGGTTTAAGCCAAAATATCAGAGAATAAAAGGTTCAGAGGCTGAGCAGCCAATGGCATCAAATTGTACAAAGAGGGACCCCAGATATTTATACCATCAGTTTAGAAGGGTTCTGAAGTGTATGCCAGTTTTCTCCCTTAATACACATAATTTTGGTAAAAGATTATAGACAAATAGTCCATGGATATTCATTCTCTCTTTCTCTCTCTTGGCTAACTATCGGTTCCAAGGTAGAAGAGTGGTAAGAGTTAGGCAATAGGGTTCAAGTGACTTGCCCAGGGTCACATGGCTAAGAAGTGGCTGGGGTGATATTTGAACCCAGGACCCTCTGTCTCCAGATCTGGATCTCTATCTACTAAGCAACCTAGCTGTTCCCCCCTGGATATCTTCTGCAAGGATTCTGTCTGGCAATCAATATTTTAAGGATGGCAAAACGAAAAAAGAATTTCAGACCAGGAGTAAGGAGGTCTAAGTTGAAGCCCTGATTCTAGCATGCCAGTTGTATGACTTTCCAAGTTTCAGTTAAATAATCTGTAAAAGGGTAACGTGATAATGTACTACCAACACTGCACAGGATTATGGTGAGGACATGCATTTTGCCAATTTAGACGTGTTACATAAATGTGAATGTTTATAGTATTTTCAGTCTTAAAACTGTTTATCTTCCATTTGTGATTCAGAAGTCATATCATACCTGAAACTTTTTAGCCCACTACTAGACCTCAAACATCTTAAGAGTCCTTTACTGTCAAGAATATTTCTAGTAATAATGCTTATCAGATGGTTGTTTTTTACAAAAATTCATCTAATTCATTCTATTTATTTGAACATTCACCATATTGAATGAATGAATGAAACAATTATATGTTATTTCATTTGGAGAATATAGAGAATATATAATTTCTTCAACATTTCTTCCATGATGAGAATTGCCACCACCAATGCAGATCAGAACTCACCTATGATTTAGTACCCAAGTCTTAGGAAATTACATGAGTAAGCTAAATTTAAAAATTTGCCCAAGATCACACAGCTAGTAAGATCTGGAACTGATACTAAGCCAAACCTGGATGCCTTCAATATAATTCTCATGCCATGCTGTGGAATTATATGATCATATAATTATTTCACATGTATATGTAGCCTCTCTAACTATGTTGTGAAGTCATCAAAGGCAGAAGACTTGCATTTTTTGTATGCTCTTCTACAGAAACTCACAGAATGTTAAATATGAGAATTATTTGCAAAATTTAATAGAATAATTTCCTGAGCCCAAGGATCGCCACATAACTGACAGATCCTCCTGTTACTTTTGGAGACTCAGCTCTCAGGTCACATTTTTGGTGAATTTTCTCCTTTGCTTTTCTATTCCTTCTCATGCTGAAGAATTCACTTTTCTATTCACTCCATGCCAAAAAAATCCACTCATAAAAATGTGATGGGTGCTTGCATTGGCTCTATGGAAATCCTTCTCACCTAACTCAGACAATAATGATAATTTCTCATTTATACACCAAATATTATCACCCTATCACTTTATGAGACTTTTTACTGCCTAATAATTTTTACCTTCATATCCATCATCTCATTTTACCCTCAGCAGTACCTCTGGAATAAAGTTGTTGTGTTGTTCAGTCACCTCAATCACAACCAACTCTTCGTGACCTCATTTGGGGTTATCTTGGCAAAGATACTAAAGTGGTTTGTCATTTCCTTTCCAAGCTTATTTTACAGATGAGGAAACTGAGGCAAACAGGTTTAAGGGGCTTGTCCCATGTTAAAAAACTAATAAGTGCCTGAGGTCAAATTTGAACTCAGGTCTTCTTGACCCCAGATCTGGTACTCTATCTACTGTGCCACTAAGCTGCTCCTGGGATTAAATAGCATAATAGTACTACTGTTTCTCAAATGAGATCTCTGAGGCATATGGAGATCAAGGGAAAGAATACCCAAGAGAATACATCTGTTTAGAGGAAGAACTAATCTTAGAGCCAGATTTCCTGACAACTTACTGATTTTTCCATCAGACTAGTGTCTATGAAGGGCAGCCACAACTCTGATCTTACCTTCCACCTCCAGCTTCACAGTGTAAATGAGGTTTCCTAGACTGAGTACAGTAACAGAGATTTAGATGACTCAATTCCTATTATCATCTCAGCCATCAGTCATCCTCCCACTAGTGCTTCTAATGGAGAACGTTGTTTGTTTTCTTTTGGTCTTTTTTGACCAGTTTATTTGTTATGGTCTAGACATGATTTTGTGGGTACAGGTTGTACCTTGGTGTAGCTCTTGGTGTAGAGGAAATACTCCTTTTACTAATGTATATTGATAATTTGTTAATAACTGATATTAGAAAAATATGTCTTGGGGACCTTGGTAAAAGACTTGCTGAGGGATCACATAGCTAGGATGTGTTAGAGACACAGCTTGAACCCCAAATCTATATAATTCCAAGACTAGCTTCTTTATCCATTATGCCTTTTTTGTCTTGCCTTCTTGCTTTTAGCAAAGACAAAGGATGGTCACCTCAGTTCATCAAGTCTTTGATACTTACATTTTCATACAGGGCTTCCAATGTTTCCAAGTCTACCACAGAATCATCCACATTGAAAATTGCTGCGGGGAGAGAGAGAGAGAGAGAGAGAGAGAGAGAGAGAGAGAGAGAGAGAGAGAGAGAGAGAGAGAGAGAGAGAATCAAGAAAATTAAAGAAAATGATGGTTGCTTGCTTTCCCAGGCAGAACAAGAGAAACCAAATACAATGTTAATTTCCTGGAAAGAAATGGACACTTACCAAAAGGCCATGGCAAAAATGGCCAATGACATTCTGAGTCTACGTAATAAAGTGACCACGCTAGAGACAGAAAATAATAATCTACGGCATCAAGTGTCCACACAGGAGCGAATGGGTAATACTTCTGAAGAAGAAGAAGAAATAATAGGTGAGGGAATCCTGAGATATCCTCATCATGGGAGCAGGAATGGTCCTGGTTCTTGTTTTGTTCTTGAGAGAGGGTGGCTGGTATATGGGGAGATAGAGGGGGAGAGAGAGAGATGGAAGTTTGGNGAGAGAGAGAGAGAGAGAGAGAGAGAGAGAGAGAGAGAGAAGGGGGGAAGAGAAGAGGAGAGAGGCAGATAGATTGAGAGAGAGAATATAAAATATTTCATTAGACCCCACAAGCCAACATTTATTTCCCTCCCAGTTTCCAGTCAATATAATATCACACATTCTCACACAAGCTATGCCTTTCAGCACGTTACTGTTCTTTTTCCCTGATCCCCAGGGGGCCAAAATGAAAGGAGCCAAAATGGTTTCTATCACTGGCCTGCGCCCTCGCCCTGCCTCATTTAATCCCACAAACTCCATGTCCCACTGCTGTTTAATTTAGGCTCTGCAGGAGAAGTGTTTATGCTTTTAGAACTAAACCAGGGTGTAGGTTCGAGGCACGTTTTTTAATCTTTCTCCCAGCCAGTAATTGAAGAGATTTAGTACCTAGTGCCATAGACTTGACTAAAGGATTCTTTCCTTTTCTGGGGGGAAACAAAGGAAATTTTTGCAAATTAAATTTATCCAGCCATGTGATTTTGAGCACCTTTCCACTGCCAAACCAACACCTTGTTGTTTAAGTTACAAAGAGAATGGAGAACAAAAAAGTGTCTATGGCAAATGAAGATTATGGCCACCTCCCAAATCCCAATTTTAAAGCACCTTCTCTGTCCCTCAATCTTATTACCATTTGAATTGTTGCACTGTAACCTAAACAAGCCATTTAGCTGCTGCTACCTGATACTGGCTCCACTTCAGCTATGTTAGATTTCTTCCCCTCTACATGGGGACTCAAACCCTGAGATTTAAAAGCCCTCAAGGATTTGGCTATCCGAAATGTTTGAAATAGGCAAGGCTCACATCTTTAAATAATTATTCAAAAGTAATAAGGTTTCTTCTCCATCCCACCCCCCACACTCTGTTCCCTGATTTTACATTGTGAAATTAACCAGCAGGCTAGTAAATTTTCTCCATGGCAGGCTAATTAATTTTATTAAAAGGACCAGTGACATTTAGAATGCCTTAAAATTTTGCCTGTCAATTATTAATCTGTCCATCCACATGACAATGGGACTCCTGGAGAAGGCAGAGGGGAAAAAAGAAAAAATGGTGAAGACCATCAAGGTAAAATTCAAATTTTATTGACATTTATTGAATACTTCAATTCGTGTGGCTTCTTTTTCACTTTCCCAAATACAATGATGTTATTCAGCTATTCTAAGATTGAACTCATTAGGTGACACTAAGTAAAGATCTTAAATTCCTGGATTCACCACTCATTGTAACACCTGGGGTTGACCCATGACTGTGTGGGGATGTGGATACGGAAAGATCAGGTTAATGCTTTATTAGCAAGAAAGTAAGGCTTCTAAGCTTTGAGTGAAACCCCAAATGCCATATACTTTCACAAAGACCAATTTGAAACCACTAAATGAAAATGCAGTCATCACTCGAAGGAAGGAGGAAAGAATTTACCCTCCCAGCAGGACTGTTATTTTATGTGTGTCAATAATATGAACTCACTAATTTATCAGATGGAACTTGCCTTTAAACCTCCGGCAAGCATTTAAATGAAATGGCCAGATACCTTTTCAGCCTCATGCAAATCCCATTACCTTCTTACAAAAATCAGCCAACAAAATTGTGAGGGGAAAGGAAAATACTCAAGAAAATGGGAGTATTTTTTCCGCATCTAAATTAAAATTTCAAAACATCCTAGTATTGCACTTGAATAGTGATGTGAAAAGATTATCATGTAAATTTAACTGGAGAGCACATTAGTTATATTGTCAATAAGCATTCTTTTTTAATTTAAAGATTCAATAATTTAGTCACAATATTTAGTAAATAAATATCCATTGGTTATCCTCTGTGTTCTAGATAGAAGGAAAAAAAAAACTATAAAATATAAAGAAACTTCATTAGTAATTGTTAATTTCTCACATGTTTCCTTTACTACCTAGAAGATGTATCAAAAGAGAAACCTGCAACCACTTTGGTTTCTACTAGTGATACAAATACAACCTTCCAGAATTTTACTGATATTGCAGATAGAAAATGGACAGAGAACAGAATATATCTAGTTGCATTCTCTCACATGCTGCCTGGAGTTTTCCAAAATCACAATGATTTATTCCTAATAAGTATTCCTATTGCACTTTTTTGACTATATACCACTCATCTGACAAGTATAATTTACATTATTATTATTTTTTTAGGTCAAAGATCTGTGATTAAGTGGTTATCTGGAATATATCCTTTTTAAAAGACCTCTGGATAAAATATGATTACCACAACCCCATTTTACAAATATATCAACTAAGACCAAAATAATTTGAAATGATGTAAACAATTTGTTTTAAGCTTCATAGCTAGCAAATAGTATGGGCTTTGTGGAAGATTAGAACCCAGGTCTTCTGTCTCCTAGTTTGGGATTTGTTTAACTATCCTTCAATGTCTCAAGCATCTTGAGGGCAGGGACTTCTTTCTAAACCCTACACCTACTCCTAAGACCTACCAGGTGATAAGCACTTAATAAATGCTTGTTGTTCAAAAATACAACCTCTAAAACTTGTAGTTTGTTATATTAATCTAGAAAACCAAGAAGGAAGTCATCACACTACTGAGAAATCATTCTTTGAGATGAATGACTGTGTTACCTGAGATCTCATGAAATCTCATTTTCACCCCATTTTGAACCTACTCCTTTCATCTTGCTATTTCAGCAAAATGAACAAATACCAACACTCCAAAAAATATAATTCGGTTAGCCTCAAGGTCCCCATACAGTATTCCAGTTTTGGCTTTCCCCTATATATCTCATTATGCCAACACGCCTGCAGATGTCTGAAAGGTGAAGTGTCAAATCCACAAAACGAGGATCAATCATTGCTGGTGGTTTTTACTTTTATCTTGCTCTCTCCTGAGCTGTCCCCTTCACACTGTCAGTTCAGTTAGAATACTTCACCTACACCTCACAATATGTCTAAAGGAAGTAGACACACGCTGTGAAGAGCTGGTAATTTTATTGGGTTCCTTTACCTTTAAAAATCTGTTACTTGGCCGAGTCTGGTTTCTGAGCTCCTTTTTTGCAGGGAAATTGAGGCAAACATTTTTATGTGGTCCTCTGGTGTCTGCTCTCTACTACAAGAATTTATATACACAAGGATCATTAGCGTAGTGTTTCACCCATTAAGATATAATAACCGTCAGCCTGGACAAAAAGCAGATCCTCATCACGCGTTCAAACTAACAGGCACACATAAAACTATGTGCCAGTTCCAGGCACAGGCAAAGGGTCCTACACAAAAGGTAAGCTTCCCTCTCAGACTTAAAAAAAAATTGGTTTTCACAGGTTTAAAGGTAAGCAAAGTGAAACTAGGAGTTCTTATTGCCCTCTCATCCATTTTCTCACCTCCAACACTTTTTAATTCCAAGATAAACCAAGTCCAAAAGACAAAGGATCAGTGAAGCTGTTGGAGGGAGATTCCAAGGAGTGAAAACGAAGTTAGCTGTCAAATTTGATGGACTCTGCTGTGCTGGGTCCCTTCTCCTAGAATCTTTGCATTCACACCCACAAACTAATTCTTCCATATTCTAAAGTCTTATGTGCTATGATTCTATGTCTCTCCTCTTTACTGCCTTAATTGTAGTTGGTTAACACATATTTGACAATAAGTCAATAAATATCTGGCAACAGATCGAAAATATCCTCAGCAGAAGATTCTAATAAGATGCCCCAACTCTGTTAATGGGAAAGACTTTGCTAACCTAAACATGCTAATAGCTTACTTTCAAGCCATCTGAGGACTGCTGAGGATGCTTCATTATGAATGCTTATTTTCCTATTTTCTGCTTATTCTTGGGCTTTATAATAGTTTAATTGAGGGGAGGGAAGGGGAAAAACATGGACTAGTCTAAAGTCCTAAAATCAGAAGATCTATGTTCAAATACTGACAATTACTTTCTACAGGTCACCTCCTGAGCTTTAGCTTTTTCAGCTATAAAATAAGGAGGAGGTTAGATTAGCTAGCCTCTAAGCTCTATGTGTATGTTCCTATGCTTCTGTTCTTAAATAACAAAAACAACAATATTTACTAATGTAAACTCCATCACAAGGTTTTTCTGAGGATCAAATGAATTAACACATTTAAAGTGCTTAAGGTTTGCAAAACACTTTAAAGTTTTTGCAAATTCAATTGATTCTTAGAAGAACTTCGTAATGGGGGGTCTATTATAATCCACATTTCACAGATGGAGAAAATGAGGCAGAGAGAGGTTAGCTTTGTGGCACAGAGTTTTAGTGAATGTCAAAAGCCAGATTCAAATTCACTGCTATCTAGCTACCCTAACCTACCCTAACCAGAGGGAATGAGGAGATAAACATCTTTCTTCTGGTGGATTAATCTAAAAATGTGATTGTCAACTAGGTATCTCCTACCTTTCCCTTCCCACTCCATGGTACTTCCATATGTAAAGAATCTTTTATGTCACAAAAATAAAAAGTAGGAGGAGGCAGGATTTTAGACTCAAGGTAGAACAAATGTATTATTTTATTGGATTTTCTGTTTTTTTTAAAAATCAGTTTTGGCTTTAAGTACAATTTTAGGGTCTCTAGTATTGCTTTAAGGACTAGGTACTACCAGTAGATTTTTTAGCACAAGAGAGATACTTTTTAAGCAAAGAGTTTCATTAATCATTCTATTTTTGAATTCCAAATAGAAAAATCGGTTCCTGGAGTCTCAGGAACAATATTTGTTTTTTGGCTTAAAAAGAAAATAGGGAGAGAATGACTAAACAAATTGTGGTATCTGAATGTAATGGAATTTTTCTATGCTATAGGAAATGGTCAATGTGATGAATAAAGAGAAACACAAATTTTATATGATCAAAGCAGAGTAAAGTAATCAGAGCTAAAAAATAATAAACAAAATGACTACAACTATGTAAATGGAAAGAACCATAAAAAAGTAAATTTTACAAAATTATGAAGAATAAGCATGAATTGAAGACCCTCTCATTGCAGAAGGTGGTTTACAAGTGTTGCCCACTGCATATATTTTCATACTTTTTCCAATATATCAATCAGTTATGCTGATTTCTTCACCTTTTTTCTTTTTTTCTCTTAAAAAGCTATTTGTTTTTTAGGATAGTTCTCTGGGAGAGATAGGGAGATGCATAATGAGGGGAACTATGGTGATATAAAAAGACACCAATAGAAACTTATTTTTTAAAAAAGAAAGACAATTATGAATTCTGAATAGTACCTCTTTTCTTCTTCAATAACAACACCCACACTTTGCTTACCTTGAACCACAGAGGTATTGACTTGGAGAGATAACAATTGTGAAAATGGAGAATGAGGTGATCAAGATAAAGAGAGAAGCATTTGAGAATCAAAAGCTATCCAGAGAGAGTAAGGGAAAGAGTCTATGCTAATAGCTCTATAACTTTAATCACCACACTATTTCAACAACATTATTACCCTCTTCTCAACACTTCTAGAGCAGGAATTATATATGTGTGTGTGTGTGTGTGTGTGTGTGTGTGTGTGTGTGTGTGTGTATACCACAATCTGGTGAAGCATATTCACAGAATGTCTTTAAATGCACTAAAATACATAAGACTAAAAGGAAACTAATGATAGCAAAATCCACTTATTGAAGTAGTAAAAAAACACAAATCTTATAAGGTCCAAGAACTCTTGTTCTAGAGAAATACTAAGTTTAAATATTTTCAAGCAATTTCAGAGATGAATATTGATTCCTTAAAATCTGTGTCAAAAATAACAGAAAATGAAATAATGTGGGAAAAGTTGTAGAAAGATGAGCATATTAATACATTGTTGGTAGAGCTCTGAAACAGTATAATCAATTTGGAAAGCAATATGGAATCATGCAAATAAAGTGGCTAAGATGTCCATACGCTTTGAACTAGATCAGTGATGGTGAAGCTATGACACAGGTGCCAAAGCTGACACAGAGTGCTCTCTGTGGGCACTTGGCCACCCTCCCCTCATGCCCCGCCAGAGTTCATTACTAGAAAGGCAGAGGGACTTGGAAGGTGCTGCTCCCTTCCCCCTCTCCACTGTGCCTGACAACATTTTTTCACATCACTCGCCTCTCTGCCCAGCAGCCCAATGGGAGCACTTCTCCCTCCCATGAGTGGTGTAAGGGGGGAGGGCAGGGCACACTTAACACTCGATGGGGGTCCTAGACCAGTGATGGCAAACCTTTTTTGAGACAGACTACTGGGCCCTGACCCCTTCCCGCCCCCCAGACCAAGTGTGGTAGCTGCCCCCCCCCAAGACTGTGTGCTGTGCCCCTTTCCTCCACTGAGTGCCAGAAGCACCCTGTTTCCCCTTATCCCACACAGCAGAAGGAGAAAGCACTCCCATTGGGCTGCTGAACAGAGGAGCAAATGAAGTAGGGAATGTCCTTATCAAGTGTAGAGGGGGGAAGGGCATGGCTAGAGCCCTCTGCTCCCCTCCAACTCTGCTGCCTGTGAGCTGTCCATCTTACCCTATGTGTGCTCCCATTGGCTGCTGGGCAGAGGGGCGGGGGATGTGAAAAAAATGTCATCAGGTGTGGTGGAGAGGAGTGGCTCTGCCCTAGTTCCTCTGCCTTTCTAGTAATGAAATTTGGGATTATTTGGGGGGGGGGGATGTGCCCATAGAGAGTGCTCTGCATGAAATCTTTGGCATCTGTGCCATTGGTTTGCCCTTACTGGTCTAGGAAAGTGATGAGCAAACTACGGCCTGTGGGCCAGATTCAGCCCCCTGAAATGTTCTATTCTGCCCAGTGACATTATTCCTAATCTGACGAATACAATACAATGAAACTTCGAAAGAGTTGCCTTAGAAATAGACTGACAGATGAGCATTTCCTTTCCTTTGGCTCCCTTTTTAAAAAGTTTGCCCATCACTGGTCTAGGAGATAGACATTGGGCTGGGAATTAAAGTTTTAGTTTAGAGATTAACCCTATAAACAATTGGCTTCTTTCTCATGCTTGGAGGCAGGATTCTAAAGACAATGGGACAGAGAAAATCAGCAGCTATTGTGGCATCTATATTTCCCCAAGTTAAGATTCATAAGCTACTTATAAATATTGTTTTTATTCTGACTTTAGGTTAAACATAAGAAATATCATTTTCAAAAGTCTAAGAAACTCCATAGAAATGCCATCAGGTTTATAGCCACCCAACTGGTTGTAAGTGGGTAAATATACATTAAGTTCTATGTTGGGGATGATTAACAAGTGTTTTCTACCTCTCCTTAGTCAAGGCTGCTTCTAGACCAAGGTCAAGAGTTAAAGACACAAAGTCTAATTTTTTTAATCTTATTTTTACTAATTTATCTTTGTTGCATCATCATCATTTAGTGCCCAAGGCAATTCCCTCTAAGTTGTTAAACAAGTGTAAATCAGTAAGATTAAAGGGAATTTCTTCTTCAGTGAGTATTCCCTGTACCAGTGAAATCACAGGTGTGGTCATCCATTCCCACCAAAACCAAAACCAAAACTGAAAAAATTTAAACTTCTGTTTTTAAAGAATTTTATTTTCCAAATATATCCCTTCCTTGAAGAGCATTCTTTTCTTCTTCTTAAAAAAATCCTTGCCTTCTGTCATAGACTCAATGCTAAGTATTGATTCCAAGGTAGAGAAGGAGTAAGTGCCAGGCAATTGGGGTTAAAGTAAATTGCCCAGGGTCACACAGCTAGGAAGTGTCTGAGGTCATATTTGAATTCAAGACCTCCCATCTCTAGGCCGAGCTCTCTATCCACTTAGCCACCTAGTTGCCCCCAGCATTCTCTTCTAACAGAAAAAGAAAGAGGGGGAAAAACAATTGAACAAAAGTAATCAGCACAACCAATCAATAGATCCATTAAATAGTATATAGAATATTCCATTCCCATGATCTACTCTGAAAAGAAGAGAGATTTATTTCCTCAATTCTTCTCAGAGGCCAAATTTGGTCATTATAATTACACTATGTACCTTTCTTTTTGCTCTTTCCATTTAGATTGTTGAAATCATTGAAATCACTTTCCCTGGTTCTGCTTACTTCACAATTGATCAGTTTATATGTCTTCCTTTGCAACTCTCAATTTCTTATATTTGACATCTCTTACTAAAAAAAAATCAGTTTTTAATTACTATTATTTTCCCCTCCCCTTGTTCTTTGCTGCTATTAAAAGCAGTGCTATGAATATCTTGGATATATGGGTCTTTCTTCCTGTCATTGATCTCCTTGTGATATACATCTGTCAGTAAGATCTCTGGGTCAAGGGGTTTTGATATTTTAGTCACTTTCTCAGCATAATTCCTAATTGCTTCCCAGAATGGAAATGGACTATCAGTGATATAGTGGGTCCACCTTTTTTACCAAAATCATTTCCATATTTTGTCATCTTCACCAGTTTGCTTAGTCTGATTTGTTTTGATATACATTTTAAAAATTATCAGTGAGTATTATTAAGAGTAACATGGAAGGGGCAGCTGGGTAGCTCAGTGGATTGAGAGTCAGGCCTAGAGACAGGAGGTCCTAGGTTCAAATCCGGCCTCAGCCACTTCCCAGCTGTGTGACCCTGGGCAAGTCACTTGACCCCCATTGCCCACCCTTACCACTCTTCCACCTATGAGACAATACACCGAAGTTAAGGGTTTAAAAAAAATTTAAAAAAAAAGAGTAACATGGAAGAAGTATGCAAGACCTTTTTAAACACATATTTTTCTGATCATTTTAATGGCTAATATAGAATGCCATAATCTCTGAAAAAAATCAAGACTGCAAGTAATGCAAAGGAAGTTAAGAAATATATGGTGGGAATCAACAAACTTCGATAAATTACCAAAAATTATATGTATAGAAAATAGCATGGAATATATCACCTGGACATATATGCTGAGGAAAAGAAGTAGACCAGACATGCAATAAGAACACAGTATAATTCGCATGGCTAAGTCAAATACTATACTAATATCCAAGTAGTGTTAAACGACCTAGACAAAGACTTCCAGCATATTGGACGGACACCTATAGAGACTTTGTAAGAAGACAGGGACAAGGGATGAATAGGATAAGAAGGCATGGATATGTTGTATTCTATCCCAGTATTAGAGAGAACTCGCATCAATGAGTTTATGGTGGCTCTAATATATTGAAAGTATGAAAAAGTCCTGATATAAAAGTTTCTAAATAATGCATAAAATGTTAAATAAGTGGCCAACATTTTAAAATATAGAAATCAACATTAGTCTAAATATGTTGCATTTTGAATGAATTTTTCAAAAAGATAATGTTTCTCAAAATATGAGTGACCCTTAACGCTTTCACTGGGAGTCTTTAAAGAATAAATATAGAGTTACAGCATCTTTCTGTGCTGGATTATCAGAAAAATCTTTTCAGTTATTTCAGCCTTTTTTTAGGATCATCACTGATATATATTTAAGGTAGTCATATACATTGGGGACCAGCTCAACTCATCAGAGCGTCATAATGTCATGGCACGAACAGTGGATATTTACAATCCAAAGAACTAGCCATAAATTCTAGTATTGCTACTTAATACCTGTGTGATCATGGGGAGTGACCTCCCCTTTCTGAACCACAGTCTCCACATTTGCAACATGAGATGGTTGAGCAATTGATCTTTACATTTTCTTCTTAAATCCCTGTGGTCCTAAATGATAAGTTAGAGCATATGTTTTTAAGAGTAATAGATAAAGAGAACAATGTTGTGAGTGTTGCTGAAGTTCTTGCTCCCATCCTCCACCCATTTTGGGGTCATTGTCTGAATGATATATCATTTTCCTCAATTTCTTGGATTTATTTGAATAATTTAACCATGACCCAACTTCATTTTCCCCATGACATTGTAGCCGCCTAGTGTCCTAGACTCTAACAGTCTAGACTACCAACAGACATCCTTTTGATAGGAGAATAATAATTTAAACTGTTGCGCTATCTCTCTCTCTCTCTCTCTCTCTCTCTCTCTCTCTCTCTCTCTCTCTCTCTCATGCACATGCAAAGCAAATTGCAAATGACGTTGATGGTCCTAAGTGACCTTCAGATGCTTGCGTCAGTCAACTGTCTCAAAAAGAAGACTATGTTCTGGTCACATTGCCACATCTATCTGGAATGCATTACTAAGAGAAGCTGTTGAGTGGGGATTTTTCAGAACAGGCAGACAATAATTTTGGGATTGGCTTAGGTGCTGGAGGCAGGGGAATGGACTAAATGACCATTTCACTTCTCAACCAATCCTAGGAATTTATGATTTTATGATTTTCATTAACAGGAAAGCACTGACCACACATTTTTCCACCATGTAAGCAGGTTCCTGGCAAATTGATCTTAGCAAGGGGGAAGGGAAGCAGATGAGCTAAGTGTGCTATTTCTGAGAATGAATATTTTACCAGACACTATTGAAACAGACAGTACACAGAGTGTCATAAAAGTCCTGGCCTATTGAATATAACATTGTATTGTCAGTCTTGCTATTGTCTATAGAGCATCCTGGCATGTTTTTATTACAAGCAAGTTCATGGCAGGTATGGTTTCATTACAAACATGGTAGTGAAAGCTTATCAGATACTTTGTTCTGTTGTTCTTCATTCCTGTCCAACTCTTTGTGACCACATTAGAGATTTTCTTGGCAAAGATACTGGAGTAGTTTTCCATTTTACAGATGAAGAACAAACAGAACAAACAGAATTAAATGACTTGTCCAGGTTCTCAAAACTACTAAGTGTCTGATTTGAACCCAGGAAGAAAATTTGAATTTTTTGAACTCAGGAAGAGAAGTCCTCTTGACCACAGCCTGAGCACTCTATAGTATCTATGAGCCACTAAGCTGCCCTACACAGCCGCTACTCTAGAGAAAACCTAGCCACCCCATCCCCATGACTGGATACTCTTCAAACTTAGACTTTTCAAAAATTGTGAAGAAATTTCTCTTTTCATAGCAGTTTCTCCACTCTATATGGGAATCCTTCACTAACCGTAGTGAGATGCTAGTCCCAAGTGCTGAAAGGTCAATTCATTAGGTTCACAGAATGCACGTGAGTAATTTCATCTAAATCAGAGATTCTTAACCAATTTTTTAATGTCATAGACACCTCTGACAGCTTGGTGAAATCTATAGACCCTTTTTTGGAATAATATTTTTAAATACAAAAAAATAAAATACATAGATTTGAAAAGGAAGTGAATTATAAAGAAATAGAGTTCACAAAATATATGTATTTTAAAATTCAGCAAATTGGGGCAAGCTCAGTGGCATAGTGGATAGAGCATAAGGCCTGGAGTTGGGAGGATCTGGGTTCAAATCTGAACTCAGATACTTCCTAGCTGTGTGACTCTTGGAAAATCACTTGACCCCTGTGCCCTTCTGTCTAAGAGTTGTTACAAAAAAGAAATTAATAGTTTAAAAATGATTAAGAAAATAAAATCCCAGAAAATTTATGGACCCTGGGGTTAAGAATCTGTGATAAACCAACACTCTCATAGATAAGAAAACGGTAGCCTAGAGAAGTCAAAATACTTGCCTACAGTCACACAGGTATTAAATGGCAAGGTTAAGTACTCTAACTCTAAATTCAGTGTTTGTTCATTCCTTTTACACAGTCTCATCTCTAGGAATATGAGCTACAGTGTGCTCTATCAGAAATGAATGTAAAATCGGCTATGATCATAGCTCTAGAACTGAAAGGGACTTCAGAGGTTAACTGGTCCAACTTTTGATGAGGAAACAGAGGTGAAGAGACTTTCCTGAATCCATTCCTCTGATTTCTGAGTCAGCGCTCTTTCCACTTGACTATGTTGCCTCTGTGTTATGGTAGAGCAAGAAGAGTCAAAACTTGAATAATTCCTGCTATGATAGGTTCATCCTCAAAAGTAGTTGAGGATTTGGCTGTGTGCCTTGGGTCATTTAAATAGGTACCCACCCACTGGGATGATATTTATTTTTATGATTTCTTTTAAGGTTAAACAAAACATCTTGTTCTTCTATACCAAACAAAACATCTTGTTCTTCTATACCAAAACCCTAGGGAACTCATCCCATTTTCTATCTGCTATATTCTCTGAAATCATTGACTCATTTTTTAACTCTTGCTAACAAAGGTCTTTTGGTTCTCTCTGTCTCTGTCTGTCTGTCTGCCTTTCTCTTCCTCCCCCCCAACCCCCTTCTCTCTCACTTTCTCCTTCACTTCTCCATCTCTAAATTCAAACATTATTGCCTTGTTTGGCTCTCACCTGTAGCTAGCCGGATGTGTTGGGGTTTTTTTTGCTTCACTTTCCCATTTTTATTTTTAACTTATTAACATGTTTTCTCCTCTAATATCTTACAATTTTCTCCAATTACTTCCCTGCACTAATTTCGTCAAAAGCAAATCTCTCAATCTTTCCCTAAATACAACTGAATCACATTTTTATGCTCCTAGGCCTTGCCATTCACCCTGTGACTACTACTTTTTCTTCTCTACCTACATTTGGTCTTTCTTGTATATACTGGCTCCCCTAGACTGTGAGCTAATTGAGAGCAGGGGCTGCCTGGCTTTTCTATTTGTAGCCTTAGCTCTTTGCACAGTTCTTGCACATTGTAAGCACTTAATAAGTGCTTTTCATTCATCCAGTTCTTTCAATGTCTCTTCCCGGTTTTTCCAGCTCTCCTTGTTCATCTTGGCCTGGTCTTCTTAGTCGGCTCATTTCATCTTCAGTATTTATGTTCTTCTGGCCAGTAGTCACTATCCCCTTACCATTTTTTGAATCTTCAAGGTTTATATCTTTTGAGAGAACTTTGAAAAGTGCAGCCTTTTTTTTTAAAAGTTTTTATTTTTTATTCTTTCAGTTTCATGTAGAAACAATTTTTGACAATTGTTTTTTGACATTTTAAAATTTGGATTTTCTCCTATCCTAGCCTTTCTGATGTTAAATAGTCTGATATATGTCATACCCATATTTTCATGTAATACATATTTCCATATGTAAGATTTAAATTAATATCCATAACTCCAAGTATTACATTTTATAAAATTTATTAATAATCACTTGAAGTAGAAGAAATTAAAAAAGAGAAATACAAAGCTCTTCCCTCAGCCTCCACAGCCATGTTCTGGGAAGAAGAGAGAGGGAGGAGCTATCTTCTCTATGTTAGTATGTTAGTGTAAATACGCAAATGGGATCCTGGGAAAGAGAGTCTTGGGTTGCGAAGTCTTATTACACACATATAATACATATTTCCATATTGTGTGTGCCATGATAGAAGACACGTATCACAAATACAATAGAAATCTCATGAAGGACATATAATAATGGAAGATGGCATGTTTTGGTCCACACTTAGATTCCAATAATTCCTTCTTTGGCTATGAATAACATTTTCTTCATGAGTCTCTTGTGGTTATCTTAGAGACTTGCTTTGTTTATAATGGTTTAGTCCTTCATAGTTGATCGTTATGTACTATTTATTTTAGTGTATGCATTGTTCTCCTGCTTCTGCTCGCTTCATTTTGCCTCAGTTCATATGTCTTTCCAGGTTTTTCTGAACTCTTCATGTTCATCATTCCTTATGGAGCAGTAATATTCCATTACAACCACAGGCCACAACTTGTTCATCCAGACAGCAAGTGATGGCCAATCCTCAGTTTCTAATTCTTTGACAGTACAAAAAGAGCTGCTAAAAATATTTTGGTACAGGTAGATCCTTTCCCCTTAACTCTGATTTCTTTGGGATGTAGACCAAGTTGTGGGGTTACTGGGTCAAAGGTTGTACATAGCTTTGTGGCACTTTGAGCCTAGTTCCATATTGTTCCCCAATGTATTATTGACCCAATTTTCCCACATACCCTCCAACATTTATCATTTTCCTTTTTGGTTATGTTAGCCAATCTGGTAGGTGAGAGGAGGTATCTCAGAGTTGTTTTAATTTACATTTCTCTAATGCAATGGTGATTTGGGGCATTTTTCCCCTATGACTATGGATAGTTTTAATATCTTCCTCTGAGAACTGTGTGTTCATATCCTTTGACCATTTCTTGATTGGGGAAATGTTTTGTATTCTTATAAATTTGACTCAGTGCTCTATATATTTGAAAAATAAGGCTTTTGTCAGAGATACTTGCTATAAAATTTCCACCAAATTTGTTGTTTCTCTTCTAATCTTGATTGCATTGGTTTTATTTCTGTAAAAACATTTTAATTTAATGTAATCGAAATTATTGATTTCATATTTTTTAATGTTATCTATAAGTTTGGTCATAAATATTTCCCTTATCCATAAATCTGACAGATAAACTTTTCCATGTTCCTCTAATTTGTTTATGATGCCACTTTTTATTTCTAGATGAAGCATCTATTTTGAATTCATCATGGTATATAGTGTGACATGTTGGTCCATGCCTAATCTCTACCATACTGTTTTCTATTTTTCTCAGAAGGTTTTGGCCAATAGTGAGTTCTTTCCCCAAAAGCTTGGATCTTTGATTTTATCAAACACTAAGTTGCTATGGACATTAACTACCATGTGTTGATCACCTATTCCAGTGATCTGTCACTACCAGATTATTTTGATGATTACTACTTTATAGTATAGTTTGATACCTGGTACAGCCAGGTCTCCTTTCTTCATACTTTTTTCATTAATTCCTTTGATATTCTTGGATTTTTGTTCTTCCAGAAGAACTTTGTTATTTTTCTTTTCTAATTCCATAAAATAATTTTTGGGAAGTCTGATTAGTATGGCACTGAATAGGTATATAATTTAGGTAGATTTCCATTTTCACTATATTGACTCGGTCCATGAGCAATTAATGTTTAGCCAACTGTTTAGGTTTGACTTTATTTGCATAAAGAGTGTTTTGAAATTGTGTTCATAGAGTTGCTGGGTTTGTTTGGTAGTTATACACCCACGTATTTTATATTTATTTGAAACTATTTTGAATTCAATTTCCTTTATTAATTCCTACTGTTGGTGGTAAATAGAAATGCTGATTGTTTATGTGGGTTTATTTTGTATCCTGTGACTTTGCCAAAGTTGTTAATCATTTCTATTAGTTGTTTTGAATAATTCTCTAGATATAGCAGCATATAATCTACAAGAAGTGATAACTTTGTTTCTTCATTGCCTATTCTATTACCTTCAATTTCTTTTTCTGCTCTTATTGCTATAGAATAAATTTCTAATACAATATTAAATAATAGTAGTGACAACGGGCATCTTTGCAGGATCTTCATTTGTCCCCATTACAGATAATGCTTGCTGATGGCTTTAGATAATGCCATTTTTAAATTTAAGGAAGGGCCTCTTTATTCTGAAGTTCTCTAATTGTTTTTTTAAATAAGGAATAGGCGTTATATTTTGTCAAATTTTTTTTTGCATCTACTGAAATAATCATGTAATTTCTGTTCATTTTGTTATTGATATGGTCAATTATATTGATGGATTTCATAATATTGAACTATCCCTGCATTCTTGGTATAAAACCCACTTGATTGTGATGTCTTGTGATAAGTCTTGTAATAAGATGTTCTAATCTTCTTGCTAGTATTTAACTTTTTGTGTGTGTGTGTGTGTGTGTGTGTGTGTGTGTGTGTGTGTGTGTGATTCATCAGGGGAGATTGGTTGATAATTTTCTTTCTCTGTTTCATCTCTTAATGGTTTCAGTATCAATAGCATATTTGTGTCATAAAAAGTATTTGGAAGGATTCTTTCTTCTCCTATTTTTCTAAATAGTTTATGTAGTATTGGAGTTAGTACGTTCTTTGAATGTTTGGTAAAATTCACTTGTGAATCCATCTGGACCTGGGGCATTTTTCTGAGGGAGTTCTATCATGGCTTGTTCAATTTCTTTTTTCTGTGATGAGGGTGTTTAAATATTCTATTTCGTCTTTTGTTAATCTGGGTAGTTTATATTTTTGTAAGTATTCATCTATTTCACTTAGATTGTCAGATTTATTGGCATATATTTAGACAAAATAACTTCTAATAATTTCTCTCTTCTTTGGTTGTGGTTTCATCTTTTTATTTTTGATACAGGAAATTTGCTTTTCTTCTTTCTTTTTTTAAAAATCAAATTAACCAATGATTTGTCTATTTTATTTCTTTTTTCACAAAACCAATTTATTTATTAGTTCAATATATCTTACTTTTAATTTTGTTAATCTCACCTTTGTTTTTCAGGATTTTGAATTTGGTTTTTAAGTGTAGATTTTTTTTTATATTTTTAAACCCTTAACTTCTGTGTATTAGTTCCTTGGTGGAAGAGTGGTAAGGGTAGGCAATGGGGGTCAAGTGACTTGCCCAGGGTCACATAGCTGGGAAGTGTCTGAGGCCAGATTTGAACCTAGGACCTCCTATCTCTAGGCCTGGCTCTCAATCCACTGAGCTACCCAGCTGCCCCCAAGTGTAGATTTTTAATGTGTTCTTTTTTTGACATTTTTTTAGTTGCATGCCCAATTAATTGTTCTGTTCTTTCTCCAATTTATTGATATAAGCATTAAGAGATATGAATTTCCCCATAAGTATTGTGTATTATGGTCTGAAAAATATGTACTCAATATTTTTTTCTCTACATTTGGATGTGAGGTTTTTATTCACAATGATGTTGCCGATTTTTGTGAAGATACCATCTACTGCTAAGAAAAAGATGTATATCTTTCTATTTCCATTCAGTTTTCTTGAGGTCTATCATATCCAGCTTTTCTAAAGTTCTATTTGCCTCCTTAAATTTTTTATTATTTTTTTTTATTTATCTACTTCTGAGATGGGAAGGTTGAAGATCCCCACTCATAATGTTTTAATATTAGTTTCCTCTTGTAATTCATGTAACTTTTCCTTTAGGAATTTGGATACTACACCATTTGGTGCATATAGTTTAATGTTGATACTGTTTCATTGTTTATGGTGCCCTTTTATTATGATATAATTTCCTGCCTTATTTCTTTTGATTATAATATTTTCTACTTTTGCTTTGTCTGAAATCATGATTGCTACCCCTGCTTTTTTTATTTTATTTTAGCTAAGGTACAGTTAATTCTGTTCTAGCCTCTTACTTTTACACAGTGTATGTTTCCTTGTTTTAAATGTGTTTCTTGAAGACACCATATTGTGAGGTTCTTTTTTAATTCACTTTGCTCCCCTTTTCCATCTTATGGGTGAGTTCATCTCATTCACATTCATAGTTATGATTAATAATTATGTGTTTCTCTCTATCTTATTTCCCCCTCTACTTGTTCTTCTCTCTCTCCTTTCCTTGTTCACAGATGTTTTGTTTTCAATAACCACCTCCCCCAATTCACTCTCCTTTTTGTTCACTCTCCCCTCATTCTCCCTTCACTCCTACTACTTTACTACTACTTTACTGTAAAGTATGCTACAGGGTAAAGTAGGTTTCTATATATCTGACTGTGGGTGTTGTCCGATTCTGAGCTAGTTCTGATTAGAGTAAAGTTTAATCAGAATCACATCCCCATCTTCTCCTTAATTGTACTTGTTTCTTATGTACTTCTTATTGAGAGTTACCTTATGCCCTTCTCTCCTTTTCTATTCTTCCCATGTCTTCTTCTTACTTCCTCCCCCTTTTAAAAAAATTCAGCCCATCTTATTTAGCTCCCTTTCTTCTTTCTATGTATAACTTATTTTCATTTCCCTAATAGTGATAAAATTCTTAAAGTATCTTAGGTACTTTATATATCTTGAATACTTTAAGCACCTTGTTTTTCTTAAGTATCATATATATCTTAATTGTTTAAATCACCACCTTCCCAGTTATGAATATACTCTGTCCAACCTTATCTGAAATCCTTATGTTTTCACTTTACCTTGTTATGGTTCTTCTGAATGATGAATTTGGTCATCAAATTTTCTTTTCAACTCCGTTTTATTTTAGTCAGTAAAGTCTGAAATTCTTCAATTTCATTAAACATCATTTTTCCCTTGAAGAATTATAAACAGTTTTGTTAGGTATATAATTCTAGGTTGTAATCCTAGATCTTTAGTCTTTTGGAGGATCATACTTCATGTCTTCTGGTAATTTAATGTAGAGGCTATTAGGTCTTGTGTAATACTGAATGTGGCTGCTTGATATTTGAATTATTTCCTTCTGGCAGCTTCTAGTATTTCTTCCTTAGCCTGGGAGTTCTGGAAATTGGCTACAACAGATGGGTATTTATGGTTGGGTTTCTTTCAGGAGGTGATCAGTGGATTCTGCTTCTATTTTCCCCTCTTGTTCAAGGATATCAAGGCAGTTTCCCCTAACGATTATTATAATATGGTATTCAGGTGTTTTTTTTTTTAATTGTGACTTTCAGATATTTCATTGATTCTTAGACTATTTCTTCTGAATCTATTTTCCAGGTGAGTCATTCTTCCAGTTAGACATTTTAGATTTTCTTCTTTTTTTAACTTAAAAAATTTTTGTTTTATAGTTTCCTGTTGTCTTATGGATTCATTAGCTTCTATTTGCCCAATTCTAAGTTTTAGGAAGTTATTTTTCCCTTGAGATTTTGTGTTTCCTTTTCCACTTGACTAATCCTATTCTTTAAAGAATTGTTCTCTTTAGTGTTTTTTTTTTTTTGCCTCCATTTTCATTTGCTTGATTCTATTCCTTAGGGAGCTGTTTTCTTCAGTGAATTTCCCCCAAGCTATTGAGTTTTTCTTTCAATTCTCTTATCATTTGGTTTTTTAAATTTTTTTCAAGTTCTTCCAGGGATTCTTTTGAGATCTGGCATTCTTCCATACTTCCCTTTGAGGCTTCAGATGTTTCCTTTTGGACATTGCTATCCTCTGCTGAGTTCATATTTTGCCCTTCCCATCACTAAAGTAATTTTCTAAAGTTAAGGTTTGGGTTTTTTTTTGTCTTTTGCTCATTTTTCTAGTCCCCTTCCCCCCCCCCCAATTACCCTCATCTATCTGTTACGAGTTTTCTCTGTTCCTGGGATAGAAGGTGTACTGCTCTAAGATTTCAGAATACCCTTCTCTGGTACTTGGGTTAGGACTGGCTCTCCTTGTTTCTCATGGTGTATCTGCCAAGGAGGTGATTCTCCTGGCTCACTCTGAGAAGGTTTTCAGCTATTTTGAGCAGCTATATTTTGTACCTCATGCTACCAGTTCCCCATTTGTTTTGTGAGTTGGGCTGGTCCCCACTCTGCTGCTTTTCTGCCCCTGCTAAGTGGTATGGGCTAGACAAGCTCCCTGCCTTGAGTTCCATCACTCCAGGCACTCTTCTGGCACATGGGAGAGCAAGCAGGTTACTTCACTGAAATTCTAGTTCACCCTCTCTGCTCCCCTATAGCCCAGGGGTCTACAGCCACATGGGACTGAGTAGGTCACTCTGGTTCTGGTTCTTCGCCTCTGCTCTATTGTAACCCCAGGGTTCTAGTGCCATGTGAGAGTTTATAGGTTTCCTGACTTCTCTACCTGTGTAGAGTGGCTCTGGCTAGGCTCATTCTGATTTTGCATCTTTATTGCCTCTGACAAGAGTCATGGGCTGCTCCAAGATCTGCTGGTTCTTACAGATACTATGCTGCCTAGGCTGCTGCTTCCTCTTACCCCAGTGAGATGTGTTCCTATAGCTTTTTTGTTTTGTAGTGATTTATTTTCTTTTTGTGGGTGTGTCCATGGAGGGATTAGGAGAGTAGAGCTTCCTTTACTTTGTCATCTTAAACCTTATACTTTTTGAAGGATTCTACTTATTCCCCATTGAAATAATAATTACAGGAAGAGACAGTATGAAAAGAGATTAAAGAAGCCATGAGCCAATAGGCTTAGAATAACATGGGCTACACATGATTCTGAGAACAAATCTCAATTGGTATTCATATGGCACTGGACTGACCAAGACTACAGTTAGCCATTTTATGTAATATTGTTAAAATAAATATTATTTTATAATATTTCCATAAATAACAATAAAATATTTTATAATGGCATTTCCAGAATAAATGTCCTTAATGACATAATTGAAAAAAACTTCTCAAAGGACCACTTCATTCTTTCTACCTAATTCATGGCAACTTATGTTGTTGAGATTCACTTTTATTTTTTCCATTCTAACAGTCAGATCTAGACTCTTGGCCAGGTAGTTTAATTACAGGGTGAGGGGCAGTTAGGTAGTTGAGTGGATAAAGAGCCAGTCCTATAGTCAGGAAGACCTAGGTTCAAATCTGGCTGTAAAGTCACCTGAGAAGTTATTTAATTGCCATTGCTTAGCCTTTACCTTTCTTCTGCTTTGGAACAGATTCTTAGTATTGATTCTAAGACAGAAAGTTAGAGTTATCAAAATAATAATAATAATAATAATGATAACATTGTGTCTGTCATTTGGTTTAGGGGTATTTTTTTTTAGGTCTGAATGGATTTTTTCCAAATGCTACCACTGGAGCAAGAAATTAAACATCTAAAAAATGCAGAGTTCCCTTGAAAGGATAAGCAGAAGCCTTTGATTTAGAGACTCCAGGAGGCCTTAAACAGAAGCCAAAATGAAATAGTTTTGAAACAAGGACAGAAAGAAACTTTTTGGGTAAGTAGAGATTCAGAGTCTCTCTATAATTAAATGAATATTAAGCAATACCAAAATTAAATTAAAGAATTAAACACCACTAAAATATCCCTGAAAAATTGTATGATTTTTGGAACATATCGCAAATGAAATGAAAAACAAAGATTTACATTCATCTCAGTAGAGAGGAGGAAGAGGATATATTTTCATTTTGGATATTCTGAAAGGGTATGGCATGGAGTTCAATTTGGCTTTGGAATTGCTTCCCTTTGCAATTTAATTTTATACTTTTAGAAAAAAATAACTGATTTGCTATTCATAGAATGGGGTAAATAGACACATATAAAATATTTTTTGGTCAAACTCACTCTGTTTTTAGCAGTATCAGAGTACCAAGTAATAACTGTCTTAATTTTTAAAACTAATAAATGAACAAATAGAGAAGACTTACCTTGTTGGATATCTTTCATTTCTAAATGTAAGCTAGATATCAAGATTCCCACAGTCTGAGATCGTTTTCCATCTAGCAGTTTGATGATCTAGAGTTAAAAAAAGATATATCAGTCTAAGAGATAATACCATCTTTAAGTAACCATATTAAATATAGAAGAGCTAACTAAAGTCTCAAATGATATTAAAGGGCACTTCTTTATTTAATGTACTGAATTTCCTTTAATCTTTTCAGAGACATTAGGCTGGACAAAAGTCAATTAAATGTTTATGTATCTCTCACTAAAAGTGGCCCAAAATTATGTTCTTCCTAAATTCAGCAAATCAAAATGTACCAAGCTAGATGTCATATAGATCACTTCTAACTTCTTTACTTACTTCACTAGAAGCCAACAAGAGAGGCAACATGGTATAGGCCAGAATGGTAGACTTAGAGTCAGGAAGACCTGGGTTTGAATCTTGTCTCAGATATTTACTGTGTGATTTTGAATTAGGCAGTTAATCTCTTTGGATCTCAGTTTCTTCATATGTAAAATGAAATGGTTGAACACAATGACCTCTGAAGATCTCTTCCTCTTCCAGCTATATTCCTTTCCTTGGGGTGTTGTCTCCCCCAACTAGATTATAAACTCCTGGAGGGCAAGGACTGACTTTTATATTTCATTATTTGTATCCCCCAGTGATTATCATAGTACCTGGCACACAGAAGGCTCTTTATTTAAAAAATCACCTTCTATCTTAGAATTAATACTGTGTATCAGTTCCAAGGCAGAAGAGCAGTTAAGGGTTAGGCAAGGGGAGATTAAGTAAGTGACTTGCTAAGTATCACACACAGCTAGGAAGTGCCTAAGGTCAAAATTGAACCCAGAACCTCTTGCCTCTAGGCTTAGCTTTCAATCTACTGAGCCATCTAGCCATCTCCTACATAGGCTCTTGATGAATGCTTATTCACTATTATTTTTCCTATGATTCTGTATAAGATAGGATTGATTATGAGAACAATCCTTAATAGGTAATTGAATTCAAATTCTCTCTTTTGCAAAATAAAGAAATCATACTCATGAGATGGTGAATTACTAGTCTAAGGTTGCACAAATGAGACAGATGTGAATCTAGATCTCCAAATACAGAACTCTTTCCACTAAATTATGCTGCCCTTCTTGTGACTGCACCAGTAATTAGATGGTAGCAACTCAGATTGCAACTCCATGTTTAGTAGATGGAGTCAGAATAATTTTCTGTGACCTAAAGTAGGTCTTCGCTTGGTGGCTAAATTTCTGGTGACATTTTCTCTCTGGAATTAGCTGGGATAGTTCTTAATTGGCATATGCATGCATGCACACACACACACGAACATGAACATCTCTACCATTGGATCCGTACTCAAAGCCTTTCCAGCTTAGTAGAACCTGCCAGTTTTCACTCCATGAGCAAAGACTTTGAAAATCCAGTTATTGGAGACATTCGAGTATGACCTTTTCAGAGGGCCAAAAATGACAACAATGAGGGGAGAAAATAACATATTTTATGCAATGGACATGAGAATGTGTAATCAGTGCACACAAATGATTATCAAAATCTTGAAATATTAAATAATTTGGTCTTGTGAAATGGCCCTACCTAATTATTTTTTGGGCCAGTGATAGGAAGATGCTGATAGTCCTTTGGGGCTATGCAGTTTTCCTTATGCCAATTACAGGCGTATCACAGAGTGCTCAAAATTTACTTCTGTGAGGAACTGAGGGAATAGATCCCAAGTGCTTTTACCTACTACAAAGTAATGAACTACATAATTTCAGCTTGGCCCTTGATGCTACTCTGTAATCCTATCATAGCCTATCATAACTGAATCTTTATCTCATTACAGCTTTCCTCTTTTGTTCTTGGCTCTTGCTACCACCTTTCTCTCACAGCAGATGACCTAGTATCCTACTTTACTAAGATCTGGCTGAAGCCATATAACATGTTTCTTCATCCTTGCATAATAATTCATTAAACTTTTGCAATGTTATCATTTATTTTTTTCTTTCTTCCAGTCACAGAGGAGATATCCTTTCTATTCACAAACTAATCATTTGCCTGAAAAAATATTGGGATGGGAGGTGGAAAAAATCCTTGTTATTTTTCCCTTAGAGGGGTTAAGAATCCCAGTATATTAGAAAGAGTTGCTCCCCATGGCACCAGAGTAGAATATTAAGTTAAGTCTGAGAAGTTGCAGTACATTTTGAGAGACAGTTCCATGGAAGACTGGAGAGATTGGGTTATAAATCCAGCTCTGATACTTTGACCTTCAGAAAGTTACTTCATCTCTCTAAGCGTCATTTTCCTCATGTGTAAAATAGGGACAGTATTATTTGCACAACCCATTTTATAGCATTATTGTGAAGATAACACTTTGTAAACCTTGTAATGCTCTATAAACATACATATCAACCAAGTTAATGTGATATATTATTCCTCTCTCACTCCTTTCTAGGGTTTTACACCTTGAAGAACATTGAAATGATGGTTTGGATAGATGATATATTAAAAAACGAACACTGTTGCCTAAGGAAGTGTTCAGTGATATATAATGTTTGCTAGAGTTTGAGAATACAAGCTAAAATCTTATGCCCTTTTCTATCACAGTTGTGTTTAAGGCTTTATATACAGCTATTGAATGAAGTGCTAGTGTCTTAAACATTTGTTTTTCCTCCTGTCAGTGACTAGCTTCTCCCCAGAAGAACAAACCTATTCGATCAACCATTTCCCCACAAGAGTATGTTTTATCATATATTTTTTCAGAATATACATAAAGGAAGAAAGAAAGCTTAGCTGGTCTATTGTTCCTGAAGACAGGATAAAAATAAGAGAGTATGGTACACAAATCAGGACAAGGCAAGTTTCAAATAATTTTACAATGCTATTTGAAAAAATGCTACTTGAATTGGACATTTTTAATTTACACACACACACACACACACACACACACACACACACACACGTAGGTTTCTAGGGTTTTTTTTCTTCTAATTAGCAACCAGATTAAAATTTAAATGGTAAGCACTGCCAATCACAGATGAAGACAACAAATGCCATGAAACCCTAGGTAATTAATTTGCTATAGCTTTCATAAAGATATAAAAAAGAAAATAGACATTAACTTTAGAGTTGTCTTTGAGTAAAAGTTTAAAGAAAGAGGGTTTTGGAAATTCATTAGCTTCAGGGTAGAAACAGTATATGCAAAATATCAGAAAGAGAAGAGGCAGTAAATAGTATGATAGGGCAAATGATAATAACTCATTTCTATAATGCTTTAAGTTTTAATAATAGCAGCTAATCTTAAAATAGAATCTTAATGTTTGTAGAGCATTTTAGATATATCATCTCACTCTGTTAGGTGGGCAATCCAAATACTATTATTCCCATTTTGGAGAAACTGAGCTTCTCAGAGACTCAAAGACTTGCCTAATCATGCTAGCTATTAAGTGTCTGAAGCAGGAGGTGAACTCTGGGCCTTCCTGACATCAAATTCAGTGTTCAGTCCACTATACCACATTGCCTCTCAGTGTACCTGACATTCTCCTCACAATAATCTTCTGAAAGAACTAGTAGAAGCAATAGTTCTGCAGAAAAAGGGTAATATTTACCTTTCTATTTATAAACAGCTTGGACTATCTAAGATGGTGACCAGGCATTTGTAACTTTACCCATTCCAATACTTTTAGTGGACTAAGGGAGGAAGCATTAATAATTTATACCCTTACAAACTGTCCAATAACTTGGAATCATGCGATTTTTAAAAAATTATTCACCAGATTGCTAAGCTCAACTTCTTGCCTTTGCCAGGTTGAAATCTATCACACTGCAATCTTTGGCTTTACTAAAATTATCAACTGCTATATAATGTGGTGGTACCTCCTGAGAAAGTGATGGGAAATACTACAGCCAGGGAACTTATTCAATTCTCTGACTTCAGAAAGGTGATACAATGTGGTAGAAAGAATTCTGCATTCCAATTCTAACACTTACTGACTACAAGACAAAAATTAAGTCATTAATCTTTCTGAAACTTAGTTTAATTATCTGTAAAATGGGGATAATAATACTTATATGTATAAGATTCCTGTAAAGAAGTTGCTTTATCCCCTGCAAAACTGAGTCATTTTTATTATTTTACAATTATTATTTCTTTAATTCTTTGCCTGGTCATGACTGAATAACTTTGCACCTTAATTTACTCTTCTGTAATTCAGTGATAATAGCTGTTTTTGCAACCTGGACCTACTTTATGCAGAGAATGACTAGATTATATATTCAATAATAATATTAATAGCTAACATTGATATAGCCTTTGAAGGTTTAAAAAGCAATGTGTGTATGTATGTACACAAACACATATACTGTTGGCAGCTAGATTTCTCAGTGGATAAAATGCTGGTCCCGGAGTCAGAAAGTCCCGAGTTCAAATCTAGCTAGCTGTTACACTGGGCAATTCGCTTAACACTTTTGCCTCAGTTTCCTCATATGTAAAATGAGCAGGAAAATGAAATGGCAAGCTATTTGCCAAAAAAAAGAAAACAAAGTGGACCATGAAAACTCAGACATGACTGAAAAACAACTCAACATATAGATGCATATAGGTATGTATATATGTATATGTGTATGGGTGTATATATATGTTATCTCACGTGATTCTCATAATAGGTCCTGCTAGTATGCTCATTTTAAAAATGAAGGAATTAGATCTGAGAGAGATAAAGTAACTTGCCCAGTGTCACAAAGCTAGTATATCTATATCTATATATCGATATCTTTATCTATCTATCTATCTATATCTATATCTATATCTATCTATCTATCTCTATATATCTCTATATCTATATATGGCAGGACTTGAACTCTGGTTGTTCTAACTCCAAGCTCCGTATTTTATTCACCTACATGCAAATCCTTCTGAGGTCTTTAGAGAAAGTTATATATTGTGAAAGAGAGATTTTGGAAAGGGAGACAAGATTGCAAACAGAGTGACATAGAATGCTGTGAAACAGGAGGGACAGGAGAAAACCCTGTTAGAATCTTCAGGGGAGAGAGAATGCTGGGAATCTAGCTGGCAGTTGTAGGGTTGGATTGAGACTCTGGGGCGAAAACTATCTCCAAGATCCAGCTCTGACCTCCTGGGAATCTCTAACTTGATCCAGTGAGAAATCTGGCTAGACTCTGAAGATTGTTCGGATTGTCTACTCTGCTGAAGCTATAAGTAAGACCAAACTGGAGAGGGAACTGATTGAACTGCTAAGTTTGCCTTGGGGAGGCTTTAGCCCCTCTAGGGTGGACTCGATCACTCCTGACACCTGACTTCATCTTTAATCAATCTACATTCTAGAAACTTATTCCTGTGTGGGTTTAGATGTAGAATTAGATTTGACAGAAGGGGTTTTTAGGCAGGGAGTGTAATCAGAGTATCCTTGACTTTGTAAAGGAATGAAGAGACTTTAAATGCAAAGTTCGATAGTTGGGCTATAAGATAGAGGAATTAGCGATAGGGAAGTACCCAAAACCCACACTCCTAATCCCATCTTCTGATACATTTTTAATAAAGCTTATTAGTAAAAAGAAGGAGTCAGATCCGTTTTGTACTGGCCTGAGAGAGAGAGTGCAGCCATCTTTGCTCTCTTGTCTTTGAAGAGACCTCTCTTGTCAGGCTGGGTCTGTCAAATCCCAGCCACCCATCTAAATCATCTATACAGGGTCTCTCTTCATCTTAACAATATCAATGCCCAAGAAAATGAATAACAGACAGCCATGCCAAGCCATTACTTGTTTGTCATCTCTAGTTGCTATATTTCTACTTTTTCTACATTTTTTTGCCATCATCACGGTAGTAGTAAGAGAAAGAAAAAACTGATCTGGGATTTGTTTAGGCTTCCCTGGAAAATGTAATATTCTTCCTTGTAATATGAGGACAAAAAACAAAATCACAGGGAAAATACATGAGTAAATAGAAAGTAAAAAGGGTGGAGGAAACATATTTACATATATTTATATGTATATATTTAAAACATATACATTAATCAAGTTCAGATATACAAAGTAGCTAAGAAGATACATGCCAAGGAAAAAGACATTTAGATTAATAATCAGGCTGAATATTTGATCAATTTGCCAACAGATTAGTAAGGTATCTGTCTGGGCAGTGCCATTAGAATGTATCCAGAGTTTTCTGGAATTTGAATACATTATCTGTGAATGCATATTTCTAAAAAACCCATGATCAAGTCAAATTATGATTAAAGCTAAGACAGCAACTGGAATAAACAAGGATATTTGATTGAACCGATTTCTGAAACTACTAAACTAAGTATGTTGGCATGAAGAGTTACAATTAAGATCAATAAAGTAAAGCCAGGGAAGGCAGTTCGGGCCAAAGATCAGGAAGAAAGATTCTCAGAGCAAGCTTGCTACGAGTTTGAAGGAATTTCCTAGGGGAAACAGTAAAAATCCCTTTGATTGACATATCATTTTTAAGAGTTCGATAAATATTAACAGAGACAAAACTAGCATGCTTGGTAAAGATGGGCAGTTGTGCTGTTGGAACATTAATTATCATGAAGCAAAGCTATATTTTTATAGCACATTGATATTCCTTTGCATTTAAGTACTACAATTTGTTTAGTTATTTCCCAAGTCTTGAGCATCTACTTTATTTTTATTATAAATGCTGCTAAGATTATAATCACATGGATGGGGCCTTTCTCTTTTATCACTGACAACCCTGAGGTATACACTTCATAATGACATCTCTGTGTCAAAAGAAAGAAACATCTGAATCATTTTTTTAGAATCATTCAAAGTTGTTTTTAAACTGTTGGGATACTTCACAGCTCCATCAGCATTATACTAGTGTGACTTTCTACAATTTATTCAACATTGGCTATTTTATTCTTTTGTCATCACTGCCAATTTGCTAGGTATGAGTTGAAATCTCAGAGGCAGTTTGCATTTCTTTTATTAGTCATTTAGAACAATTTGTCATATCATTGTTAATAGTTCATAAATCTTTTGAAAATGTTATATCCTTTGAGTACATTCTTTGGGGAATGATTTTTGGTCTAATTTTTTGTCTTCTATTCCAATATAGCTTGAGTATTAGACTTTTAGATATCTGCTGCACAGACTCCCCCAACCCCCCACCATTGACCATTTCCTTTTTAAATTTAGTTGTTTTGGTTTTGTCACTACAAAAGTGTTTTGGTTTTATACAATCAAAAATATCCATTTTTTGTGGTCATTTTTGTTCTTTGACATAAAATTCTTTACCAAAGCTGTGAAAAGAACCTGATTAGATTCCTTTAAAACTTTTTTATAGCATGATTTTTTTACATACACATCACATATATTATCTTAATCCCATATATAGTAAAATGTTGATGTAAGCCTAATTTTTTCCAAATTGATCTACAGTTTTCCTAGCAAGTCTAATCAATTGGAAAAGTATATAATTCTATATAAATGCCAATGCTTGAGATCATTTATATTATGAGAAATGCAAATAAACCTACACAATTCTGAAATATTATGTTATACATAACAACCTGGAAAAGATGAAATAAGATAGAAATAGTTAATATAGGACAGATTTTGGAAAGACAAGCATAAAATATACAATTAGAAGAGCTTTGAATTGGTTCAACCATTTTATAAAACACATTGGAATGATATTAAAAATAATTTAAATGACCCAAAGATTCCATGGTTGGGCATATTTGCCAGGAAAGTAAATGATAAAAAACTAAAAGGTCTCTTATACATCAAAATATTCATAGCAATGCTTTTTATGATAGCAAAGAACTGAAAACAATGTAGGTACTAAAGAATGGTTAAACAAATAATGGTACATGAGTATGATTTCCTAAGAAATGATGAATATAAAGAATTCAGGGAAATGAGAAAACATAAACAGACAAAGTAAGCAGCATCAGGAAAATATTATACACAATTTGTAGAGTAACGTAAATTAAAAGGATCATAAAAGGAAATTTAATGATGTAGAATTAAAATGACTAGGCTTAGCTCCAGAGAAAAGATGAGGAAAATGAATTTCCTTCCCTTCATCAAATAGTTTGGGGATTATGGCACTGGGATATTGCATGTATGGTAAAAGCTAGCCAATATGTTTGGTTTTCCTGTGTTTCCCCACCCCCCCTTTTACATATTTGTTACAAAGGAAACATCATAGGGGAGGAACATTGTGGGCTTGGTTGGGGGTTAGGGGGCAGAAGTATATTCAGGAATGACTATAACAAAAAAGGCATTAATTTTTGTTTTTAAATGCATTTGCTTATTTGGCAGGATTATTAGTTAATAGATCAGAGGGATTCCTTAGACAAATATGCCTATATTTCATCTAGGCATCTGATAAAGTTTCCTAGGATCTTTTTATGGAAAAGAAACTATACCCCAAAAGGAATGAATAGATTCATATCAATATGGAGAATTTTTTTAATGAGTGTCATATGATTATGTCTTTGTCCTTGTCTTTACAAATACTTTTATCCATGTCTTGCATTAATGGCCTAACTTTGGCACCAATCCTAAGTACTGAATCATTAACTCAACAGACCGATGATCAGATTGCATGATAAACTATATAATTAGCATCCAGTCTTTCCAGTATGAATTGTTAATGCTTATTTTTTTTTTGAGCAATCATGGCTCTCAATAAATAGGTTAGGAAGAAAATGTCAGGCAGGATTGGGAAAATGAAGCACTAGTTTTTTAATTATGCCAAGCTGCTCCTTAACCCAAAACCTAAACCTTATAAAACGAAAAACACCTAAATTCTTCAAGTAATATTGTATAGTTTAAAATCTTATAATATGATATCATTTCCCCCCAAAGGAGCAGGTAATCCAAAGGGATAAAGAAAGATACATAAAAGGTTCACAAATAGCCTGCAACATATTTCCAACAATGCAAGAAGTGTCATAAAGGCTATCAATCAAGAAAAACATGACAGAAAAAGAAGGGGTCATATATGTAGCCAGAGATAACAGATGAACAAATCAAGTGCTGTACTGGTACTCAAAGAACATAGAAAGATTTAGAGGAAGGCCTCTATTTTACAGAGGACTTATCAAAGAACATGGGCAATAGACATTTAGAATGAGAAGATGTGAAGAGGATGTTATTTGTACTAATAGAAGGAATACCTATATCTAAGCCATGACATCCATTCAAGTATTAAATATCTGGATGAAGGAAGAGGCTGTGGAGTTATCAAATTTGCAGATGACATTTATATGTCTATATATCATTCTTGGAAGGGATAGACAATATTCTAGATGACTAAATTAGTTTCTAAAATATATACAAAACCCCTGAAATAATGGATTAAAGGGGGGAAAAAGAACAGTGATTTAGTTGTTGTTACTTTAGATTTAACTAAATCACCTTCGTGTCTTTTCCTGATTAGAGAAATGCTTAGCAGTATGCTCTGATTGACCTCAGGAATTCCTGGAGTCTTGCTTTTCATTTCTAGGCTCTTGACTCACTAAGACAGTCATGCTCAGTGATATCTGGAGACTGAGGTCCCTGAAAAACACCAGATGTGTACCTATGAATAAGCTGGTTTTCAAAGACACAATGGGCTCCCTCACATAGAATTTTCTTAGGGAACTGTAGAATTTTAGACCTGGAAGAGAAGTTAAGAGATCTTAAAAACCACACCTTCTCATTGTGCCAATGAGGAAAATAAGTTCAGAGAGGTTGTGATTTGCCAATGGTCACACTGCTAGTCACAGTCTCCTGATTCTTGATCCAGTGTTCTTTCCACTGCCTCATTTCCTGAGGGGTAATCAGGATAAACTCTTGGGAATGAATAATAACACTGTAAGACTAACAATTTTGAGCTGATTCCAGAGCACTGGGTTTGGAATCAGGAAGACTCATCTTCATGAGTTCAAATCCAGCCTTAGACACTTCCTAGCTATGTGACCAGGGGGTGGGGAGGGGGCAAGTCATTTAACCTTATTTGCCTCAGTTTCTAATCTATAAAATCAGCTGGAAAAAGGAAATGGTAAACCATTACTGTACCTTTGTCAAGAAAATCCCAAATGGAGTCAGGGTCAGACACGATTGAACAAGACTAACAAAGACTTTCTTTGTGAAAATGAGCTTTGCTATTTTGTTTCTAACACCTCAGGATATAAGATAATACAAACTTTATTTTACTCTTTGAAACCATGTTAGAACTGTGAATGTTTATTCCCTTAAAGCTTGAAACCACACATATATGTAACAGTATCATAACCACATAAAATGTGATGTGATACGAATTCTGGAACTATAAGTTCAGTGAGAGGGGAAATTTTATAAATATCTAAAGAGGACACACAATAATTGGAATAATCATATGATCATAAATCTCAGGTCAGAAGGAATCTTGGGGACCTTCTAGCCCAAACTACTCATATTTAAAGATGAAGACACTAAAGCCTTCTGAAATTAAATGATGTATCTGACACCACAGAGTTAATATTAGACCTTGAATTCCAAGGCTGGAATCCAATGAAGCACCTCTGACTCTACTGCCAATGGTCTTTTTAGTACATCAAGCATCTCTTTGGATTCCCCCCTGAAAGATGATAGAAAAATGCTCTAAGAAACACGTGGTTCTTATAACTATTTCTTTCCTTCTGAGCACTTGGGATAAAGTGATTAAAATGTGCTAGGGGAAGGAGAAATGGTTAAATGTCACAGGAAATATTGTCTCTGGTCTCCAAAAAGGAAAATCACCATAGGGCAACATCCATGAAGATATGTCTAATAACTCCAAAGCATTTCATGAACTCTTTCTTTAACAAGATGACAGGGCAAAAATATGTTCATTACTTTTATATCTGAACAAAAATATTTAACTCTTTCTCATCATAGACTATCTCATCAATAGCACAAAGACAATTCTACCCAAGGAATTTTGAAATTGAAGAGATTATCATATAGATGTCTTAGATATCATCTACTCTAATATTCTTCAACTTTTAGATCAATGGCAGAGAGGTTAAATGATTATCTTTGGGTCATTCGGGAATAAGAAGGCCAACCAAATCTCAACAGCTTGTGCTCAAAATCTCTTCCCTGTGTGAATTTAGAAATATTCTCTGATATAATAATTTGATTACTATACCAGGTGATCATGGCAGAAAAAGAAAAAAAAACTTCTGTTTTCATTTGTTCTTTTCTCCTATATAGGCTTTGGGATAAGAATTCTGGCATATTTCTAGACATCAGCCCTTGGAAATAAGGGCTTTTGAAGTGGTGGAAAATACTAAAACATTACTCCTTAAAGCATGATATTTGAATGAGACCAATGTAAATCATTTGATCACATTATTTCAAAAACTTGAATGCATTTCTGTGGAACTATTACACAGTGAAATATCATGAAGCCCCCTGAAGTTATATATCATAGTACTAACAAAAATGCAAAACAATTCATTAAGTGTTTAGGGGTCATATGAAAAGTCCATTTCCTTTCTCCCTCCCAACTCACAGAGAACATGAAGAAAGTAGACAGCAATGAGCTAAAGAGTTAGGAGAAGGGTATGGTTGGGGTTTTGCAAAATTTTGCATAGGAGGGCTAACATTTTCACTGAAGTCTCTAATATATATAACCTGTTCAAAGGTACCAATAATCATAGAATCCTTCCAACAGATATCACAATTTGTTTAGCCTTTTCCCAATAGAAGGGCATACCCTCGCTTTCCAGTTTTTTGCCACCACAAAGAACACGGCTATAAATATTTTTGTACAGGTCTTTTTCCCTATGATCTCTTTGGGGTACAAACCCAGCAATAGTATGGCTGGATCAAAGGGCAGGCATTCTTTTAATGCTCTTTGGGCATAGTTCCAAATTGCCATCCAGAATGATTGGATCAACTCATAACTCCACCAGCAGTACATTAATGTCCCAATTTTGCCATATCCCCTCCTTGGTGATGGAATATTATTGTGCTCAAAGGAATAATAAACTGGAGGAATTCCATGCGAACTGGAAAGACCTCCAGGAATTGATGCAGAGTGAAAGGAACAGAACCAAGAGAACATTATACACAGAGACTGATATACTGCAGTAAAATCGAATGTAATAGACTTCTATACTAGCAGCAATGCAATGACCCAGGACAATTCTGAGGGATTTATGGAAAAGAACGCTAGCCACATTCAGAGGAAGAACTGCAGGAGTAGAAACACAGAAGAAAAACAATTTCTTGAACACATGGGTTGATGCGGACATGATTTGGGAAGTAAACTAAATAATCACCCTATTACAACTATCAATAATATGGAAAGAGGTCTTGATCGATGACATGAAGAAACCAGTGGAAATGTGTGTTCGCTATGGGGGGGGGGAATTGGAGGAGGAGAAAGTAAGAACATGAATCATGTAACCATGGGAAAAATTTTTCTAAAAAATAAAATTTTAAAAAAATCATAGAAACCTGAGGTAGTGGGAAACTTGAAAAGTCTAATGCATCACCATCTTTAGACAAAACCATAAAACTCAGATATATAAAAATCTTTGAGAATGGGAGATTTGTTAGGGTTTTAAAAATTATAAAGGATGTGCATTTATTATATATTTAAAATTATTTTTCTACTACGAAATCAAAATCATTTCTGCAGGCAATCAATCACAGCAGTGAAAGACAGCTGGATTTGTTGCCTAAGGACATGGCTTCAAATCCTTGCTCTGCTACTACTTATTACTTTGTGTGACCTTGGGCAAGTTATTTCATCTCCCTTAGCCTCAGTTTCCTCATCCATAAAATAAAGGAGTTAGACTATATGACCTCTAAGGTCTTTTCCAGATAAATATCTATCCTTCTGTGATCTGTGATCCTTCAGCAGAAAACAGCTGGGCACCATCCACCTAAATAATAGCCTGACATAGACTCCAAGGTTATGTGTGTGTGTAGAAAAATGCTTTGTTTTATATCATGTTCTGAAAAAGTCAGTTTTAGGGGGGATTGTTCAAAAGCTCCCAGTTTATCTTGGTCATATCTGGAGTCTGCTGAACTTGGCAGCATATTAACTTCTCCCAGGTATAATTACAGTCTCTGGAAGAAAGTGCAATTTGTACAGCATTCCTCTGACCTAAAAGCTGACCTTGTTCAGGGGTAAATTCGCAGGTTGCATTAAAACCTATTAGACATGCCTCGTTTAAAAGCAAAGCCTTTCCAGACTCCTACTTTATGCCAGTAAAAGGCCATGTCAAACATACGCACTCATCCATTGCCCAAGCAACTGTTGCAGTGCTCTCCAGAAAGGGGAACATTAGGCCCTTGTCTTGACCATCTGAGCCAACTCCTTATTATAGGTGTCCACATTGTTGCCATTTCTCTCAAGTACATTAAAAAAATACTTTTTTTTTGTAAAAAATAGACTTTCTAAATGGATTTTTATATGATAGAAATTAAGATGTAAATGGGAAGGTATATTTACTTTCCTGGAAAAATTACACATTTTCCACTCAGCCAGGTGAGAATTGCCAGGAAGGGTAAGATTGAAAGCCCAATGAAAGCTTCACATCCACACACACCTGACATTAACTTGGCAGGCAAATAAAGCACAACAAAATAAAAATAAATATTTCTGACTAGAATGCTGAGAGCAGGCCTGCCAGAAAGAAGGAGATTCTGCTATGAAATCAGTATGAATGTAGAAACCTTGTTCTTTTAGATAGTGTTCCTTGACTTAGAGGAAGTAGGTGATCCATTTTTCAATTTCTCTGCCCCAATAACCCAGCCCTGTATGATATGCTGAGTCAACTCCGTGTTTGATATAAGTAAATATCTTGTTCTTGGACTTCACCCTAATATTTATATTTCTTAATTTCAGATGCAATTTCTGTACCATATTTATTTTCTTTTATATGTTATATTCTTTGGTGACAGGAGAGAGGATGAGAGGTACTTAGTAGATAGAGAGCCAGTCCTCATATCCATGAAGTCTTGGGTTCAAATCTCACTTTTGACACACACATAACTGTAGTCCTTGGCAAATTACTTAACCTCTCAGAGCAGAAAAGGTAACAATCTGCTTTGGTAAAGGGAATTTTCTCATTTGAGAGTACTTTGTTAATGAAATCATTGATTGAGTTATCTTTCTCCCTATTTTAAAGCAAAAATGATAGATTAAATATGGAAATGCTCATGTTTGTTGATTTAGTTCAGAGTAATTTTTTTAAAAAAGTAATTTTGAGCTTTTTCTCTTTCTAAGGCTCTTATTTCAATGCTGGTGATACAGAGGCAAATGACAGGGTCCTCTTCAAGGAGCTTAAAGCTTGATGCTATGAAACATGAATATGCAAGGTAACATATGCCAAGCAAAATTCAATCTTTTCAAAATAATGCATACATAAAACGTTTTATTCATTCATTCGTTTGTTTATAACTCCACTTGCTAAGCTTCATTGCTCTACGAGATACAAGAAGACATTTGGTCAAACAGAAAAGAGAAGTACAAAGAATATGTCTTTAAAAAAATAATCAGCCATGGAACGCTAGGGTAAAATTGTCAGCTAGATGGAATCCAAATTTAATTATATATGATGGAGATCTTATTACACAGTGAAATTACACATATACCCGTATAGGTATTACACATGTACACATGCACACACATAAACAGTATTTATGAGAAAACTAAATGCTCCCTACAGAAGATGGCAACAGCAAGTCATCAAAAGAGCAAAATCTTAAACAAATTTATTCCATCTTCTTGTTTACACATTACGAAACACCTATTTATTGCTCAAAGCAGCAAATACTAAAAATTTGCAACCTAGAAATGGTTACTATTATACTGTCTTTCCACGAATGTTTCCTCACCCCAATCTCTTCCTTGTCATCCAGTGCACATCAGAGAGGTGTTCCTTGGTTCAGTTCTTAAATTTCCAAAATCATTTTCTTCATCTAAAGAGACTGAGGATCTTTTATGCTGTTTTTCATTTATCTTTAAGATATCCACAAAGAGTAGTGAAAAGCAGGTTGTATAAGCCCCTTGTTAACCAAGAACAAATGGAAGAAAAGGCTCAGTGCCATAACACCTAAATCCAGACTGTGCTGGGACTAGAATCTCTGTCTTCTCTGTGCCAGTCCAGTACTCTAGTAGAGGAGCCTCCTGGAGGTTCTGGCAAGCTTAGATGGCTGCATTGATGATTAAAATGATGAACATATTGATTAAAATTTATGAACAAAGGGTAGTTGAAGTTTGGTAAGATCAGAGAGAAGTATCCTCTAAAGATAAAATAAGATGAGAATCAATCTTTGTATTCTGTAGCATTTTAAGAGTTCAGCTATGCTTAATTCTTATTCTCATTTACCTATCTCCCATTAACAGGTCCAATTATCAAAAGAAGAGACATTTTCCCTTTCATCAAAGATGTTTTTATAAAGTATAGCAAACATTTCCCTATGGCAAAAATGTTGCTGCTAAGGAATGCATAGATGGGAAATGAGAATGGGGTGTGGTAACTACTAGGATTTAGACTTTGTAAGCCAAACTATAAGAGGGAGAAAGAGACAGAGAAGCAAGGCTTGGTGACTGTGGTTATTCTTGTCCCTCCCTACCATTCCATGTGTTCCAGTGGCTGGAGATGGAGCAGGTAAGTGAATGTTCTTTCTTGCCAATGCCAGGTGCCAAGTACCAGCTGGCAAAGGGCACTAGAGGACCAGACCTAGCAGCCAGATTGCTGTCTCTTCTCAACCGGAGTGAGCACGTAGCTGGGAAAACAAATTGGTTTTTGGCCTGGAGCCAGCAATACAAGTGTTGACTCAGACCCCTTGTTCCTCTGATTCTCCACCCAGCACTCCTCGGCTGTCTCATAGCTCACATCAAGTGGTGGCCGATTGGCTGGAACTGTTGTATTGCATTATGAAATGTCTTTTGACTCGGTGCAAACAAGCTCTCTCTGCTTGTGGCCAGTTCAGCCCAGTGTGCTTCTGGGCAGAGGCCTCTGTCAGCTTGCCTGATGCCGCCATTAAAATGAGCTTTCCTCACGCAGCCTGATAATCCATCCCATTAAACGTTATAAGGCAAACTAAGCTTCACTGTTCTGTCAAACTGTTAGGTTTGAATCTTTTCCAAGGCCTTATTTTGGGGACACATAAAATTTCCCAGATGAAATTTACTTGAGCATTTTAGGATCTCAACCAAGAAATGTGAAAAAGCAAATTGTCATCCTGTTATGTGTCAGGAAACATACTTGGCGCTCTCTTCTCTATCCTGTTGGGACAGAAAAATCTTTTTACTGCTTTTCAGACTAATGAATATAGTAGGTAAGCAACTGCAAGGAAGGCGAGAGCAGGTGAGGACTGGAGGGGAGGTAGGAGTGCAGTGCAACTCTATTTTAAGGGTTCTTTTGTCATATAAAAAGCAAACTTCTCAACAAAGCCCCATCCAATTTCCCACCTATTCTGAGTCCTAGAGCTACAAAAAACATTGACAGATCATCCCAATCACCTCTCTGCCTTCAGGAAGTACTACATCTAGCCACCTCCAAGAAGATGGGAGACTTTCTTGTTAAATCATTTTTGAGTCCAAAGTGTCTGTACCCTCAGACACCTCTAAAACTTCTCAAGCCATAAACAGTATAACAAATAAACAAGTATGCCATGGCCTGAGGGAAAAGAGAAATGGGGGAGGAAAAATGAGAAAGAGGAAGAGAAGAGTATATGAAGTGGGAAGAGACATTTACAACAAAAGTCAACAAGGACAACAATCTCTGCTTAGTCTAAGTATCTTCCAGTGAGGCATGGGAGATAAGGGGGGGAAAGGACTCTTTTGGGGGAATCAGAGCAAACAAGGTGTTCAATAATATCAGGGTTTTCAAAAGGATATGATTACAACTCCTATAGTAATAACTTAATAGCCCCCCGAACTATCACAACATTTTCTTAAGTCAGGGATTCTTCACTTTTTTGATATACCCTGGACCCTGCTGGCAGTCTGGTGAAAAGTTTAAATCATTGAAAGAAATACCATGTTTTAGTTAGAGATCAGTGAAAATGAAGACCTATTTTTTCCCTATTCAAGTTCAAGTCCCCCCCTTACACTTAGACAAAAACTCCCATGGGAGAGGGTTGACCTTAGATTTATAAAAAACCTCTGTTTTAACCTCATCCATTTTAGGCACATTTTCTCTTACTCAGTGACTAGATGCTCATCATCTAATGGGTATAAATCTCACTCTCCTCCCTTAAACCAGGGAAGAGAGATATCACAGCATCATCTTGGACTAAGTTTCATTTTCACTTATGTACGTAGGGACCCTCTCTCTGGTCTCCCTGCCATGAGGATTAAAAGGGAGAGAGACAGGTTAGGGACTAGATCTATGATTTCATCAGTAGAGGGAATTGTTAGGTAAGGAACTCTAATCACAATTTATAGTTGTGATCATCATCACACTAATAGGTAGCATTAATATATCTTCTTGAGGTTTGAAAAGGCAAATTTTATCTCATTTTGTCCTCATAACAACTCTGGGAGATAGGTGCTATTATTATTTCTACTTTACAGATGAGGAAACTGAGAAAGGCAGATATTTAGTGATTTGCCAAGAGCCACGTAGTTGGTAAGTATCTGAGGCCAGAATTGATAGTTTTAGAGATGCTTGGAGTAACAAGAGAGTAAGTGACTTGCCAGTGTGCACTGGAATGAATCTTGAACCTAAATTTTCCTTGATTCAAGGTTCTCATTATCCTTGATATTATTTCTCCATACAAAGTAGATTTATGTACACTTATTAAATGTTTGCTGAAGTTCATGAATTGAATCTGAATCCCTACTTTTCAGGAAAAACTTATAAGAGCTCTGAAAATTTTAGAGAGAAGGAAAAAAAAGATATGATTAATAGTTTGTACTATCTGTCCTTTCTACCTTGTCTCTATAATTCTCCACTTAAAATACAGACTTGAAGAATGGTCCTACCTATATCTTTGATGCTTCAAATAGGGCTGTCTTTATGAAAATCAGCATACACGTTAAACTTTCAAGAACATATGCTAATAATTACTCAAAGCTGGTTAGAGATAATGGGCAACAGAAAAGTTATTATCTTCAATGTCATCCTATGTCTTTGATATGATAATCATGGCATTTGAGGACTCAGAAATGATGGATGGACTTTGATTTAGATTGTACACATGATGCAAATTACCTGGCATTTCCCCATTCACTTTTGGAAGACAGATAGTGAGTGATGCTGAGCACTGTTGCCTAGAGGGCCAGCCTGAAGCCAATGGACCTCAAAGTATCTGAAACAAATTCTAACAGGAAAGGCTCCTCAATATAATTATAATTGATATTATACTCTGCTTTTCTATCCAGAGAAATTCAAAGGGTATCCATCACCTACAAGAGCTTGGCAAATAGGCTTGAAAAACCATCAACAACAGTAAAGATTTCAATTTGGCCTCTGATAGTCCAGAGTTCCCAACCTCCTGTTTACTAAGGCAATTATTCATTGTTTACTTTCCAACTATCTTTCTTCCCTAAACTAGCAAAATCCACACTCAGCTAGGATCAAAGGGAATCAATCAATAAAAGACTAAATATTTATTATTTGTTGACTCTGTATTAAGCATTATACTCAGTGTTAGGGATAAAAAAAAAAAAGACACTCCTTTCCCTACAAAAAATCCCCCCACAAACCACTCACCCTAAAACAGACCCAGCCCTCAGGAGGCTTACATTCTAATGGGGAAGAAAACATATATACACCAGTACATACAAGATGAATATAGGGTAATTGAATGGTAGCTTTAAAGGGAAAGATTGAAGAAACAATCCTAAGAGGTAAGAAGCTGTTTCCCCAGCTGAACCCTAAAATCCCCTTCCTAAAGGGTTTTTTTCCTTTATTTTGGTTCACTACTAGCAAGCCACATTAATTTACAGAATTACCAATCTTGTTTGAAATGGGTGGGCTGCCTTAGGGACTGCCCATGTTGACTGGTAACATGTCAACAATAGGAATTTAAAGCCCTCGGGGCTTTGGGATCAGTACAAATCCATTCTCAACCACAAAAGTCTTTTATTTCTGCTAACAATCAGTAAACTACAAAAGTAAAATGTGATCATACTTTCAGTCTCAATGATATTATTAAAAGGCGAGACTTAATTCATGGATTATTAACCTCTATTTGGGTATTATGGAGAAGCTTGCTTTTGGCAAACCTGAGAAGCCCATGCGCCCCTTCTTAGAACACTGTTTTTTGCCTATCTTCTTAATCAAAAGAAATACTAAACTTCAAGTCGCGATTATATATTTATATCATATATTTACACATATATATGTATAAGTTAAGTTCACAGACTCCATGGAATCTATCTACAGATTCATGGACTCTAGGTTATGAATATGTGGCTTAAATGTTTTCAGGAAAATTTACTTTGTTGGTATTTATTATTAAAAAAATGAAATGTAAATAAATGTTTTTAAAAAAGATAAGGGTTTCAGAGATGTCATGTCCATGATATCTCTATGATAGTATTTCATTGTAGTAATTAAGTGAGTACAATTAATATCATTCAGTATATCCTATCCTCTTTATTTCCAGGTCTGTGATTTCATTTCCAATGCAAACTAGAAACTGTTCTGAAATTCATTGTCTTAGACAATTTTTTGGTAGCACCAAGAGATTAAGTAATTTGTAAAGTGTAACATAGACAATATGTTACAGAGGAAGACTTGAACCCCACTCTTTCTGGTAACAAGCTACTCCTTGTTATTGTCTACAAGAATTTGCAAAACTTTTGATTCAAAGCATCACAGAGGGAGAAGTACAAAGACTTAAAATAAAGCCACAGAAATGGGAAACATTCATCTCATCAGTCTTCAGAGTCCAAGAAGTACTTTGCCTCCCTCCAAAACAAGTATTTGTGAAACAAAATATAACTTTGCTTGGTATCTTAGACCACATTCGATTGTGAACTCTTTGAGGGCAGATTCCATTTTTGGCTTTCTTTGCAGTTCTAACCCTCATTACGATGTCTGTCACATATTAGGTGCTTGCTAAGTTGACTTAAAGACTGAATTCCTAAAGTTGGCCTAAAATAGCCAAATAACTCCACAATAAGATTATTTTCTTATGCCAGAAAGTTTGGCAGATACTGTTTAGCTATGATGAAAGGTTGGTTAAAATTATAAAATTATATTATACAACAGCATCTTAAAGGTCTCTGCTAGCTTAAAAGTCATCTAGTTTGACCCTTAATTTTACAAATGAGGAAACTGAGCTCCCAAAACATTAGATTACTTGCTCAAGGTCACAAATGTAGTCAGTGGCAGAGTCAGAACAATACAAATTGTCATCTCTCACAAACAGTGAATTCTCGGGTAGAAGTCATCCTCCTTTGATATGCCTGGTTTAAAATTTTTTTAAGTAATTAAAAAAATCTTATAGTTATTTAATAATATAAATAAGATATACACACAGTATATTTATATGCTCATTTGGCCAAAGACATATATGCCATAATTTTTTTTTTTTGGTTACATTTATATTCACCAATTACTTCTCTCTTTGCCATCCCCACCTCAGCAAAAAGCACTCTTCATCAGTAAGCTAAGAAACCTAAGCAATGACTGGACTGGATATTTTGTTCTTTCCCTAGCTTTATTACTCAATATTTGCGGAGCAATGAAGAAGTCATTTCACATTTTTAGGTCTGTTTCCTTTTCTGTAACATAATGGGTAGCTAGTACAGAATTTCTTAATATTTTTTATGTTATGGACTCTTTTTTTTGGGCAGCCTGGTCAAGCTTAGAAACTTTTTCTCAGAATGTTTTTAAATGCATAGAACATATAGGATTACAAAGGAAACCAATCATATTGAAATAAATATGTAATTTGTCCCATTTGTATTCATGGTCCCTCCAAATCTATTCCCAGACTTATTGGGGGGCATGGACTTCATGTTTATAATCCAATCACTATGTTAGAACATATCTAAAGTATAATATGGCTTAATCAATCTATTCTCCCTATATCTAACACTCTCACAACTCCTTTGCGAACACAGATTTCCATGAAAATCAGTAAAAGGAGAAAAAAGAGGCAGAATATATTGTTTCTTTTTGTCACACTGCCTAGTTTTCTTTAGGGTTATTGTCTAATTTCCTTTTGGCACACCCTGATTATTGTTAGGCTCCAAGCTTGTGACCAATGCTTGTTCTTTTTGACTGATTACCCATATGCTTCTAGAAAGCATGTTTAACATGAATAGAGGCCATCAAGATAGGAAAGAATCAACTTGTCAGTAAACAATACCTCTTCAAGATATATATGTGTGTGTGTGTACACATTCAGATTTGGGTCTTAAAGACACACACACACACACACACACACACACACACACACACACACATATATATA
>NC_058131.1:537446348-537476642 GCF_016433145.1 Gracilinanus agilis
ATATATATATATATATATATATATATATATATATATATATCTTTTGACCACCCAAAGACAAAATGGAGAAGAAACACAGGGTGAGTTTGAGCAAGATACAACACATTACCATTGAAGACTTATACAAGAAAAATGTTGAAAGAGATGATATCAGAAATATGTATGAACAGAAAAAATGAGCAGTATGTGTGGTAAGAGGAAGGGATAATTAATAAAAGTTGACTTGTTCAAAGGCATTCAAAATTAATCAAGAGAATCAAGGTAGGCTTGCAGCATGATGAACTTTTTGTGCATGAGTTATGGGAGGACAAGACAAGTATCACAAAGGATAAGGAGATATGGAAGTGTTGGAGGGAAAAGTCACAGCCAAGATGTAAAATGAAGATGATACTGAAATGACCTATATATAAATGGGCTCCAGGAAAAGCAACATGAATCTTTTGACTTTCAATTGGATGTCATTTTAAATGGACCCCTCCTGTACTGTTTTCTGTTGTACACAATCTGGATATTTTGAAGTGCCTAGATCCAAAGGTGATTGATATTTATAAAATTAACAGAGAAAGTATTATGTATAGAGAGAATTACAATCAAGCTTTAAGGAACCAAAACTCTAACTTTCAATGCAAGAAGAAACACTAATCATTTAATGCCTTAAGGGAAAAGTATAATTCATGTTCAGTGAAGATAACAAGTGTAGGAAGAATACATTTCTGATATTTTGCTCATGCCACCCCTCTATAGCTGAATACAAAGTCTTGCATAAAATAATTTCTCAACTTGTTTGCTATTGATGATGATATTTTATATTATTATAACATATGATATATGTTATAATATGTCATATTATCACAACCAGAGCTTTGGGACAAATCTTACTTGGGGAAAAAATGAGGAGGGTCACGAATCAAAAGCATCTCTAGGGTACAGTGAGTTGTTCCTCTGCTCTAATCCACAGCTTTACCTTCCCATGTTAAATCAGATCTTTTAATTTCTTTTTTTCCAATAAGGATCTAAGGGCAGCCTCTCTTAAAAGGTGTACTGGAAAACTCCTATATTCTCCCACTTACATGCGATGGGCTTATAGCTAAAGAGTATAGCTAGGAACAAAATGGGAACCCCACCAATGTGATTCTCAAGCTCATCACACTGGAATCCCTTTTGTCACTCATTCCACTGAAAGTGTCACAAAAAATTCCAATCCCATTTACACACTGTAGAAAGGATATGGTGTTGATTCTGGTAGAGTTTTTTTTTTTTAATAACTTCTGACTGTGGCCTCAATGACCCATGACATAACTGCACACAAGTCCTCCCTTCCTATACCATTTCTGTAAACATACCATAACTAATCTGCTGACCTAATTGAATCAATCATAATTTCACTGTACTAACCATAGCAATGTCTTGGCCAAGGCATGAGGTGCAGAGTTGGACTTGGATAGCAGAAGTGGATCTTTAAAAAAAAGTTTCTAGCATTCCTTTTTTTTTTTTTTTTAAATGATTGTCAATATTCTCTATGAATCCTACATTTATAGTCAGGGAAATTAACATGGGCTCTCCTGATCCCAGATGGGTGAAAATTATATCAGGCCCTATAATCAAGTCTAGACCAGTGATGGACACACTTTTTAAAGATGGAGCCAAAGGAAAGGAAATGCTCATCTGTCAGTCTGTTTCTAAGGCAACTCTTTAGAAGTTTCATTGCATTGTATTCATCAGATTAGGAATAAGGTCACTTGGCTGGATAGAACATTTCAGGGGGCCGCATCTGGCCCATGGGCTGTAGTTTGCCCATCACTGGTCTAAACTATCTTTAGGAAAAAATGGACACTTTTGAGATAAGCTGAGATTTTAGACGTGATTGCTGACCCTGGGACTCTACCAAGAGAGATGATGATAACGACTAACATCATATAGTGCTTTATGGTTTTCAGCAGTGATTCCCAAAGTGGGCACCACTGCCCCCTGGTGGGTGCTGCAGTGATCTAGAGGAGCAGTGATGGCCACAGGTGCATTTATCTTTCCTATTACTTGCTATTAAAATTAAGAAAATTAATTTCAAGGGGCGCTAAGTAACTTTTTTCTGGAAAGGGGGTGGTAGGCCAAAAAAGTTTGGGAACCACTGGTTTTCAGTATAGCATAGTTTTACACAACATAGTAGACACTGGCTTTGTAGTCAGGAAGACATGAGTTCGAATCCAGCCTCTGATACATAACTGGCTACATAACGCTGGGCAAGTCATAGCTTCTCAGGATTCTAAACAACTCTCCAAGACTATAAGATGTAGTTAAGGGGCTGACTTGAAATGGAAGAAATTACCTCACCTGAAAATTCCCTATTTCATATCAGTAACTAGGTTCAAGTGGTACCCTTTTTGCATTTAGATTTGCAAGGCACTTTATACATATCACCACATTTGATGTGATGTAATAGCCATTTGAGATAGATACTTTAACTATTTTCATTTTACATATGAGAAAATTGAGGCTGGGAGTAGCTAAATGATTTATTCAGCATCACATAGCTAGTAAGTATTGAGACAGAATTTGAACTCAGGTCTTCTTGAAGGTTAACTTGGTACTCTCCATAAGCAATTAAAATGACCAGTGTTGAAGTTTATCTTGGACGCTAAGAGTAGTGTTAAAAATATATAATTGCTAAAAATATTATTAAGTCTCTTCAATAAAGTCCTCCAATTTTCATTATAACACAGAGATGATTTTGGGTTCTCAAAGACTTGGCCAAGGAAACTTAAGCTTTCATGAAATACTAACAACCTGTATTGACTCCATGGCTGTCATTCAGAGATAAGCCTACCAAATTCCAGGGTGTTGGTGAGGATGTGATAAATTATTTTTGGCTACAATAATCATCTGCCACAGGATGGAAAAGTTGTGATCTGTGTTGGCAGAGAGACGACCCCAAAAGATGAAATTATGGACCTTTGAAGTATTAAGTATAGCAGGGGCCATCCCCTCCTTGTAGCGTACTTAGAATCACAATTCCTGCTTCATGGCAACTAAATTAGGAGCTTGGAAACAGTTACTTGGACCATGTGTGACTTACTGCTGAGAGGCTTGAACTGTGAGATTAAAACAATTCCCTTATTGGCGGCAACACTGGAAGAATTCATGATGACTCACTGGATGTACAAAAGCAAGCGACTTGCCACTCCACCCCCTCTTTCTTTCTGTTTTGATTCTGTTCCAGCCTGCTGTATTATTTTAAGCCTTGTCTGGAAAGGTTGCTGTGGGAAGGGGTGGCTGGTCCCATTCTTCTCCCGACTACCAGGTGGCAGTGAGCACTAAAGAGCAAATGTACAAATTCTGCTTAGAGCAGCCCTCTGAGCCTGGGTTGAGGTCGTTGCTTTTGCATTTCCTTTCCTGAGTAGATGAACAAGCAGCATTCTTGAGACAGGCATGCACAGAACCAGAGGTGACATTGTGAATCCTGAAGGTCTGGAGAACATGGATTCAAGGCGAGAAGTGACTGTTTTTGCAGCTAGTGTAGGAGTAATTGACTGAGGGTGAAGTCTAGAAGTTCAGGTTTTGAGTAGAATAGAGCTGAGAAGGCATATAACATGCCTAATCAGCAATCCTTTAAATTTTATTTTTTTTTTTAAACTCTTACCTTTCATCTTAGTTTCAATACTGTGCATTGGTTCTAAGGCTGACGAGTGATAAGGGTTAGGCAATAGGGATTAAGAGACTTGCCTAAGATCAAACAGTTAGGAAGTATCTGAGGCCAGAGTTGAACCCTGGATATCCCATCTTTAAGCCTAGCTCTCAATGCACTGAGTTACCTCACTGCCAATAATAATAATAATAATAATAATAATAATAATAATAATAATAATAATAATAATAATAATAAACCTTGCCATCTGTCTTAGAAAGGCAGAAGAATGGCAAAGACTAGGCATTTGGGACCGAATGATTTGCCCAAGTTTACACAGCTAGGGAGTGTCTGAGGTCAGATTTGAACTCTGGATCTCCCATCCCTGACTCTCAATCTACTAAGCTGCCTCACTGGCCCCATCAATTTTTTTTCCTAAACCCTTACCATCTGTCTTAGAAAGGGAGAAGAGGGGTAAGGTGTAGGTACCAGATTTGAACTCAGGATCTCTGCCTCTATGTCTGGCTCTTTATCCACCAAGCCACCTAGCTTCCCATCCCATAAATTTTCCTGCTCTAATGAAGTTACTATCTTTCCAGCAGTCTGTACTAGTAGTTATAAGTTAAAAGACCGAATCATGTTCTATTTGTGTTTTTGAGTCTTTTATGTTTAGTGGTGTGTGTGTATGTGTGTGTGTGTGTGTGTGTGTGTGTGTGTGTGTGTGTGTAATTTGCCAGCTCCACACTTAGATCATATTCTATATATACACTTAGCACTCTTTTTAATTTCCCCTTTTATGCAAGACAAAATCATTTTTACAGCATTGAGGAGAACTTAAGGCAATGAACATGAGAGAAGAGAACCTAATCTCTTGTTAGAGACAAACTCCCTAGGATTAAACCTGGTTTGGATTTTAAGCATAGAGCCCTTTCCTGGAGAAGGGAATGGGTTCAATTTTTCCTGTCCTTATGATGATATAGTTGTACTGGTTCAAAACTAGACAAATATAACTCATTGGAAGAAAATTTTGCATCTGTTAAGAGAAATAACTTACAAAAATAAGCTTAGTGCATGAATTTTCTCTAAATGTTACTGTTTGACTAAAATCAAAGGACTGAGTCTCCTTACACACAGATTCTTAAGAAGTTCAGTGAAGGACACTGAAAAGTACAAGCATGTCCAGAAAAGATGGACTGGTCATGTAACAGGAATGGCACACTGGCACTCAAGAGAGACAAAGGGGACAAGAAGAATGGTTCTATTACTCTGAGTAGGTGTTCCTTGGAGAATTTATGTTTGGAAAAAGTCTTATGGGATAAAATTCAAAAGGACAATTATTTTGTAGATGGCAGGAGTTAAAGTTTGTTCAAAGTACCAGTGTAAAGTGTATGTGGGCCTTTGTACATTCTATGCATCCTATAGCACAGAGGTCACAGATCTATTATCATAAAGAGTAGTCTTTTAAGCTCCATTCACTTTCTTCTAATATCTACCCCATTCACATTACTTCCTAGCACAGCTTCCTTATGCATAAATCAGCTTTTTGCCATGTCTAGAAAACATTTCAGTAATAGTTAATAAAAGGAATAGCCAGAAATTATTATATATAATTTTATACTAACACTCTTGATGGATCAAATGAAGCATGTGAATATCTATAAAACACTCTACTGACGTAAAAATGCTAACTCAATTTTTTTCAATGAGAACTATAGGAATTTTTTTCAGAAAGTCTATCATGAGTAAATTAGAGTGATACTTGGGATTCATAGGTTGTTCAACATTAGGATGTATATTTAATAAATAATACATTAATAATGGAACATATATTTTATAAATATAAGATAAATATTAAACATAATAAAATAATTTAAATAATTAATTTAATTTAATAATAAAACAACACAATTTTTTAAAATATTTCAAAATATAACCTGAAAACATGAAAATATACAGGATTTATACATCTTGAAAATTCTGAAATCAGAGGTATGGTAGGTTCCTTCTTTTTCATAAGATCAAAATCACACATGTAAAACTAAGAGCTTTCATTATTTTCAACAAGTAGTAAAAGCTTTCTAAGTGTTAACAGGGATAAAAGTAAGAATAACTCCCCTCATCCCATTATCATCTAACATTTCTGGAAATGATACCTTAAAGTAATAAAAGAAAAGAATTAGAAATCATAGCACTGAGAAAGAAGAAATAAAATTATCCTTTTTTGCAGATAGTATGATGGTATTTATACAGTGGAAAATTCCAAAGAATTAGAAAAGAAATTCGGTGACATGAACAATAATTTTAGCAAAGTAGCAAAATGTATGAAAAATTTGTGAATAATACATTTCTAAGAACAATAAATAAACTAAGAAAAAAGCCAATAAGAGAAATTCTATTAAAAATCTACAAAATGCATAAAACATCTGTGTCTGATCCTATATACACAAGATTTCTATAAATAAAACTATATAATATGCTTTACAGAAATAAAAGACAAGAAATGAATGGCTAAACATCTGTCCATGCCAATATTATAAAAATTGTAATACTACAAAATTAATTTATATACTTAGTACTATTTTAACCAAATTTATTGGAAAGCACTTTATATAAGTAGACAAAAATTACAAAATTTATCCATAAGAATAGGGAACAAACCTCTAAAACATTCAGAATCTCAGGAAATCATGTGTAGTACAAATGAAGCAGGTTCTGTACCTCAAGATATGTTACATCAAAGCTCCTTATGATATAGTTAACACCAGAAACATAGATCAATGGAACAGTCTAAATAAGAAAGAAACATAAGCAATAGAAAACTGCAGTGCAGTTTCTTGAGCTATTTGGTTTGAAAAACTAAAGAAACTAAATTATCAGGGGGTGGTTCTGTTTTGATAGAAGTTACTAGTAAAATTGGAAAATAGTTTGGTAGATTTCGGGTGTATGCCAGCATCTTATACCCTAAATTCCAAAATGAATAGATCAATCTGAATTTTAAAAGCTTAAATATTACCAAAATAAAGACTATGACAAGGTAGCTTTCATAATTATACATAGGGGAATAATTTTAATGATATAGAATAGATAAAATAAAAAAGATTTTCATTATATATATACACATATATATAATTTTTTAAAATACCCAAATATAATTGAGGAAGAAAATATGAGGAGAAACTATTCAGTGAGGAAATATTTCCATTGACTAACATGGATAAAAGCCATATTCAAAATATAGGTGCTTAAAAATGCACAAACATATATGTGTGTATGTATACACACATATATACACACATTTATGTGTTAATATTTATGTAATATGAAGAACAATTTTCTAACAGATAAAAGAAATATAAAGTATAAATAGTTATCTGAAAGATGCTTAATCACTAAATAAGTATAATACAAAGTTCTATTTGAAAATGGACAAGGATGAGCAAAGATGGGAATACTTGAGGGGAGACGAAGCTATAGGAAGATAGGAAAACTAATATGTTGTTGAGAGGGTGTTAAATTGTTTTGACTATTCTAAAAAGCCATCTGGAACTCTGTTTTCTGTTTTTTCTTCAATGGAAAAATTATTCATAACTTTTGACCTAGTGAGTGATCCCACTATTGGGCATACATCACATGGAGGTCAAAGAAAAAATCAGAGGTCTAATACATACAAAATATTCAGAGATGCACTTTTTGGGTTAACAAAGAACTTTTAAGAAGAAAGTATGCTACAAAATGGGGATATGGTTAAGAATTATTTTAATCTGATATATGAATGAAAATGAATTACGTAGCAAAAAATAGTTAACATGAGAAATCTAAAAAATATAATATTTTAATAAATTGATGACATAAAATTAGCAAAAGGACTCAATGATTACAATGTCAATGAAAATTTTCAGACTTTAAAGAAATGATATCACTATTAAGCACAAATCACAAATACACTCCAAAGAGATATTTTTTTATCAGGCATATATACAGAAATACTCATAGAAACAGTTTTTGTTATAGCAAGTAAGTGGAAATTAAGGCAGGTTACCTGATATCAACTGGTATATAAGTAAACCAATTATGGTATGTGAACATGATTGAATTTATTATTGTACTGTAAGAAATGATGAAAGAGATGGATTTAGAGAAATTTGGAAATATCATGTGAACTGATACAGAGTGAAATGAGCAGAATCATGAAGATTACTTATACAATGAATACAACATTGTAAAGAAAATATAACTTCTGAGACTTAATAACGACTTGCAATGAGCAAACATAACTAATGACTGAAGCATGCTTCTCAACTGTTGAAGGATAGATGAGGAACTAAAGGTATAGAATAATAATAGCTAGCCTTTATGTAGCCCTTTAGGGTTTACACAGCACTTTATATATGTTATTTATTTGATTCTCACAACAACCTGGGGAGGTAGATGCTATTATAACCCCTATTTTATAGATGAGGAAATTGTGGCAGACAGAGGTTAAGAGACTTGCTGAGGGCCCCATAACTAGTAAGTATTTGAGGCTGAATATTCCTGACTCCACTTCTACTACTCTACTCCCTTTCCCATCTTGGACAGGACAATTATAGATTTGTTTTGCCTATTTGTAAAAATAGTTTTTGTTTTTGTTAAAAGGGATGATTTTGACTTCATACATGGAAAAAATAGGGAAAGAATGGGGCTAGTGATATAAAAATAAGAAAAGTAAATAAAAGATCAATGAAGCATTTGTCAAAAATGCACAGAAGACAACTGAAAAGAAATTTGGAAGGAGACATAAATATGCAACTTTGGAATGTGCTGAATTTATTATGCTTAAATTTGTTTTATTTTTTAAAAACTCAAGTTATATATAATAATTTTATGGTGTCATATGTAATTTTTTCTGTTATTTTTATGAATGGAAATATTGTTGTGTGTCTACTTGTTAGGTCCAAAGAACAAAAAAATTAAAAATTACCAAAGAAAACTATTTAAAATATAAATGAAAAGCTCACTCAGACAAAGTTGATATCCAAATAACTTTTTTTTTAAATCACTGATGCTCCTGGAGATGCTTTAATGAAATATATTCCCCTTCTCACAGTAGAGAAGGAGGGACTTTTTTATTTAAAAATATTTTTCCATGTTTATATTCAATTTCTTTCTGTCCCCAAGAATGGAATTTCTTGGGCAGAATGTTGTACAAATTTATAGTCTCTGTATTGGTTATATTTGCTTAACTACTTTTCTTTGTTATATTATTCTCTCATAAAGTGGAGAGTTCTACTCTGCTCCCCCAGTAACTGTAATATAATTTTGAAAGGAATCACTAAAAACAAATACAAAACTTTAGTACAATATGAGAATTTAGAAGATTCAGCTTAATCTCTTCATTTCACAAACAAGGAAATTGAGGGCCAAAGACTTTAAACAACTTCACCTAGGTCACACAGGGAATTAGTAGCACAATTAGAAGCACAAATCTTCATATTATGAAGCATACTAGTTCCCTAACTTAAGTGTAGGCAAATTTTGAAAAAAAACACATAAAAAACAATGCATTTGTTATTTTTCTAAAAACATTTTTTCTCTTCCTTTGGGATTTATTTAAGCCTACTAGGATGGGTGTGATATGTTGTTTTACATAGGAAAGAAAATGCTCATATCCTATTTCTGTCATTTTTAATAAAATATATTTCTTGAGCTCCTACTGTATAAGATATTATCTAATAAAGGCAATTTGGTTTGGAAAACATAGCCCTGCTTGAAAAGTGAATAAAGAAGACTGAGTTTGGTTGTGATTCATATATCTGGCCTTGGATAAGTCATCTAACATTTCAGTGTCTGAGTTTTGCCATCTGTAAAAGTGGAGCAATGACAAAGTTTTTGGAAGCTTGAAGAGGACCTCAAGTATAATTTTGTTCAACGCCATTATTTTAGAGTTGAGAAAACAGACCAAGAAAGGTGAAATGACTTACTAAAAGTCATACTCCTCCTTAACAAAAAAAATTGGGAATAAATGGCAAGTCTCATGATTCCTGGGCTAATGTGCTTTTTTTCTCCCCATTTTAGCATACTGTCTCTTAAAAACTGAGAAAATTCCAGGGGATAGTCACCTAGTTTTTTAATTTGGGAATTTAGCTCCTGTGTTAAGAATTATCCTGCTTTTAGCCACTGATCTTGTGAAGTACTTTGGAATATTCAACCAAATGTTTAACTAAATCTTCAGAGTTTTATTTTGATTTTTTCTGATAATCTATTATTTTTATATCACTGGAACTTCATCTAGTCTTCTCTTTTCTCCTTCCCAAAGAGTTACCACATATAAAAAAAATTTTTTAAAGAAAAGAAGTAAAAAATAGCCAGAGGAAAACACCAGCAAAACTGCTCAATATATGTAGTGTACATTGCATCCATGGACTCCTTCTTTCTGCAAAGGATTGGGATATGGCTCTCTTTTCAAATATTTTCTTGGGGTTAATGCTTATTCTTTATAATTTTGTAATATTCTCTTTTAGTTTTGTGTGTGTGCTTTAATAATCTACATTATAGTCATTGTGTATATTGTTTTCTTAGCTCTGCTTATGTCATTCTGTGTGAGGATTCTATAACTTTTTCAAGCTTCCTTTTTTTATTATATTCATTGTTTCTTACAGTACAGTAATATTCCATCATATTCATGCATTAAAATTTACTTAGTCATTTCTCAATAGATGGGCATCTCTTCTGCTTCCAATTCTTTGCTTTTACAAACACTGCTACTATACATATTTTGGAGGACTCTCTAATTAATGATCTCCTTCCTTGGAGTATAAAACTAACAGTGGAATTCTGAATCAAATGGCATTGACCTTTTACTCATTTTATCTGCATAATTTCAAATTTCCCAAATGTTAGACTCCCAGCTCTTATATGCTTACCTTCCCACAACCACTCCAACAATGAATATTTCCATCTTTATTTATGTTTGCCAGTTTGCTGGATGTGAGATGAAACCTTGAGCTTGTTGAGATTTACATTTCTCTCATTACTGATTTGGAGCATTATTTCATATTATTGTTAATAGTTTACAATTTTAAAGAAATAAATGTTTTGGAGGCAGCATAGGTGGCTCCATGGATTGAGAGTCAGGCCTAGAGAAGGTATGTCCTGGGTTCAAATCTGTCCTCAAACACTTCCTAGATGTGTGACCATGGAAAAGTCACTTAAACCCATTGCCTAGACCTTATTGTTCTTCTGCCTTAGAACTAATATTGGTTCTAGACAGAAGGTAAGGGTTTTTTTTTTAATAAGAACTCATTGTTCATATCCTTTGATCATTTGTCTACTAGTGATTGGTTTTATGTATTCATGTGTATTTACATATAGACACACACATATATAATGCATGCATAAAACATTCAACTAAGAAAAATAATACAGACTTTTTTCCCGTTTTGCTGCTTCCCTTTTAATTCCTGATATATTAATTTAATTTTTCTTGGACAGAAACCTTTCAGTTTCATGAAATCAAACTTCTCTCTTTTATCATTTGTAATTACTTTACTCCCTGTTTAGTTTAGACTATATCACCTACCCAGATGAATAAAAAGAACATGATCTGCTTCTCTTCTTTTTTAGAGTCATATTTAACATTAAGATCACATATCTATTTAGAATATATTGTTGAAGAAGGTGCAAGATGATAAGCTAAGCCTAACATTTTCCAGGCAGCTTTCCAGTTTTCTCAGCAGTCTTTTTAATCATAGGGAAGAGTTTTCCTTAGTAATTTGTTTTCCCACTTTATTGAACATTGGATTGTTGAGTTTGACTGTTTTTGATTCTTCCTTGTCTGTTCCATTGATACACATCTATTTTTGACTGATACTAAATGGTTTTGATGACTGCTCCTTTAAAATATAGTTTGATGTTATTTTCCTTTTACCATTCCCTTGATTCATTATTTCTCTTGATATTCCAGTTCTTTTTTTCTTCAATGACATCCTTGGTTTTCTACTATCTTATTGGGAAGTTGTATCAAATATGATTTTTGAGAGAGGAGGGCAGAAATTCCCTTAGAAAATAGCATGACAAGATTTTATCATACATACAACATTCAGCATCATGAGGGTGAAAAGAATGAACATAATAATACAATTCTATCATTAAAACACAATATTGTATTGTTATGTAGCCTTTAATAATATATTATAACACAATAATATAATTATATATGTCAATTATATATGTAATAATACATAATCCATATATATGAGATATATATCTATCTCCTAATAATCTGGGAGAATTATATTTGAATCCTGGCTCTGTAACTTTACTAGCATGTGAGCATAAGCATGAACCTCAGTAAATGTATAAAATGGAAACAATGCTATTTGTACTACTTATCTTGCAGAGTTCATAAGATTTAGGACGAGAAAAAACTTCAGAGGTAATAATTTTCAATTGGAGGAACTGAGTCCCAGAGTAATAACAAAACCAGGATTTTTACTCTGTTCCTTCAATGCCCCAATCCAGTGTATTTCATTATACCAGTAGGTTTCCTTTTCATGGTTTCAGTCATCAAAGGTCAACCTGAACTACTGGTCTGCCCTTGGGGAACCAGAAGTCTGCCTGAACCAATAGTTTGCCTTTTCTTCTGCTTCCATTTTCACCTTTTTGGGGATTATTTTATTTATTTATTTGTGAGTGCTGAGGGGCAAGAACAAGGAGAGAGAGAACATATATGGTAGTCAACTGATATTCACATATCTGCATTTCATTCATATGGGTAGGTTTTGGAATGTATCCCCCAAGAATATGGGGGCCCTGCTATACTTTGCTATGAGGAAAAAGTGCTTGGTAAATAGGCAGCCAGTGCCACAGAGGATAGAGTACTGGGACTGGTGTCAGGGAGACCTTGGTTTTAATCTGGCCTCAGATGCTTACTAGTTGTGTGACCTTGGGTAAATTAAGTAACTTTACTTTATTTATCTCAGTTTTATCATCTTTAAAATGAGCCGGACAAGGAAATGGCGAACCACTCCAGCATCTTTGCCAAGCAAATCCCAAATGGAGTCACGAAGACTCAGACACGATGAATAAACAAAAAATTACAAGAACAATACATAAATGTGATTCATCACTGTTACTCATCTTCTATTAAATTCTCCTTCGATGCCACACTATAGTATACATAGAAAATAATAATGATAAAATTCAAAATTTGCAAAGGCTATTCCAGTGAAGAGGAGCTCTTTTAGATATTACTCATGGAAGATTTTGAACATAGATGCTGAAATGGACCTACATGTCTATCAGCAAAGGACTAATCGAACTAACTTTAGAGAGGCTATGGTGATTATAAAACATCAGGCACCATTTGATGAATATTTTCAGTCCTAGCTATTCACAAAGATCCCCTTTTAAGGGAAAGGGGAGTTAATGAAGGGACTACAAAGAGCATGTCTCTGCAATCTGTAAATCTGCATTCAAAGCCTACCTCATATTCTTTTTAAGTGTGTGTTCTTAAGTCAGTTAGCTTCAGTTTCATTACCTGTAAAATGAGCAAAGGGTTTTGAGTCCCTTTTAATTCTAGATTTGTGGCACTTTTTTCCCTCCTAAATGATCATTATTATGACATACTAGATCTGATACCAGTAAAACATTCATGGTTGGTATAAGGCTCCAGTGTAATTCAAGGTATCTAGATAGGAAAGCTAAATATGAGATTTGATTTTTTAAATGATAATCCAATTTACCTATGCCACTTGATGTTATATCATAGTTCTGAGAATCTATTAATTTTATCATAGTATTTAGAATATTTCTTTGTGTAATATACATTCTAGATGTAAAAGAGTCTATTCATTTTAGTTTTGTTTTTTGGTCTGTAATTGTGATTATGTCAATGCAGATAATTCCCAGCAAAGAAATTTCTATCAATGCAAGTCTGCAACTATTTTGGAATTTAAGGTTTGAGAGAATTGCCTGATATCTTTAGAGGTTATTCAACTACTACAACTTTAGTTTTAAGTCTTAGGAACTTAAAGCAGTTCTGAAATTTTGGGGACATCCTATATATGTTAGACTAGAACCAGTCCTGAGGCTTTCCTTACTTCAAAGTCCAGCTCTAAATCTACTACGCTATATACAATGTTTTTAAATCTTGCTTCTTTTAAGTCATTGTTTAAGTTAAAATCATTTAGTGTTTAGAGTAAACACCTGGTTACTTCTCAGAATGTGTGAAAAAGTTAACTGTGTAACTTTACCTTTGACTCAGCCTTTGCCAAATGCTCACTTTTCTGGTTTTCTTCCTAAGACAGATTACACAAACGGATGTAGGGATCTATGGTCATTTAGTCAACTACCATTTAATTCACTCTACTATGTGTCTAACACTATGCCAAGCTAAATTTTATAAATTACTAGAATTTTTTCTCTGTATGAGACTGCATGTGCTGGCTTTGTGAATATATATGTATATGATGGAACAGGTGTGCGTGTATGTGTTTGTGTGTTCTCTTGCCTGCATTGTGGAGGAGGTTGTGTCTATGTCAGCATTTGGTTTGTGGAGTATTTGTGTCCATTTACGAGATGTCTGCATGTACATCTATGTCTGTACCTATGAATAGTCATGAGAACCTTTATAGCTGAAAATAAGCCCCAAATCACTGTGTACCTTTATTGGGATTTGGAACTCTGAGATGACTATTACCAGATTTTATTCCTATCATATTCTCCAGCCCGTTTGGCTGAGAAATAGAGACTATGGTTGTCTCTGTCACTGGAGAAGTCTCTGGCATAATGAGTCATCCTCCTCCCATCTGGATGGCTCCAGCCCATGGCACGTCCATGGAAATAGGCCTAGTCTGGAAAGCTATAAATATAGGTAGCCTGTCTAGGGGGAAAGACAGGCAAGACTTCAAAATTTTCCTAATATGTATACTGAACTAAGATGGGGCAAATTTGAGGGGTGCAGGGCAGGAGCCAAGGCAATAAGAAGCACCATTAGGAGAGACATTACTTATTCAATATTTATAAATTAAATTACCCAGTTTCCTACTATTATGATGGCAAAATTATCCCCCCACCCAAGGAGTGAGAAACTGAAAAAAGAGCTGGAAGACTCCAGTCATTCAAGAAAAGACAAGACCTACCCTCTTGTGGACATTGTTCATTCAACCTGCTAGGACCGAATTGCTTAATAATTACTCTCCTAGCTTGGTCCAATTGGCTGAGTGCAGATATGTTAGTAATGTGGTCCAATGCCTGGGCTCACAGTCAATAATACAGGTACTTAATAGGACTGTAGAAGCTGTTAGAGAGCTGTCACTTCTTCCTAGAGTTCTCTTCTCTGGAAAAGGCTATTTGTCTATACATTCTTAGGTGCCCTCTTGTGGTTTTAGAGAGGTAAGGAGTATCCTAACTAAAAGTGCCTCTGCCTAGGGGTACCCTTGTGGTCATATTACTGTGTAATGGCCCCCAAAAGATTCAGAATGAGCGCCAGTCATGCTCAAATCCATCAATTAAAAGGAGTCAGGTTATTTCCAACTCCTGAAAAGCTCTGACAACTAATATTAAAATATGAATATAAAGAAAAGCAAAAATTAGTCTTTTTTGGTGCTAGGTAAAAATAAACTGAATGGCTTCTGTTGGTTTTCCTTTAAATCTTATACCTCAAAGACTGGCCATAGAACGCAGGGAGAAATCTACAAATTAGAATAAGCTAAGGAAGCTCCTAATTATTCAAGGAATAAACTTGGAAAATGATAAAATATTGCTGTTCATTAGTATACAATGTGAATACCATATATGATATATAAACCTTTTCCCTATAAGAATAAGTTAATGGCATTCAATTTTATGGTTAAAATCCATAAGCTTAACTCACACCATGAGGTGAGATGAGAGGAGAGGGAAAAAGTTGCACTGACTATCAGAAAGAAACCCAACCAGTTTAGAGAAAAAATAAAGTCAGTTCATGAGGCAATTTTCTAATTTTTTTCCTGAGACATTTTTCTATCTTTTCTCCAGGCTTGGCTCTACCTTTGTAGACATTAACAATAACTACTTGGGTAAACAGGAAAACTGAAAAGTATTTTGGCAAAATTTAGATTCATACTAATATCTTGCATTCTATACCAAAATAAATTTTAAAAAAAGATAAAATGCTTAAATATAAAAGGTGATACCATTTTTTAAATTGAGGAATGGAACACTGCACAAATATGACTAGGAAGAGATTGTTTTTACCAAAAAAGGAGTAAGAGTAATGACAAAAACTTATAGGATTATAGACCTACAACTAGAAGGAACCTTAGAGGTCATTTAGTCCAGACGTCTCATTTTATACATGTAGAAACTGAGACCCATGGACGTAAAGTGATGTACCTAGGGTCACAGAGACAGTAAGTGGCAAATCTGGATTCAAACTCCTGGACCAAAAACAAAACAAAACAAACAAACAAAAAACCCCAACCTTTTCAATTTATAAAGAGAGGCAGTAGATCACACTAAATTGACTAACCAAGAATCATCAGTCAAACTCCTGTTATGTGCCAAACACTGTTCTAAACTTTTGAGATATAAATGCAAGTTTAATATGACTTCTATATGCAACAAACTAACTCCTCTTCTATGAGAAGATATATGTTCAGAGATTAAGAAATATAATACACACTGATAGTTGGGGGGCACTAGTAATAGGGGAATCAGAAAAGGTCTCTTTAAAGAAGTTCATGAGATGAGCTTAAAGAGAGAGTTTGAATTTTTAAAAACTTAGATGAGAAGGGATTCTAGGTATGGGAGACAGCCTTTGTGATGTAGAGATAGGATGAGATGAGTATGGGGAAGAGAAAGGAAAGTTTACAAATAATATATCATTAACCTGAAGAAACAGGCTAGAGTTAAGTTATGGAAGGCTCAGAGGAGTTTTTAGTTTATCTTAAAGACATTAGGGAGGCACAGAAATCTCTTTAGCAGGAGAGTGACTTGTATCAGACCATACTTTAAGAATATCAATTCGGTAGCTGTGAGAAAGATAGATTAGATGTGGAAGACAACCAATACAAAGAGCACAGGAGAAAACTATAATAATAGCCTAGATAAGAGGATAATGTTAGAGATGTGGCTATTAGAATGCTGGGAATAGTAAGAGGAAATCAGGTTTTTTTTTTTTTTTTAATTTCTGGCTTGAGTTTAGATCATGAATTTCTCAGATTTGTTTAAAACTTTGTAAACTGAAAATTTCAACGCTAAGGTAAACCACAAAGTTTACTGAGAACCCAGAGCATCCAATATGGTTTTCTAGAACCAGAGTGGTGTGTTTTAGTCATAAAGCACAGATAGAAGGCATCTTGGAAAGTGAAAAGACCTGTATTCAAAGGCCCTGTACTGGTGAAAGTCACAAGGTTACTCTGGAGGCTTGGACTTCCTCATCTCTATAAGGCAATTTGACTAGATGGCCTTTAAGGTCTCTTTGAACTTAAGATACAGGTTTCTAGTAGCCTGCTTTTTTGAGTCCAAATTAGGTTTCCTGAAAATTTTCTTAAGTACCTTTTCCATAGTTTTTCTTACAAATTTATTATAGTTGACTGTTGTTTCTGAGAATGGAGTATGCAGATTTCTCTGAGAGAAATAGTGATACTTGAGAGGACAAAACAAATCAGCATCTTGTACATGTAAGTTATATATGCAGCAAGGCAAGAATTATGACACTTTGAGAAGAACCAAGAGAACCTTGTACACAGTGACAGCAATATTGTATGATGATCAACTGTGAATAACTTGGCTATTAGCAAAACAATCATCCAAGATGACCCCAAAAGATTCATGATGAAAAATGCTATCACTAGAGAAAGAACTGATGGAATTTGAATGCAGATTGAAACATTGTTTTCCAATTTTATTGTCAAGTTCTTTTTTGTGATATGCATCTTGTATAACATTCATGACAGCCCATGAATAATCTATATCAAATTGCTCACCATCTCAGGGAGGGTAGAGAAGAAAGACAAAGGGAAAGATTTAGGAATTCAAAATGTGAGAAAGTGAATGTTAAAATTGTTTTTACATGTGTTTGGGAGGAAAATAAAACATTACTGGAAAGAAAGAAAAAAAGATTTGTCACTTTATGGCAACTTGGCTGGCATTAAGTGAATTAACAAGCCTAGCCAACAACAGTCATTCCAATGATTTGATTTTTAGGCAAGTCAAATGCATTGGGTTCCTATTGATTTGTCAACTAATCAAAAATAATTTATTAATTGTCTTCTATGTTCCTGGCTCTAAGCCAGGCCTTTGGATATGAAAAAGAAAAAGAAAAAAAATCTCTGCCCTAAAGGAACAAAGACAGGAAGTTAAGAATGCTCAAAATTCAAAAGCTTTGGCTTGCTCAAAGGTGTGCTCAGTCCCATCTCTCAAAGCAAAACTGTGGAACACATGCTTACAGAGATCTTTTAACCACTAGATAAGTGATACCCCCACAGGTCAGAAAGATTAGGCAACTTTAAGGAAAGTGGAGGTCTTGGGAGTTTGTTTTGTTTTGAAACTGACAGATTACTTAAGCACTCTTTAAGTACAAATAGCCCTAGTTTAAAACCCTTAGTTAAATAAGCAAACCATTAACAGATAAGAGATAGCCATAGCTTTTAGCTTCTACCTTGGGAGTTTTAAAAAATGGGTGTATTTCATTTATTCACCAAGCATTAATGAGCTTAATAGCTACACAACACTGCATTAAGTATGTAGGTCCTGTGGGAATATCAAAATAGAAAAGAAAGTAAAAGAAACAAATAAGAGGATGTGAGCATTTATTGTATCTTCATAGATGTTTTTGTTAGAATACATATCAGGGAATACCTAATCCAACTCTCAATTTATCCAAGAGGGAAAAGAGGCCCAGAGAAATTAACTAACTTGCTTAAGGTCCCATAGCTAATGAGAAAGTTAAATATAGGGAAGATTTACAGAAGGAGGTGATGAAGAGTCCTACAAAGGATGGGAAGGCTTAGCTAGACTATTATCTCAATCAAAAAAGCACCATTTGATTTTTCCAGTACTTAAGATTTTCCAATATTTAAGAATTATAAAGAATAAATAAGGAAGTGATGTGTGTTTGACTGGAGGGTAGTAAAGGAAAACTTCCAAAAGGAGGTGAGTATTGATCTTGACTTTGGAAAGAAAATACTATTACCCCAAATACACAAAAAATATCTTTTAAGCTATCTCAAATAGATATAAGAGGTAGATACTATTATTATCAACATTTTATAGATGACATGGAAGAAGAAGTTAAGTGTTTGTTTCAAGTCACACAGCTAGTTATAGTCACCAAACAAAATTCAAAATATAGAAATACTTTATGTATTATGAAAAGAGTCAAAGGTCTTAGGTTTAAATCATTTTTGTGATCATTGCTTTGTGGTCTTAGGAGTCACTAAAATTTCTTTGAGTTTAGTTTTCATGACACATGTGGTGTTCTACCTAGTGTCAAAAAGATCTGAATTTAAATACAGTTTAAGATACTTTCTGGGGAAGACATTTAACCTTTGTATGCCTCAATCTCCTCATCTGCAAAATGGAGATAATAATAGCATTTACCTTCTAGGGTTGTTGTGAAGAAAAAAATAAGATAATCTTTGTAAAGTGCTTTGGAAACCTTAAATCACCTACAAAATAAATTGAGATTAGATGACCTTTGAGGTTCCTTCCAATTCAAAATCTGTTATTCCTTAGCAATTTTTCAGTTGTGTCTGACTCTTTGTGGCTCTATTTAATATTTTCTTGGCAAAGATACTAAAGGAGGTTGCCATTTCCTTTTCCATCTACTTTAACAGATGATGAAATTGAGGCAAATAGGGTTGAATGACTTGCCCAGGGTGGCAAATCTATTAATTAAATAGTCTAGAACTGAATTCAGGAAGATATGTCTTCCTGATTCTAGGCTATCTATTCTATACACTCTGACACCTAGCTGCCCTGTTCAAGATCTATGAGCCTATGATTTTATTAGAAGAAAATTGTGATCATAGTAAAATTTTCAATTGTTACATTACTTTACTGGAGGTCCTCTTGTACTTTAAAAGTCAAGATCAGACGATATCATGACTACTCTTTTCTTAAGACCACAGACACAGCATTAAAACTACTACTATTAATAACAATGAAGATAATAGATATTTTCATAGAAAGCACTTTAAGGTATTACAAAATGTTTTACATACTTCATTAAACTGATTTCATTTGACTTTCAGGAAGGTTGAAATACAAGTATTATTATACTCATTTCACAGATGAGAAGAACAAAGTATAAGAGAAATGGAATTATTTATCTATACTTATACAGCTAGAAAGTATTGGGCATAGTATTTGAATCCTGTTTGGCATGATCCTTTTACCTTGTTGCTTCTTAGACTCCCCTGAATGGCTTAAGGGGAAATGATAACCTGGGATGATGATAATATAATAATTATCATGATATTTTTTACATGTACACTCTTTAAAACATTTTCATATGTGTTATTTCAATATTCTTTTGAAAGACTAAGATGATATAAAATGAAGTAAGCAGAAGAACTAGGAGAAGAACTATTTATGTTATCATAACTTTATAAGGAAAAAACTTGAAGGATTTAAGAAATTTATCAGAGAAATGACAAATCAGCATCTCAGAGAATCAGCTTATTATTCATCTCTTGAGAGACACATAATAGTTTTAAAAAATAGAATGACATATACATTTTCTAAAAATGTTACTTGACTATGTATATTTATCACAAAGATTGTTTTTCTTTTTGTTTTTCCAAGGTAAAAGAGAGTTAAGATTAATAGTGCCCAGCAATTGTATTTAAAAAAAAAAAAAGAAAGAAAACAACGAAGGTCACTTAGAAGTGAAGAAAACAGACTAAGATAAGATCAAAATGGATACATGATCTAGACATAAAGGGAATTAGAATAAGCAAATTAGAAGAACAGAAAACATATTACCTATCCAATTTATGGACAGAAGAGGAATTTATGAATAAAGAAGAGACAAAGAGCACCATGAGATCTAAAATGGATAATTTTGATTACATTAAATTAGAAGGAGTTGGTATAAATAAAACGAATGTAGACAAGATTAGAGGGAAAGCAGAAAATTGAGGGGGAAATTTATTGATAGTTTCTTGATTAGAGGACATAAATTTAAAATGTAGAGAGAAAAATTTCGAATTTATGAGACTACGAGCCATTTACCAATACATAAATGGTCAAAAATATGAACAGTTTTTCGGTAAAGATATCAAAGCCACTAATAGACATAGGAAAAAATGCTCCCAAATCATTACTGAATAAAGAAATGCAAATCAAAACAATTCCAAGATATATCATACCTATTAGATTGGCTAAAATGATAAAAGGTCAAAATGACAAATGTTGGAGGAGCTGTGGAAAAATGGGCACACTAATATATTGTCCGTGGAATTATGAATTGATCCAACCATTTTGGAGAGCAATCTGGAATTATGTCCAGAGAATTATAAAATTGTGTATTCCCTTAGACCAGGCAATACCATTGTTTTGTCTGTTTCCCAAGGAGATCAGGAGAAAAGGACAAGAATCTATGTGTCAAAATATTTATAACAGCTCTCTTTGTGGTAGCAAAGAATTGAAAATTGAGATGATGCCTATCAAGTAGGCAATGGCTAAACAAATTGTGGCATATGATTGTGATAGAATACTACTGTGCCTCAAAGAATGATAAGCAGATTCATTTAAAAATTTTAGAAAGACCTACATGAAATTGTGAATAGCAAAATGAAAGAACCAAAAGAACATTATAAATTGTTACAGATTTAATGTTTGAAGAATAACTTGTGATTGTCCACGTCCAGAGAAAGAACTGATAACCAGAATCATGAAAGATATAATTTATATATATATACACCTTTTTTTTTTTATCAAGTGATGTCTTCTTTATTGTGGGGAGGGCAAGGGGAGAGAGACACATCTGGGAATTTTAATGCAAACAACAACTACATAAATTAATAAAAAAGAAAGGAAAAATTGAAGGAAATCAATTAGCAGGGCAACTCTGAAAGAAACATATTAAAGTAATTTTACAGTTATACAGAAAAGCAATCTGGATATAATAGAAATTCATACTTTTGTGTACAATTTTCATTATCTGTTCTACTTTTAAAACTGTATTTGCTTTTTTTTTAAACCCTTAACTTCGGTGTTTTGTCTCATAGGTGGAAGAGTGGTAAGGGTAGGCAATGGGGGGTCAAGTGACTTGCCCAGGATCACACAGCTGGGAAGTGGCTGAGGCCGGGTTCTAACCTAGGACCTCCTGTCTCTAGGCCTGACTCTCACTCCACTGAGCTACCCAGCTGCCCCCGGTATTTGCTTTTTTAAAGTTAAATTTTTTTTAAAAAAATTAGTATTGTGGAGAATGAGAGTAAATGGATGATAGCAGAAAATTTCAACTATAAGTCAGTAACTCTGATTCCTAGGAAAATACTGGGACATTTCATAAATAAGATCATGAAGGAAGCATTATGAGAGCCAGCACAGCTCTATAAGCACAAATGATGGTACCAAACTAGATTTCCTTTTTTTGGAAAGCCTTATTAAGCTGGCAGATGTCAGGTGAATATTGTAGATAGAGTTTACTTAGATATTAGCAGATCATTTGATAAAATATCCCAAAATAATCTTGGGGAAAGGTAGGAGAGAGAAAGGTAAGATAGTAGCTTAATTATAGTTTCAGAATTGGTTGAATGGGTGGATTCAAAAAGTTATCCTTAATGGTTCAAATATCAAGTTGGTAAGTGAGTCTTCTAGGTTCTGTACTTTACTTGGTAAACATTTTTTATTCAAAATTAGGATAAAGGCTTAGATGATATGTTTATCAAATTTTTAGAAGAGAGAATGTTGGGGACTGTGTTGGGCAGCGGGGTGTTATGGAGAAAGTTAGCACAACAAATACAGTTGTTTCAAATATTTGAAGGACTATCCTGTGAGAAAAGAATTAAACTTGCTCTGTTTGGTTCTAGAGGCTGAACTAATTAGGAGCAACAAGTGCAGGCTTCAGAAAAAGCAAACTGAGACTCTAGTTCAGGAAAAAAAAAACCTTCCTAACAACTTGAGCTATCCCAGTCATGCAGGGTATTTTGGGATATGGGCTCCCTCTCATTAGAAATTTTCATTTAGAGGTTGGATAAAAGAAATGTAGAATTCTTTTCCATTATGGATGGGTTGGAATAGATGACTGCTAAGGTCACTTCAATTTCTGAAATTCTCTTAGATAGACAAGTCAAATATTATTATTATTACTATTATTATCTACAGATGAATAAACTGAGGTCTAGATGGTAAAAATGATTTGTCTAAAATTACAAAACGTCATGAGATAGTGAGACACTTAATATACATCCCCTGACTCCTAGTCCTGGATTCCTTATGCCTATATCAAATTTCTTAAATAACAAAACTATTGAAACAAAGCTAAAATCCTTACAAGAATAGCAACAGTATGTTTAACCTTCAATTTTTTTTTTGGTTGTGTAATAGAATATTACCCCACAACTCAGAAGGTGGAATGGGGGAATGAGGAACAAATGAGGGAAACAGAAAGGAAGAAGGAAGAGGAGAGTACTATTTTCTCTAAGACTGTTCTTTCATTAAATTTAAATGCATTTTTGAAGAACTAAAGACATCATTCATGTCAATGCAATACTAATAGACGTAGGTCATGAACTCAGATAAAATACTCTGTAAAACTGCACAATAGTTCACAGACCTCTGAATACAATAGCAGGAATCTAGTTTTGACTCTACCCTCCTTTTCATTAATTTTAAGCTACCCTCCTTTCTTTCTATGACTCAAAATTTTTTCTAATACTATCTGAAAAGATGAGTAAGAGTCAGAATATAGTGAATTCCCATATATGAGGAGAAATACAATGACTGTTACCATATTACTCAGTACCTTTTTGACCTTGGTTTTCTTCTCAAAGGATTCTGACAATGGCTTTTTCTTTTGTTGAATCGTGTCTTTGGAGAATAAATACTCAAATTCACTGGGGTCTTGTATATCAGGTTCTTCTAGGGAGTCCCATAAGGTTGGTGTAGTACTTTGGCTTAAAAAAAAGGGAAATGAAATAATGAATTGAAATCAATGAGACTGTGAAAAATGAGATTCTATATAATAGCAACAAGCGCTTTAAAGTTTAGAAAGTACAAATATCTCATTAGGTTGCACTGCTAAGGCCAGAATTGAATCAGGTCTTCCAAACTCCATGTCCAGGGCTGTATCAGTAGCCACTTCTTCCCTCTAGGCCACCACGTAACTTCCAATACCTCTCAGAAGGGTTCAACAGCCATGACGACTTCACAAATTTATATGAAGTAGTTCAGTAAGATAACTTCTTTCTAATACTCAGCTGAGATCATCTGAACAGAAGGAATGGAAGTCTTCATTAGACCACCAATACTTCCAGGATTTTTTGATGTTCAGTCATTGCAGTCATTTCTGACTCTCCTTGACCCCATCTGGAGTTTTCTTGGAAAAAGATATTTTGATATCTTGGCAAAGATATAATGCAGTGGTTTTCCATTTCTTTCTTCAGCTTATTTTACAGATGAGGAAACTGAGGCAGAAAAAGTTAAGTGACTTGCTCAGGTTTGCACCTACTAAGTGTCTAAGGCTTGATTTGATCACAGGTTTTCCTGACTCCAGGCCCTTTGCTATATCCTCTATTCAGCCTAACTGCCCCTATAACTTTCAGTGTATATCCCCTTCCTTGTTCTCTGAGCTCTGCTTTTTTATTCTCTGAACTTTATCACCATTCTGCCTTTTCTTCAACCCCTAGGTCTCTTTTAGGTATTGTCTTCCCCAATTAGAATGTAAGCTCTCTGAGGGCAGGGACTTGTCTTTTTTTTTTTTTCTTGTCTTTGTACATCTAGCATTTAATACATGCTTATTGGCTTCATTGACCAGACTGCCTGACATACAGTTAGTACTTAATAAATGCTTTTGGCTTCAGGGATCATGGTACTACAGCACTTTAAGGACTCAACAGAAAAGAATGGCTGGTATCCTAGAGAGCAGGGCATTAGAAAGTGAGAGGAATCTGAAAGGGAGCTAGGAGGGATATCCAAGATCAACTATTTATTTCAAAAGTTTGCTTAGGAATGTCAGAAAGGAAATTTCTTTTTTTTTCCTTCTTCGCTTAGCTAATATTATTAGAACCATATAATAGGTTAACGTAATCTTTTGCTGCAGGTTAGCTTAGGAACCTAAGAGGCTGGGATAAGCTGACGTGGCTAGACAATAATTCATGTGAAAAACATCTGAGGATTTAATGGCTTTAGTCTATTGCTTAATGAGTCAAGGGTATGACATGGCAGTCAAAAAAAGCAAATTCAATCTTGGGCTGTACTAACAGAAATACAGAATACAGAATGAGGGGGATTAAAGTATCAATGTACTCTTCTTGGGCCAGACCACATCTGGAGTTTTGTATTATGTTCTGAAGAGCCCTGCCCCAGAAACCAATGACCAAGATGGTGGTAACTATGCCCCTGATCAGGACTGATGCAAGCAAAGGATTTTCATCTGAAGAAGAGAATGGTTAACGAGTAGTGAGAAGTCTTCAAGCTTATGAAGAGCTGTCTTGTGAAAGTATTAACTAATTCTGTGCTTGTCCCCAGGGAGATATTGGAACAAAGGGCAGAAGCCAGGTTGGCCATGGGGCAGCGAAGTGGTACAACAGCTAAAGTGTTGGACCTGGAGTCAGGAAGCCTCATTTTCCTGACTTCAAATGTGGTTTCAGACACTCTAGCTATACGGCTCTGGGCAAGTCACTTAACCCTGTTGACCTCAGTGTCCTCATCTGTTAAATGAGCTGGAGAAAGAAATGGCAAGCCACTCCAGTGTGTTTTGCCAAGAAAATCCCAAATGGCATCATTAAGAGTCATACACAACTGAAAAAAAGAGTGGCCAAGTTTTTATTGATGAGGATGATAACTAGGATTTAGCATTTAGAGAACTTTTATGTTTACAAAGCACTTTACACATGTTAACTCATTTGATCTTCATGACAAAAATAAGAAGTACTATTATTATTCCCATTTTACAAGTCAGGAAATTAAGGCTAAGAAAAATTAAATCATTTGCCCAGGTCACATAGCTAGAAAGCATCTGAAGCAATACTGAACCGAGGTGCCTCTGACTCCAAGTCTTGCAGGCTATCTACTCTACCACACAATTGCTCAAAAGAAGGGAAAAAACTTTCTGATTTAGAGCTGTCCAAAAGTGGAATGAACTGCTTTTAGAAAGGCATCCCAAGGATCATCAGATAAGTTAGATGTCACTGGCAAAGGTCTCTAAGAAGGTGTTCCTTTTCAATTCTTAGATTCTTACGATACTCATAGAAAATAGTACATTGCTATATCTATGGAAAATGGATTCAGATTTCCAATAAGGGACTTATCATAAATGGACTTTCATAATAAAACTTGTCAGCTGAGGATTGCTTCATTTTGGTGGGAATAGCAAAGGAAACCTCTAAGGCTGGGTTTTCTACAACTCTGTTGAATATCTACCATAAGATCATCTGAACTCCTGAAATTGGAAAGTGCTGGCATAGTGCTGTGTTATATTTGGATGTAGGAAAATTTTTGCTAAAGGTTTGCCTCTGATATGTACCAGTTATGTGCCCCTGGGGCAAGCCACTTAACATATCTGACCTTCGGTTTCCCTCATCTATAAAATATAGATAATAGAAACTTCTAAGAGTTGTTTTGAGCCTATAAGGAAATAATGAATAGAAAGTCCTTTGTAAAATTTAAAGTTGTATATAATTGTGAACTACTATTGCTATTAGGGCAGCTAGGTGGCACAGTGGATAGAGTACTTGTCCTGAAGTCAGGAATACCCATTTTTCTGAGTTCAAATTTAGCCTCAAACATTTACTAGATGTATGACTCTGGCCAAGTCATTTAACTGTTTGCCCCAGCTTCCTCATTTGTAAAAAGAGATGGAGAAGGAAATGACAAACCATTCCAATATCTGTGTCAAGAAAACTACAAATGATGAAGAGTCAGACATGACTAAAATAAAATTACTAAAAATTAACAAACTATTAAAGGTATTAATGAGAAAACAGGGCAAATCATACATTATTACCAATATTATTGAAAGTAGCAATTTTAAAAAAGTTTGTTTTGTTAAACCAAAATACTCAGAAAGCCAGTCAAATGAGCAATATTTAGATTTACAGATTTAGAATTAGAAAGGGATATTAATGTCTACCTTGCTCAACTTTCTCATTTTATAAATGAAGAAACCATGACTTAGGGAGGTTAAGTGACTTGCCTGAGGTCACAAAAATATTAAGTGGCAGAGCCAAGATTCAAACCCAAGTCCATAAACTCTAAGAACAGCAGAGTTAGTGTTCCAGAATAAGATGCTACCTCTCTAGGAATAAGAATAGAGTCCAGGTAGGTGCCTGGCCTGGAGTCAAAAAGACTTGCGTTTAAATCTGGCCTCAGATACTTATTAGCTGTTGACCCTGGGAAATAATTTAACCTTGTTTACCTCAGTTTCCTCATCTGTAAAAATGAATTGGAGAAGGAAATGGCAAACTATCTTTGCCCAGAAAACCCTAAATGAGGTTAAAAAGAGTCAGACGTGATGACTGAAACAACCAAATAGATAGACACAAAAATGTTCATGTGTCTGTATATAATTATGTACATCCTATTATCTAGGGTGTCGGTTATCAGAGGACACATCCATATTCAGTTTTTAGTACAATGTGGTTATCTGCTAATTATTAAAACATTTCATTCCTTCAAAGCATCTCTCCAAAACAGTATATGAGTGAAGTAAATCATAGCGTATTTTGGTTTAAATCAGGAGTAAAAGTATTAGGAGGGAGAATGCAGTCCAGTGGGACCATATTAAATCATAAAACATCCAGTGCAGGCAGAAAGTGACCATTTTGAATAGACTTCACAGTTTGTTCAGAGGGAATTGTGCCCATCTCCAACTCAGACCTCATACATTCTGGCTCAGTGCCTGCAACTCTTACTGAGCCAGCTTCTCCTGATGCCCCTGGTTGGGACTTGTAAATAGATTCATCTGCTTTTCGTTTCCCTCAAAACTAAAGCACTAGATTTCTTCTGAAACTAATGAGAGTTTTAATATTAAATTGTTTCCTTTTTCAAAATGGTATAATACATAAGGAGGAAAAAATGCAGACAACAATCATCTCTGGCCTGTACTTAACCCAGATTGAGTTGCAGAAGCAGAGTCTGTCTCTCCCAGTGGTGTTGTTACAAGGCTCTAGTATTACCCATTGATAATGAAAGCAGGTGGGACAGAATGTGGAAAAAGACTAGTTAGGCACACACGGGAATGGAAATAAGTACTGTCCGAGAACTGTATTATGTGGCTGTGAGATGAAATCTATTAACCTTGAGTGCTTCTCCACTTGGATTTGAGGATGCCAAATAAATGAAAATCACTCAAAATAAATGTGCTGGAAAGTTATTTTCTAGGAGCCTTCGCTTTGTCTTTAGGTGGGACTGCCAGGAGCACTTGAGTTTGGGGTGTGGCTATTTTGGGATCATGGGTGTGTTTGCTTCAACATTTAATAGTAGCTGCCCAATATAAACTTTGGATTAAAAAAAAAAACTTTTTATTAATGGTGGGTTTAAGAAAGGCTCCAAACACTACCTATGTGGTATATGCTAAGACCAAGCTATTCACATCCTTGTACATTTAAAACATTTCCCATCCTAATTCCTTTATGATGGTTTCCTACTACTGTAATTTAGTAGTCCCACAGATTGTCTCAGGCATCATCACGTGGTTTGTTCTATGCTCTGATATGAACAAAAATAACATACACTGAATACCAATTATCATTCAATAGCATCTCTACCTAGATCTCACTACTGCTCATCCCCTCCTTCCCTACCAGTTTTAGCTTGAAAATAGAGGCTAGACAAGATGGAAGTTGGTACTTGACTGGGTCTGGGATTTGACCAGTGTGGCTACTTCTTCCACCAACACAGATCATGATCTTTGTTTGCCTTCCCATCTGATATAATTCGTGTTCATTCTTTCCCATAAATTCTCATGTTAGCTGGAGGTAACATTGGTTTAATTTGCAAAAAAAAGTCTATGGAGGAGGAAGACCATGAGTATCACCTCACAAATGTGGCAATTATATGATGATATATGGTGACCCCTTCAACCCTGACATTAGGTCCATCTCCTATAATCAGGTTCAAGCTCTGTTAACAAATGAAGATGGAGAACAGATGGCAGTCAAGGAACAGAACTGGAAAATCATGGAAGATGGAAGCTATGAAAAGATAAAACAAAATTGTATGTTATCCACCAAGCTAATTGGCAGTAAAGAAGTTTTAAAAATCTATGTGAAAATTGGTTTGAATGAAAATGTTCAAATATTTACCTAAGGAAGCTAACTAGCACAGTAAATAGAATGTTGGATCTTGAGTCAGGAAGATCTGAGTTAAATACTTCCTATAAGAATGAAGAGAGTCAAATCCCATCCTTACATTCCTCAAACACTTACTATCTATGTGACTTTAGGCAAGTCAATGAAACCTTTCTGCCTCGGTTTCCCTATCTATAAATTGGGGATAATAATAGCACCTACCTCCCAAGGTGGTTATACAGATATGATGAGATAATATTTAGAAAACAATCTGCAAAAGTCAGTGTTATATAAATACTAGCAATTATTATGTTTATAAAATTATATAATTTACAAAAGTATATAAGTATTAATTGAATGAACAATTATTATTCATAACTGTCTACACACCACAAAAATGGTATTTGTTTATATCTACAAAGTGGTATTTTGGAAAAAAAGTGGTAATAAAATAAGAGGTGATAAGGAATGCAAATATTGCATATATTACCTCATTTGGTCTTCAAAACAATCTTTTGAGAAAGCATCTTGAAATTTACTAAGAAGGGCCAAAGAGGTTAAAAGAAGTGCCTATGTTTACATAACTAGTAAGAAGTAATGGTGGGATTTAATTACGAGTCTTGATTGACTCCCAGCCCAGCGCTTTTTTTTTTTTCACTAGACCATTCTACCTTTTCTAGAAGGCACGGGAGACACATTTTTAATATAATTTTGCAATGTGCTAATTCAATTTTATTTTTTTTTTAACTTTTACTTTCTCTCTTAGTTAACAATTCTAAGATAGAAGAGCAAGGGCTAAGCAGATGGGGATACGCATCCTGCCCAAGGTTACAAAGCTAGGAAGTATCAGAGGCAAGAATTGATTCCAAGTTTTCCTGAATCCATGCTGGGCTCTCTATCCACTGTGCCACTTAACTGCCCCAAATCAGCTAATTTTAGAATTATTTAGTTTCTCCTCACTAGTTGTGGATCCTTTCATGTCCCGTTTGGCCCCAGGATTCAATTTCTTTTGGTTCTATTTTTAAAAGGGAGAGGAAGAAAGGAAGGAAAGAAGATAAGCAGGCAGGCAGGAAGGAAGAAGGAAGGAAGGAAGGAAGAAAGGAAGGAAGAAAGGAAGAAAGGAAGGAAGGAAGGGAGGGAGGGAGGAAGAAAGGGAAGAAGGAAGGGAGGGAGGGAGGGAAAGATGGAGGGAAGAAGAAAGGAAGTGAGGAAGAGAGGGAAGGAAGGGAGGGAGGAAGGAAGGAAGGAAGGAAA
>NC_058131.1:537476984-537519156 GCF_016433145.1 Gracilinanus agilis
AAGGAAGGAAGGAAGGAAGGAAGGAAGGAAGGAAGGAAGGAAGGAAGGAAGGAAGGAAGGAAGGAAGGATGGATCAGGTACCTGTTATGTACCAGACATTGCGTTAAGCACTTTATAATATTTTCTTATCTCATCCTTACAATAATTTTGGGAGGTAAGTGCTATTATCATCCTCATTTTACATTTGAGAAATCTGAAGTAGGTTAAATGATTTGTTCAGGGTTACACAGCTAGTAAATGCCAAGTTGGATTTGAATTTAGGTCATCCTGACTCAAGGCCCAGTGCTTTCTCCACTTCACCACCCAGTTTCCTGTACCTGAATAGTACGAATATTTATAAATAGTTTAGCATACCTAAAATACCACTCCTACTACCTAAAGAATCTGTTTTTCAAAATCTTTTTCAAAAACATTATCAAAATCCATATTATCTATTGCAAAATTGGTCTTCTTACTCTCTCTTTTAGTCCCCAATGACACACCCAAGACCAGTCTCTAAAAATGACCTATTAGCTGTCAGGAAGGGGTGTGCCTGCTCAAAGATCATTGCTTGGCATTCTGTCACCAAAGATTTAGTCAAGAAAAGTCCCATCAAGATCTACCAAATAGTTGCCAAATTCCATAGACACTCCTTCCAAAAGGATCCCATCATCACCAAGACACCCATGCAGAACCTGGAGAACACGCCATGTGGTAAATGTTATACCACACAATGAACAGGTATAGAGCTATGGATGCAGCAGAAGCTTCTGGGAATTTTACAAGAAGCTAAGCTTTAGGTGGCATGGCAGAGTTTTCCTCACCTTCCACCACTTATCTGTATTCTAGTCCAGTAGAGAGGCTTCATGGGACAGCTGGGTTCAATGGCAGGCTTTCGAGGAATCTGGCTGAAGGATGTGTTGCCTCCAAAGAAGGGAGGAGGAGGAGGTGGTGGTCCAATTCCTGGAGGAGCTGGGGGAGGAGGAGGTGGTGGCCCAGTGCTAGGGAGAGGTGGTGGGACAGGAAGGGGGGGAGGCGGAGGTGGGGTCCCAGCACTTAGGGGTAATGGAAGAGGAGGGGGAGGGGGAGGAAGGGGAGGAGGCGGAGGAGGTGGTGGTGGTGGTGGAGGAGGAGGTGGTGGCCCCGCACTGGACTGTGATGGCGATGATGGAGGTCCAAGTCCTGGTGGAAGGGGAGGAGGCACAGGGATTATTGTTGCCAGTGGAGAAGCAGGGGTGGGAGATGACTGTTGTTGACTGGATGGGCAGCTTTCTAAAGACTGGAAGGTTGAGGTGGTGTCTTTGTTGTCATTTGGAGGAGAGATTTGGTTTAGAGAGGAGATGTTCAGCTTTTTGGGTACTATTTGGTTACTTTTGATGGTTTTGCTTTCATCTTCACTGGGTTTTAAAAAAGTCTCTCTGTCCGTCTGAATGTAGACATTTCGGAAGGTCTTTGGCGGATAGTCATCTTCTGTAGAGATGCAGGCATCTCTGGTCTTTTCACATCCTCCGCTTAGCCGATGCTCCAGCTCACGCTTGAGATTTTCAATGGTTTCTTCTAGTCTTGCCGTTATTACAGCGTGCTCTCCCCGAATGTGGAAGACCCTCAGTTCAAACTGGGCCTGATGGGGAAGGAGAGAGAGAGATAAGTGTTCAGTGAAAGGAAAGTTAGAAATATTAACTAAAAGATTGAATAACATCCCACTGTCAGAAGGGCACATGTTATTTGAATGTGCAGACAGAGTGGCAATCATGCAATAATCCAAATGGGTATACATTTCACTTTATGAAAATTTCCAGGAACTTAAGACAGTTGGAAAGGAAGGGTATTTTCAGCTAACCTGAGGATTAAAGTTTAAAAGCAAAAACATCACCTAAGATCCCTCATCCAGTCAAAATATCAAGCACAAACCAAATTCAGATTTGCCTGAATATGCCTTTTGTAGTTTCAAGGTCTGGCTTGGAAATTGACTGTCATAAGAAAGGCATGTTTGGGGATTCTTTTGACCTATAGCTGCTATTCCAATAATTACCCTAGAATGCCTGTCTTTGTGGGATTTTCAGGCCATTATGTCAGTCAAAATGGTAGAGAGAAGTTAGACTATTAAAAAAAGATAGCATTAAGAATTTTTGAGTCTAATGTTTAAACCAGCCCATGAACTTTCTTAAAAATATTTTCATTACTGCATTTTAGTATAATTGGTTTCTCTTGGAATCCTATGTATTTTATTTTAATCACTTAAAAATTCTGAGATGGGGTCCATGATCTTCAGATCACCAGAGGGGCCTATGAAATAAAAAAAAAATTAAGAACTTCTGCATTAAATCATCAGTATTCAGCTTTATCTTATGCTCATTCAAAATGAAACGAGAATTAAAAATTAATAAGTTTAAAATCAGGATGCATTGAAACTGTTCTAGTCGTGTTGACTTTGCTCTGCATTAATCATAGAGGTCTTCTAAGAATATACTTTATCCCTGTTCCTTCATCCATTAAGACTTTCCTTATCTTCCCAAATGCAAATAGTCTTTCTTGTCTCAAAATTTAGAACACATCCTACCTTGTATTATAATTATTTTTGTATAAATCATAGTTTCCATAAAAGAATGCTTTTTGAGAATAGGGGCTATTATTATAAGGTTATTCACTTACAAAAATGAGTAATATGGAAATATGTTTTGTGTGGTAATACATGTACAACCTAGAAAAAAATTTTAAATAGATGAAATTCTGAAATCATGTAGACCTTTTACTAAAAATTAAAGCTATGTAACCTTGATTGCTCCCATGTTGCTGTACTCTAATAATTTCATTTCTTATTAATTCTCACATAACCCAGAATGGCCTACCAAAGACTTTCTCAAGCCACTAACTCCATTCTTTTCACCCTTTATTTTTGAGGGGGGAATGAAAAAAGAATGTTTTTAATTTTTATCAAATGATCTTACATATTTCTTTTTTTCTGAGGAGCATCATGGAATGAATATTCTTATTTTTAAAAGGAAATTTTATCTGTGCTTTTTATTTTTACATCAATATTATTTCTAGATATAACTCCCATTCCTTCCCACCACATTTAACCTCTCTTTTGTAATAAAAATTAAAACCCTCAAAAATAAAGAAAATGAAATAGTATTTTTCCCCTTGATATTATATGTAACCTTTTGTTGCAATGGCTCCTGATCTCTCTGATGATAGGATAAAAGGCATGTTCATTATCTATTGTTCTCTGAGACAAGTATTGGATTTTAGATGCATTCGGAATTTGGCTTCTTTTTAGATTTTATTTATTACATTTCTTTGAGTTCCTTATATTCATAAATTTTTATTTATAATAACAATTTCATTTAATATACCACAATTTGTTTATGCTTTCCTCAATTGATGGATGCCCATTTGGTTTCTGGTTTTTTGCTACTATAAGAGTGTTTCTATGAACAAGCATTGGTAAATATAGGACTTAATTCTTTTTCTTTAACCTCATTGGGGCATATATACAACAGTAGGATTGCTAGGTCAAAAGGGGACTTCTATCATGATTTATAATGTCCTTGCTTGCTAATTAGTAAAGGAGATCCATGGTGTCCTGCACTCTATTTAAGAGTCCTCAGCCTCTTTGTCTATCTTCTTTCCAGCCCTAGAGAATAAAGTTTCCCCTTTTCTAGCCAAAGCTAGAAGTTTGTTCTGCTTCCCTCCATAATTTTCCAACATTCCCCTTCTCTCTTGCATCTTAAATGTTTTCTGCTTTGCTGTACTCTTTCCTTCTATCTGTGAAAAAGCTCAGGTATCCCTTATCTTGGCCCTTCCTTATGCTTTCTTTCTTTTTATCCCTCCTTCCCTGTTGATATTTTGGAAAGACTCACTGTCTTCAGTTCTTTGACACCCATATCACTCCTCCTGATCTGTTTATCTGTAACTGGAAATAATTTTCTTTAAGGTCAAGCCTGCTCACTAAATCCAATTGTCTTTTTTCTTTCCTCATCTGTCTAAATATATTTATGTTATTTGATGCTGATCTTTTTTTTTTCTCCCTCCCCTCCAATCTCTTTGAGACAATCTCTCTATCTAATTCCATGCTAAAATATAGTGTCTACTTCCAGTCAATACTGATCGGTCTAGAAGCTTTTATCTGCTCCATTTTTCTGCCCTATGAGGTTTATTCTTCCTTAGACAGCTTAGTGGTTTTATGCTCCCAGAGTCTCCCTATATTTATGTCTGACTTAATGTGGACACTAAGTCCTGCAACTCAAAACTCCCAAACTCAGGCAATCCACCAGCCTCAGTCACACACACCCCTATCCTCTGATACTGAGATCACTGGTCTGTACTATTATACAGGATTTTTTTCTAGATATTATTTCTTCCCTTGGCTTCTATGTCTCTTCCTACCTTCCTATTTTTTTAATTTATAAAGTCTGTAAAATTTTTTTTTGATAGTTACTTCTTCCACAGACAATTTCCCTGTTTCTCATCTTTGATTCTTTTCTCTTATTTTTCTATACTTTCTCTTTTTTATCCTTTAAAACCCTAACCTTCTGTCTTCGAATTGATACTAAGTATCATTTCCAAGGCAGAAAAGTGGTATGGGCTAGGCAAATGGGGTTAAGTGACTTGCCCAGGTCACACAGCTAAGATGTATTAGAGGCCAAATCTGAATATATTCACTGAATATACTGACCTCATCTGTTCCCATGGCTTTAATTGTTACCTTTATGTAAATGATTCTCATATCTTATCTCTATACCTCAAGCTTTCCCCATAGCTAAGACCCATATTTACACATACCTTCTATAGTCTCTCACTTGGAAGCTCCATGGGTAGTTCAAGGTCAATATCCCTATATTATCTTTCTTTTTAAAATGGTACCATATTATCAATCATTCAGGATACCAATCTCTGAGTCATCTATCTCCAAAATCTAATTAATTGCCTATTGATTTTCCTTCAAAATCTTCAAAATATATCTCCTCTCAATTTTCACTGCAATCATCATTGTTTAGACCTTCCTTTCTTCTCATCCTCTCACAAGTTCTCATGGTGTCTTCTTAATTAATCTTCATATTTCTCATTTATCCCTTTCTTTTTAAAAATTTAAAATCATATTTATTTTTATATATAGCATAATGTAATTTATTATTAATAATAATACAATTCATATGATTTTTATAAATATGTAATAAATTATAATAAATATGCTTATCTCTTTCTAATATATCACATCCTTAACTAAACACTTTTCAAAGGTTTCCTAATGCTCTTAAAATTTTTAAATACTTAGGTTAGCTTTCAAAGGCCTTTATAATCTGGTTTCAATCTGCCATTTGAGCTTCATTTCACACTATTTTTCTTTATATCTCTCACATTGCTGTCCTTTCAGTCAAACCAGACTGTTCTTTGACTCTTCATTTGTTCTGTCCACTTATATCTCTGTCCCTTGGCTCATGCACTGTTTCATTCTTTGAATGTTTCTTTGGCATGTATTGATTTCTCTCCTTTCAACACTCAACTCAAGGTTTACCTCTCTCTTTCATGAAGACTTCCATAAAGGAAACCTCCCTACTTTTTCCTTGCCCCAGTTGAAAGTGATCCCTACCATCTCATATTTATCTTTGCCCATACTTATCCTTTGTACTTATTTAACTCTCCTTTGTAGTAGATATTTCTGTTCACATCTAGACAACATGGGAGGCTAGGTGGCACAGTAGACAGAGTGCCAGGACCGAAATGCAAAGATTCCTCTTCTTGAGTGCAAACTTGGCCTCAAACACTTACTAGCTAGGTAACCTTGGGCAAGTTTTTTAACCCTTTTGCCTCATCTATAGGTTGAGGTGGTGAAGGAAATGGCAAATCATTCCAGTATCCTTGCCAAAAAAACCCAAATGGAGTCTTGAAGAGTCAGACACAAGTGAAACAACTGAATAACAATTATAAAAGATGCACATACTTTAGACTGTAAATCCAAGATTAAGGTCTGAGTATATAAAATATGCTTGAAATCACTACTGATTAGAGAAAACAATTCTGAGATACCATCTCATGCTCATCAGATTGGCTAACATGACTAAAGGTCAAAATGACAAATGTTTACAGGCATGTGGAAAAACAGGGACACTAATACACTCTTGGTGGAACTATGAACTGATCCAACTATTTTGGAGAGCAATTTGGAATTGTATCCAGAGAGTTACAAAACCTATCTATTCCCAAATATTTATAGCAGCTCTCTTTGTGGTGGCAAAGAACTGGGAATTGAGGGGATGCCCATCAATTAGAGAATGGCTAAACAAATGGTGGTATATCATTGTGATGAAGTATTTCTGCACTATAAGAAACAATGAACAGACTAATTTAAAAAACCCTTGGACTGAGCTATGCAGGATAATGAAGAATGATTTGAGTAGAACTAAGAGATTATCATAATACACAGCTACAGATTTAATACTTGAAGAATAAAGTATAAATGTTTCTTCCAGAGAATGAACTGAAAAGTGGAAATGTAAGAGACATAATTTGTATTGATCCCTTTGTGAAGCAGGGAAGGGAGAAGGGTAGGACACTTTTGGATAAATTCTGTTAAAAAAAAATACTAAGGTCTGCATCATATCATTAATAACAAGTCAAACTTATATAGTGTTATCAGGTTTACGAAGCATTTTCTTTACAATAACTGATGTCAGTAGTGTAAATATGATAATCCTCATTTTAAAGATGAGGATGTAGACCTTAGAAAGATTAGGTCATTTTCCCAGGGTCATGAAGCTACTAAAAGGATCAAAGCTTGGATATGAACTCTAGTCTTGATTTCTAGTTCATGAGTTTTCTCCCATCATATCACTACATTAAAAGACATCTATTATGGTTCAGTTGTGTCTAATCTTCATGACTCCATTTGAGTTGTCCTTGGTAAAGATATTGGAGTGATTTGCCATTTCCTTCTCCAGATCACTTCACAGATGAGGAAACGGAGGCAAGGTAGGTTAAGTGTCTTGGCCAAGGTCACAAAGCTAGCAAGTGTCTAAGATAAGATTTGAACTCATGAAGATGATTCCTCCTGTCTCCAAGCCCAGTGCTCAATCCACTATGCCACTAAGTTGCCCCTAACATTAAAAGAGAACATGACTTTTAAAAAAATTCCTTTCACCTAACACATGTGAATGCAATATGCACTTAAATGTTTGAATTGAACTAAAAGCATGTTGATGTGTATAAAGCAGGCAAGAAGGAGAAGTCACTATAGAGTTTCCAAGTGATGTGATACTAATTATAATTAAAGCAGGTTTTCCTGAAAGCTTGAAAATAGCAGCAAGTAGAGGAGGAGACTCTACTGCATAGTAATGAAGACTTGTGTTCAAATCCTGTCTCTGGGATAAGTCACCACTCTTCAGTGCTCAAGATAATTCTTTTAAGTAATAACTATGATGCTGATCTGCATTGGCAGATGCAGAAGATGAACAACAATAATAAACTAACATTTGTGTTGGCACTTTAAGATTTGCAAATTTCTTTGCAAATGGGATCTTGTTTGATCCTCACAATCTAGGGGGTGGAGTGGATAGAGCACTTAGTCTGAGATCAGGAAGATTCATCTTCCCAAGTTTAAACACTTCCTAACTGTGTGACCCTGGGCAAGTCTCATACCTGTTTGCCTCAGTTTCCTCATCTGTAAAATGAACTGGAGAAGGGAATGGCAAACCACGCCAGTATCTTTACCAAGGAAACTTCAAATGAGGTGGCAAAGAGTTCAAACATGACTGAATGAGAATGTTTTATTTTTACTTTGTTAAACATTTCCCAATTACATTTAAATCTTCATTGGCCCCAGTCTAAAGTATAGAGGGCTGCAAGAGATATGCTTGACACCTTTGACTGAAGTGACTTGCCCTAGTTCATTTAGTAGAAGTGGTCTTCAAACCCAGACCCTGGGATGTTCAAATCCCCATAATGAGTATTGTTGCCTGGAAGAATCAGATCAAATGTTCAGGTGTTATTTCCATACAAATTTGTAAAAAAGTTGGTGCTATTCTGTATTATTAATTTAAAATGCAGACAATATAGACACAAGTGTTCTGTGCAGGCTATTTTCATAAGTAAAAGTATCCAGCATAATAGAATCACATTTGTGATTCTAATCTGATCAAAGACCAGTTTCCAGGCAATTTCCTCAGCCTCTTCCAAAGTTGGTCTTCCTACCTATCCCTTTTGAAAACAAAATTCTCATTATTATTTTTAATATCCTCCATATTAGCACTACTCTAAGATATCATCAAAGGGACATGATGTACTAAAGCCCAGGCACTGGGAAGGAGACTTTTGCTTGTCTGGTCCACATGAGCATGTCTTTTGAAAAGAAGGTGGAAAAGTGCCTGTTGATGAAAGAGCTCTAGCTAGTGCCAAAAACTGTGGAAAAATTACCCATTTGCATTTTGTTGTTATGAACATGCTATCCCAGTAGAGCTTCCAGGGCCAGTAAAAATCAAGTTTATCTGCCATACAACTTGAGTCAACCTTTTCCAGGGACTATTCCAAATTCTACATATCCACATCAGAGTAAGCCAGGAGTTCCTGACATATTGCTAAGACCTCATAATTCTCTGTGAGATAAGAAAAAAAATTCTATCACTAAGGGAGAAAGGAAAAGAAAAATGGGGATTGGGAGCATTTTGATTCAACTCAATTCAATTAATTGACTTGCCATACTCTTTATGAAACGAACAAGTTAGTTGTATTCTTTTTAAAAAAAAATCTTAATCATGAGCATTCTTTGTCCCCACTTAGAGACCCCCCCCCCATCTCAGTAACTTATGATTTCATCAATTTGGGAATATTCCTTCTTCTAGTGCTAATTGTAACTCCTTTATGACTTTGTTTAAGTGAGAGTTACTGTGGCAGAAAATTCATCACTCTGAGGTTAATGTGGTGATGAGCTTCTCTGAACTTGGCTAGGATAATTCTTAAATGACAGACTTGGTGGGTCACCTGGCTCATTGTTCTAGTCTTCCCAACTTGGTAGGAACACTACTGTGTAAAGGTTTTTAGTATCCAAGGTCATCATTCTGCTATGTTGAAGAATCAGAATAGTATATGACGCCATAAAAAAGGCAAAAAATTCATAGCTTAATTAATGAGAATGACCCTGGTTTTCTTGAAGGATTCATGAAATGTTATTTGACTTTAATAAGTAAATGATTAGTTTACACTAGGAACAAAAGTATGTCATATAAACTGTGAGAGATAATTCAATGGATAATAGTGTTTGTGTTTGTAGTACCATAAGAATAAGATAGTGTATGAGTTAAAAAAGGGATAGAGAAATAGGAAAACATAAAGACAAAGGGAAAATGCCAAGAAGAATCAAGAAGTATCACTAATTCTTTTGCTATATTCAAATAGAGATTAAAAGAATGGTATACAAACAGATGCTTCAGATTATCACTATTTGTGCAGTGATTTGATGGATCCTTGTACTTACTGCTAGATAAAATCTCTTCACAAATGCAGACTGAATATCCTCTATGTTTGCTTAATCTATGCAATTCTTGTTGTCTTCCTATAAATCATAGGATCATCAATGTAAAGTCATACAGAGAAACTATATAATACAACCCTTTCATTTTACAGATGATGAAATGAATCTCAGAGGGCATAAGTGCCTTGCTCAAGGTCATATACTAGTAAGTTAACAGATGTAGGATTTGACTTGTACTCTCCATCTTTTAATCAGTTAAGTGATGTTCTAGTAGAGAATTGTATGCAAAATGCTTCCCTGTGCCCTTATGTTTCTCCAAGGGTGCTTTTAATATTTATGAGGATCATTCTCATAAAAATTTTATAAAGATAAGACAGACAAAAATGTACTTATTAAATTCTTGCTGCACATCAAATATTGTGCTAAGCAGTGGGGATATGAAGAAGGACAAAAACCATTCCCTGGCCTCAAGATGCTCAGTTTTAATGGGAAAAACATCTGCAAATAACTAGTTTACTTTACTAAAATTTCCTTCATCACCTTATAACATAAAAGTATCATTTGTGATTTTTTACATTATTTTGGAATGTTCTTTTCTTAAGATATCTTGAAAACTGATTACTGAGTTCCTTTAAAATTATTTTTTTCTTCAGCATGGACTTCTTGTGTAATTGGTCACAGTTGAGGTCATCTCCAAGAAAAAATGATGCCAATGAAAATAAGCAAGGGGGCTTTCAGGTTAAGATGGCGGCAGAGTAAAAAGCAGCTGTTCAATCTCTCCTAACCGAAACATATAGGACTCCTCAAGAAGACATAATAACAAATCCAGATGAACTAAGGGACCCCACAACAGGGTGCAGCATTGAAGGTACGTGGAATCGGGGCACTTCCATGCTATAAGGGGGTGAAACAGCTCTCACTAAAATGTGAGCTGAGCAACCCCCTCACCCCCACACCACCTCCAGTGCCAAAGCCAGCACAAAAGAGCTAGAGTGAGCTTGGGGCACCCATTAAGGCATTGGCAGCTCCAGGACCTGTTCCTGAGAGCAGCAAGACTCAAGACCCCAAGAGGCTAAAGAACACACGGACTTTTAACACAGACTCTGAGTGCAGCAGGTGCAGTTGCAGCTGCAGACACGGATTCTGAGCGCAAGTGCGGACCATGTGTGGGGACCCAGAGCAGGGGGGTGCACAACTATGGAAGCAGTGACCTGAGACTGTTAAAGGAGCTTTAGGCAGAGGAACAAGCAAGGGAACCACCAGGAGGCTTGACCCTGAGAACAACTAGACCTGAGACCTCAGAGCACAGGCAGACCCTGAGTGTGAGGATAAACCTGAGAGGGCTCTGGGCTAACAATGGCAAGCCAGAGACAAGAACCTCAGAAGAGAAAGATCAAGAAGAAATCTTTAACACTCGACAACTTTTACACAGAAAAAATCCAGACAACAGAGCAAACAGCAGAGGAGAACAAACAAGTAATCATATCCAAACCTTCCCAAAAAAATGAAACTGGTCACAAGCTATTGAAGAGTTCAAATCTGAGATGATGAGAAAGATGGAAGGGATCTGGCAAGAAAATAACAGTTTAAAAGGCAGAATTTCACAATTAGAAAGTGAGGTTCAGAAATCAAATGAATTCATAAGTAAATTGAAGACCAGAAATGACCAGCTGGAAGCCTTGAAGACGAGATTCAAAAGGAAAACCAAAAGATTATAGTCAAAATCCAGTCTCTAAAGGCTAGAATTGGGCAATTAGAAAAAGATGCCCCCAAATCAAAAGAACTGATATGCAAATTGGAGACCAAAATCAAACAGCTGGAAAACAGGATAGACCAAATCAAAAAGGAAAATCAAAAGAATATAGCAGAAAGCCAGTCTCTAAAGACAAGAATTGGGCAAGTAGAAGCCAATGATTTCTCAAGAAAAAAGAAGAAATAAAGAAAAGTCAAAAGACTGATAAAATAGAAAGAAACATGAAATATCTAACTGAGAAATTGACAGATCAAAAAAACAGATCTAGAAGAGACAATTTGAGAATAATTGGTCTTCCTGAAAAGCCAGAAATTAATAGAAATTTGGACTCCATACTAAAGGAAATTATTCAGCAAAATTGCCCTGAAGTTCTACAATAAGAGGACAAAATAGACATTGAAAGCATCCATAGATTGCCCTCTACATTAAACCCTGAAAAGACAACCCCCAGGAATATAATAGCTAAATTCAAGAGCTTCCAAGTAAAAGAAAAAAATTTATAAGAAGCCAGAAAGAGACAATTCAGATATCAAGGAGCACCAATCAGGATCACACAGGATCTGGCAGCCTCCGCACTAAAAGACTGCAAGGCTTGGAATATGATATTCAGAAAGGCAAGAGAACTGGGTCTACAACCAAGCATTACCTACCCATCAAAACTGACTATATACTTACAGGGGAAAGTATGGGCATTCAACAAGATAGAAGATTTCCAAATATTTGCACAGAAAAGACCAGGACTAAATGGAAAGTTTGATATCCAATCACAAAAATCAAGAGAAACATGAAAAGATAAGTAAGAAACAGAGGGAAAAGAAAGAAAACTTATTTTTAAATTTGCCTCTTTAAGGGCTTCAAAAAGATCTAATTATTTGTATTCCTATATGGAGAAATGTTATGTGTAATTCTCCTTAGTGAACTCTATTCACTATTATAGTATCCACTATTATAGTAATTAGAAGAATTATTCATAGGGAGAGGTTGGAATACTAAATGGTCTAAGATGATANTAAGATGATATGGGGGGTGGGAAAGAGGGGGGTGAATAGTAGAGGACACTAAGAGAAACTTGAATAAGAAAAATAGGATATTCTCTTACACACAAAGAAGGCATGGGAAGGAGAGGGGATTATAAGAAGGAGAGGAAGAGAGCATTAAGAGGTAATATTTAAACCTTACTCTCAGTGGAATTAACCCTGAGAGGGAAGAGTAGCTATATCCATTGAGATATAGAACTCTATCTAACCCTACTGAGAAAGTCAGAAGGGATAAACCAAGGGAAGCAGAGGAGTGGGGAGCTCAAAAAAGGGAGGGGAGGAGAAGGGGGGGGAAGGAGAAGGGANAACTGATCCAACCATTCTGGCTGGCAATTTGGAACTATGCTCAAAGGGCTATAAAAGATTGCCTGCCCTTTGATCGAGCCATAATATTTTTGGGTCTGTACCCCAAGGAGATCATAGATAAACAGACTTGTACAAAAATATTTATAGCTGTGATCTTTGTGGTGGCAAAAATCTGGAAAACTAGGGTATGTCCTTCAATTGGGGAATGGCTGAACAAACTGTGGTGTATGCTGGTGATGGAATATTATTGTGCTAAAAGGAATAATAAACTGGAGGAATTCCATGTGAACTGGAAAGACCTCCAGGAATTGATGCAGAGTGAAAGGAGCAGAGTCAGAAGAACATTGTACACACAGGCTGATACACTGTGGTAAAATAGAATGTAATGGACTTCTGTACTAGCAGCAATGCAATGACACAAGACAGCTCTGAGGGATTTATGGAAAAGAACGCTACCCACATTCAGAGGAAGAACTACAGGAGTGGAAACACAGAAGGAAAACAACTGCTTGAACACATGAGTTGAGGTGGACATGATTGGGGATGTAGACTCGAAACTACCACACCAATGCAACTATCAACAATTTGGAAATAGGTCTTGATTGATGACACATGTTAAAACCAGGGGAAATGTGCATTGGCTATGGGTGGGGGAAGATCGGGGGAGTTAAGGGGAAAGGAAGAACATGAATCATGTAACTATGATAATTTTTCTAAAAAATAAAAAATATTTAAAAAAAAAGAAAGAAAATAAGTAAGTAAAAATTGTGAAGTTCATCACATATGTCAGGATAGTACCCAAAATGGAGGACAGGAGGAACTCCTGATATATATAAAAAGGCCACGAATATTCCTGACATGTCTGACATGGGGTGTAATAATTAGTCTTTCCTGTTCTCTGTTCTTTGGAGTGTCAGTGATGACAGAAAGAGGACCTTTTTTCCCACATCTAAAGTGATTCCCTTAAAGTATTTTTTCCCACTTTCCACCATGAAAAGACGAAGGCACAGATTAACATATAATAAATTAAACAGGATATTTCAGAGAGCTAATGCCAATGTCAGTGATAGAAATTAGGTTTATTGACTCCTATTCAAGCAGAGGTTCTGAAAATTTGGGCTACAGTTCATTAGTTAGTTGTAGTTATGGCTATAGTTATCAGTTAACTGTTGTGACCTGAATGTGGACAAATCATTTGGTTTTCTAATCTGCAGAATGAAGGTGTTGGACTTGATCTCTAAGGTTCCTTCCAACTCTAGATTCCATTACTTCTATTTATAATCTCTTCCTAAATAGGCACTGAGGCAGGATAGTTCAATTGTCACTGAAAACATTAGTGAGAATACCTCCACCATATAAAGTAACTAGCCTCCACAGAAAAACAGATCTTTCATTATCAGGGCATATGATGGCACAAAGGCAAAGAGATTCATGCATATGCTTTCAAACTGCTATGATCACTTACAGACAACTGGGAAATATTATACCTCATGGTTTTGATATGATAGTCATTTCTAGTAAATGGGAATCAAAAGAGAACTGAGCAAATACAACTATGAACAAATCATGCAATGAAGTGGTATGGAATTAGACATAGATTAGAGAGATTAATCAGTATTTTGAGATCTGTACTGAAGTTTACTCCTTTGAAAAGCCAAAAAACAAATACTATTAATGACTATAGCTGGAGAGCATTTTGTGAGCTAAAAGAATCATCAAGGAGACCTTTCATTACATTTTACCTCTCAGCTTTTAATATCTTTAAATTCAGAATCTAAATCATGGGTAATATATGACTTGGGACAGTCATAAAAATATTTTTGTATCATTCATTTCATATATAATTCCAGATTTAATAAATGCTTGTTGAATTGAATTGAACACCATGGGGAATGTTCTAAGACAAGAAGCCAAGACATTAATTCCCTCTCTATTATGAGAAAGAATAGATTTGGGATTCCAATTCCTCATTTTATTATTATTGTTACCATTATTATTGAAGTTGCACATGATTTTATGTTTTGCAAATTCTATGTGGACTTGGAACATCAAATTCAAAATAATGGCTTAAAAAAATCCAACCCTTACTATCTTTTTTCAAATTCATACTGGGTATTGGTTCCAAGGCAGAAGTGCAGTAAAGGCTAGACAATGGGGATTAAGTGATTTGCCCAGGGTCATACATCTAGAAAGAATCTGAGGTTAGATATTAATAATTCCAGAATACAATTCTAGATATCTATAACATATTTGGAATCCAAAAAATGGCCAGAATATTATCCTATAGAATAGAATTTTAGAATCTAGGGTTATAATTGAAGTGAGGCCACTTTAATTCCAGATTTTCTGTAGTGGTCAACAAGTAAGGAATAGGACTTTGGTGTATCTTTTTCCCAAGAAGGCATGTAAAGCACGCTTCCCAAAGGAAGCTGCTGATAGGGGATCCTTATCACTTGATGACCTACCTTCCTCAAGATCTTTTTCTAGATTTCCATTCCATAGCTATTTTAGCTGACAAAGTTAATTATTTTATCTCATGTCTTAGATTCTGTTCCTTTCCACTCTAGTTTTGGTGAACATTTATTTTTTCACCTCTCATTAGACTCAGTAGACTCTGAATACTAGCTCCCCCCTTTCTATAACCAGAGGACTCTGAATATTCTGGATATCCAAGTTAATGAGGCTAATGAATGACCCCTCAATTTCAAAAGCAACAGAGGGACTGAATACTCTGTAAGAGTTTCTTCAGCCTTTATGTATATGTTATTTTCCCTTGGATCTTCTTGTAGTATCATAAACCTAGATCTGGAAGGGAACTTCAAGGAATTCTAGTTTCAACTCTTGTTTTTATAGACGAGGAAACTAAGGACCTGGGAGGTTTAGTCTTAACCAATGTCACACAGATGAATAAGCATCAGAGATAAGATTTGAACCCAGAGCTTCTGACCCTAGAGTCAACATCACAACTCAGAAAGGGGCATCGAATAGTCTGCTTTCTCATTAAGGTACTGTGAATGTGAACTGGATAGAAATTATAAGCATAATAAAACTTGCTTAGCTTGAAATCAGAACTATTAAAACACTTACGAGATGTATATAATTTCTAGGACTGTTGATATGGGTTATCAAAGTACTTTTTATTGTCAAGTAACAATTATAAAACCAAACTAAGCAAACAAAGGGCCAATAAAAACTTCTTGGAACCCTCATGCACCTAAATTTCAGTTTGCATTTCAAACAGACTTAATCTTCCATGATGCTTTCATTAGCCAAGAAACAGCCCTCCCAGAACTGAACAATTTAACAGCCTCCCTAATGCTTTTCCCTGAATGGGCAAGCAAGCATTTGGCCTCCTACCTTTATTATTTGAACAAATGACAGATGATGTGTGCCTAGGCCATATTCCCTTTCCCCCTTCTGCCACTTCAAGGCTACCCAGGGATCCATCACTTGATAAATCTGCTGCTGAATGGGTTTGAGATCATAGGCTAGTGCAAGAAGGGGGGGGCAAACAATGGAGTTTACATGTTTCTCATTAAGGCCTGAGTTCTGGCCCATGAAGGTTCCTTTAGAGGAGACAGGGGTGGGAAATGTCTTAAATTTCCAAAAATCTCAGCTACAAGGAGAATTCAAAATAGCAGCCATGAACTAACAGGCTTGATAGAAGATAAAGGACTTCTTAAAAACCCTTGTCCCTGGAAAATACACAAGAAGATTCCATTTCTGACAAAATTTTGATAGCTGTGCATTAAAATGGAAAAAAAATAGAACAAAGGTCTCTGATTTCTTGCATGATTCCAATTTCTGGTGAGAAGCAAGGTAATATTGGGACAGACCACATGTAGTGTGTGTGGGAAAAAGTATGGGATTTGCTGCAAAAATAAACCTAGGGGGAAAAATAAATGTAGGTTTGTTCTGTTCTAACAATTACTGGTTGTATTATCATGGGGTGAGTTTTTTATCCTCCCAGAGCCTCAGTTTCCTTATTTGTTAAAAAGGGAAAACATCTCACAGGATTGCTATGGGATTAAACTTTAAAGTGCTATATAAAAAATGAAATGTTGCTAAAACAGTTATGTGACTATAAATCCCTTTATCTTTCTGAGGTCCCTATGTAAAATTGAGGGTGAGGGGGGTTTAGGGATTATATCATCTCTAAGGTCCTGGGATCCTATGTGACAGCCACTGTTAAAGAAAACTGGAGCATCTACATTACAAAGAAATTGGCAGCCTCCAAAAATATATTCTAATCACAGGGCATTCCATTCTTAAATTCTCCCAGAGACTGGCATCTACAGATCTGGGTGTGGCTATATCAGAAACACCTACAACACTGAATTATCATCACCTTAATCCTTAACCACAGAGAAATTACTCGGTAGCCAGAACCTCTTTCTCTCATGATAACTCTGATTAGGGAGAAAATTCAGTAAGATCTATCTGGTATCCTGTACAATGTTTAAAGAGTGAGAGTGGAAAGAGGTGTTCTTTTTTTTCTTACCAACAATTGCTTATTCTAAAACAACAGCAGAGACTTGTGTTTCTATAAACTTTGAAGTTTACAAAGTTCTTTCCTCACAATATAAATCGTTTTTTTATGCCCACTTCACAGATGAGAGAACATGTCTCAGAAAATTTAAATAGCTTTCTCAATGTCATATACTAATAGGGCTAAGATCTAAGATGTTCTGCTTTTCTATTTCTTAGCCAGTTCTAGATAGTTTTGATAATTACTGAATACAGTTTAAAATCTGATACTGCCTTTTTACTTGAAATTTTTCATTAATTCCTTGGATATTCTTGACTTTTTTATCATCCAAGTGAATTTTATTATTTTTCTAGTTCATTAAAATAATTTTAATGATTATAAAATTACAACATTAATTAGTTAATATTAACATGATAAAATTATAATATAATTATAAAATTTAATTAGAATGACATTGAATAAGACTTGTTGTCATTTTAATTATACTGACTCTGCCCACCCATGAACAATGAACATTTCTCCAATTATTTAAATCTGACTTTACTTGTATAAAATGTTTTATGATAATGTTTACATAGTTCCTGAGTTTATTTTGGCAGATATATTGCTAGGTATTTTATTCTACCTGAGGCTATTTTAAATGGATTATCTCTTACTAGCTCTTCTTTGGATTTTGTTAGTGATAAAATAAAATTCTGATGATTTATGTAGATTTATTTTATATACTAAAATTACTAATTTCAACTAATCTTTCAGTTGAATCTCTAGGATTTTCCATATATACCATTTTAACAACTATGAAAGGAAATAGTTTCATTTCCTCTTTGCCCATTCTGATTCCTTCAATTTCTTTTTCTTAACTTACTACAACTGGTACTGGCTAAGATAAATAGAAAAGTAAATCAGTGAAATAGAACATATATATAACAAACAATATTAAAGGATTATAACAATTGTGTTTGCCAAAAGTGAAGATCCAACCTCTTGGGATTAGAATTCATATTTGGTAAAAAAAAATTGGGGAAAACTGGAAAGCAGCCTGGCAGAAACTAGATATAGACCAGTTTCTTACACCATTTATCAAGATAAGATCAAAATGGATCTAGGCATAAAGGGAAATATTATAAGCTAACAAGAAGAACTGGGAACCTATTATTTATCAGATTTACGGATAGAAGAATTTATAAATAAACAAGAGATAGAAGTAATGTATAAAATGGTTAATTTTGAATATGCCAAATTACAAAGGTTTTATGTAAATAAAATTAATACAGCCAAAATCATAAGAAAAGCAAAAAATTGGGGAGGGGGTATTTATAGACAGTTTTTGGATAGGAGTCTTATATCTAAAATAAAGACAACTTTGTCAAATTTATAATACTAAATTTATATATAAATATATGTGTGTATGTATGTATGTATGTATGTATAGACCATTCCCCAATTGATAAATGGTCAAAATATATGAACAGACAGCTTGGGGATGAATAAAACAAAGCTATCTATAACTACATGAAAAAATGTTCCAAATTTTTGTTGATTAGAGAAATCCAAATCAAAACAGCTGTGAGATATCATTATCCTATCAGATTGGCCAAAATGACAAATGTTGAAGAGGACATAAAAAAATGGGGACCCTAATACAGTATTAGTAGAATTATGGACTGATCCAACCATTTTAAATTATAAAACTGTTTATATCTTTTGATTTGGCAATTTCACTATTAGGTTTATTTCCTAAGGAGATCAGGCAAAAGGAAAAGAATCTATATAATCCATAATATTTATAGCAGCTCTCTTTGTGACTGCAAAGAATAGGAAATTGAGGGGAAGCCTGTCAACTGGGGAATGACTAAACAAGTTGTGGAATGTGAAATTAAACAAGAAGAAGCAAGAGAACATTATATATAGTAACAGAAATCTAGTTTTAAGAATGAATTGTGCATGTTCACCTTCAGAGGAAGAACTGACAAACAAAAACAAGCAAGACCCAGTTTTATGTACACATATTCCTTTTTGTCCAATGATACCTTTTCTAGTGTGGGGAGGGGAGGGAGTAAGGGAGATACTTGGGAATTTGAATGTAACAAACAAACAAATAAACTAAAGAAAGGCTGATGAATTTAAATCTAGGTTCTCCTGTTGCCAAAATCAGGGTTATTTATTTTAGACCACTATTACCTCTACTTATTCTTGCCCTACCTCCCATAAAAGAATATTCATAGTGTTCACTTTGCTAGATGTTTTCTCATTTCAGAGAGGCATCATAATTATGTTATTTCCTATATTAGAGGAGTCAAGAAGCACAAGCTAGTTAGTGCCAGGCATTATGCTAAGCACTAGGTACAGAAAGACAAAAATGTGGTTTCTGATATCTAGGGGAGAAGAGTATGACTTGGATACTTGGGTTTGAATCCTGCATTTGTTAATGTGTTACATGGGGAGGTCACTTAATCTCATCTTCATTTCCCTCATCTATAAAACAGGGAAAATTATACCTGTAATAACTGCCTTAAAGATTGTTTTGCATCCCAAATGATATTATATATATATAATCCCTTGTAGAGCTTATGGTACAAATTTTTACAGTAGTTTTATCTCATTTACTCCACATTGTTCTTAATCCAAGATTGGCTAAATGATAAAAGGCCCTTGAACCTCTATCACCTTAGAGCAGATTACACCAAAATTTCTATTTCTAAATTCTTGCTTGAGTTCTAATCCTTAAAACTTATTAGATTTTTAAAAAAAATTGTTTAAAACATTTGAAAATTATAAAGCAATTATTTTTTCCTTGCCCCTACCCACTGGAAAAAGAAGGAAGGAAGGAAAAATGGAGGGAGTAAAAGAAAGAGAAAAAGGAAGGAATACATGTAGGGAGGAAAGAAGGATGAAAGGAAGAAAAAGGAAACTCATATCATCTGTCACATTCAAGCAAAAGAAGTTCCCACATTGGTTGGATTCAAAAATGTTTTTCTTATTACTCATATTAGTCCATCATCTCTCTATTATGAGGTAGTAACATGCTTTTATCAGACCTCTATAATTATACTTGATCATTTCATTGATCAGAGTTAAGTATTTCAGAAGTGTTCATTTTTGCTTGTTTATAATCTTGATGTTACAATTTAAAATGTTTTCCTGGTTCTGCTCACTTCATGCTATATCAGTTCACACAAGTCTTCCTAGATCTTTCTTTTTTTTTTTTTTAAACCCTTAACTTCTGTGTATTGGCTTCGTGGCGGAAGAGTGGTAAGGGTGGGCAATGGGGTTCAAGTGACTTGCCCAGGGTCACACAGTTAGGAAGTATCTGAGGCTGGACTTGAACCTAGGACCTCCCGTCTCTAGGCCTGACTCTCAATCCACTGAGCTACTCAGCTGTCCCCCCCCCCCCAGATCTTTCTTAAATCATCTTTTAAAATTTTTTAACAGAACAATAATATTCCATATTATTGACATACAATAATTTATTCAGTCATTTTCCAATCAATGTGCACACCTTCACTTTCCAATTCTTTGTCATTACAAAAATAGCTATTTCCACTACCCTAAACCCATATACATTATTTATAACCTTCATAAACCTTCATAGGATACCACCACACTTACAGTCAACCAAGGTTTATTAACATCTTCAACTCACTCTCTGTCACTTTACATATTCAATTTGTTGACATTGCTTAGAGTGTTTATCACCACCTTTCTCATATATTTCACTTCTACACCACTCATACAGCCGCCATGCTTTATTTATTAACTTTTGCCTTGGATTAGTATTCTTAAAAATGGGGATGAAGGAAGAGTATGAAGAGGAAACCTTGAAAGGCATGGCATCACCAAAGAGGGTATATGATCGACCAGCTAGAGATTGAGAAGACAGGTCTCATCCAAACTCAACAGTGTAATAATATATTGGGTCTTATCTCCAGCACAACCATATTAACATCAACACCTCTTAACACTCTCAGCTTCTCCTTTTCTGAGCCTGGTATTGGTCTCTCAGGGTAGTTAAAACTTAAATGAACAGTTCTCCCACAGCAACAAGGCTCTTGTCTTTGGAAAAATCCTGTCCCAATCCCAAAGATTCCCTTGTGGTTGTAAAAGGTAGGACCTGTATTTGATGTCAGTGACAGGTGAGTCCCCTCTCCCCAAACTTCACTACACATATCCTTTGGCTATAGAAGAAAGCTTTTTGACAGGGATAATTATGAGAAGATTTCATGATGGAGGTAACCCTTGAATTGGACCATAAAACATAGGATGGGTTTCAGTACAGAGAGATGGAAGAAAATGAATTTCATGTAGAAGGGAATTCATGAATAAAAGCATGGAGGTATGACAAGGAAAGGTTAAGTTTAGGAAAGATAAATAGTCCAATGAGCTTTAACATAGAATATGTTTAAGGACAGAATATAAGAGGAAGCTATAAAGATAGCCTTAAATGTAGATAACTTTAACTGCCAGATTGGGTTTTATTTTAGTGGCAATAGGGAGTCACTGAATACTTTTGAATAGGATTGTGAAGGAATCAGAACATTACGAAGATTTCTCTGGCAGTAATGAGCAGAATGGATAAACTATGGTGATAGTTAAAGAATTTAGAGGTGGAAGAACTTGAAAGGTCCAATTTATCATTTTACAGATAAGCAAAAGGAAGTTCAGAGACTTGCGAGTTCACACAGATAGTATATAAACTGCAGAGTTGGGATTCAAACCCCAAATCTTTGCTTTTAAGTTCAGCGCTTTTTTTTCCCATTCCATGTTCTCTTACTTGAAAAGAGATGATAAGATCCAAACTATGGAGTAACAGTGAGAATAGAAAAGAGCAAACTTATTATTATTGTTCAGTTGTGCCTGATTCTTCATGACCCTGTGGGACCACACTGTCCATAGGGTTATCTTTGCAAAGATACCAGAGTAGGTTGCCATTACTTTCTCTAGTGAAATAAGGCAAACGGAGGCTAAGTGACTTGCCCAAGGTCATACAGTTAGTAAGTGTTGGAGACTAGATTTGAACTCAGGTCTTCTGCTGCCAGGTCTAAGACTATTTACTCAGTCACTTTGTTGCTTCCCAGGCAAAGAGAGATTAAGTGACTTAACCAAGGTCACACAGCTAGTGTCTGAGGCCATATTTTAACTAATCTTCCTGACTCTAAGACCAATGTTCTATTCACTGCCTTGAATTATGATGTTTAAATCCCAAAACAATGGAATACCTGAGTTGTATAGAACCTTAAAGATCATCCTGTCAAATTCTCAGGACTATAGAAATGCAGAGAGAGCAGGAAAATCAGAGGTTATCTACTCCAACATCCATAATACCTAAGAAATCAGGAATCCTTAAGAAGTGATTCATGAATATAGTCTTTGTTTGAAGACCTCTGGTGATCAGGAGCTCACCATTCCTCTAGGTGAGCCTTTTCAATTTTTGGACAATTTATGGGTAGTGAGGCTTTTCCTTTTCTTGGTCCAAAATCAGCCTTCATGCATCTTGTGCCCATTGGTCCTAATCTTGTCCTTGTTTTACAGATGGGAAAAATAAGGTCTGAGAAAGTCATGACTTTTCCAGAGTTATACAATTTTAAGTTTCTGAGGCAGGATTTGAACCAAGGTCTTCTTGATTCCAAGTCTAACACTGTCAACTATACAATGATGCCATTATTCCAGATACCTGTGCTAACATTATTTGACCATCATCAAAAATAAAACTGAATATGTTAGTGACAGAGATGGGACTCAAAAGACAGGTTTCCAAACCTTTTGGGTCAAATTATCATTTATTTTTACTTAGCAACTGATTAAATGGGTGAGATGAGGAAGGAAGATGAACTGAAGATGATTTCAACCAAAATCCTAGATGACTAGGAGAATGGATGTACCATTAGCAGAGGGGGGAAAAGGAATTTAAAAGACTGAGAAGACTTGAGGGAAGAGACAAGGAGTTCAACTTGGGATAGCTTGAGTTTGAAGAACAAGTAGTATGTTTCAGTGTATATCTAATAGGCAGTTCAAACTCCACAGCTCATCGTTTAGGGCTTTCCAAAATTTGATTCCTGCTATCATTCTAGGAATCCAAAACTCTAACTAGTCATTCCTCAACAGATACCCTACATTCAAAAAAGACTAGATTCCTATGCCATTTATGGAGTAGACTATACCTTAGGCTATCCTATTTCTGTGCCTATTCAATTTCCTACAAAATGATACTTCCTTTACTACCTCTCCTTAATTCTCCTTTCAAAGTTGTTACTTCTCAGTTGTTCCTTACCCCCCAAAAATAATGCTCCCTCTACCCTGAATTCTTATATTGCTCTATCCTTTTTTTATGACCATCACAGGTTTCTTGGATTACAGTTATTTGCTAAAAAAATAGTAGAAATAACAGTAGTTTTAAGGTTTAGAAAATGCTTTATGTACATAATCTCCTTTAATTCTCACATTATTAAATATTCTCACAACCTTAAGAAGTAGGTGCTATTATTTTACTAATTTTACAGATGAGTAACTTGAAGCACAGAGTGCTCGCTGTCCAGGGTAACACAGCTTGTGTTTGAGGAGGAATTTGAACTGAGATCTTCCCCTGCTGGATGAAAATATTTCCTGGAAGCAGGGCATTATTGTCTTATTCTCTTCTGTATCCCCATCAGGGTGCTGCATATAAATGGTATTGACTAGTTATATTCATTATGAAATATTTATTAGTCACAACAAACTAGCAGAGAATTGCATACTACCAACACCTGGGTTTCTTCTCTTTGTGTAATAAATAGCTTATTTCAAATGGTATATTATACCTATTTTTTACATATCAGGAAGTAGAAGTAATATATATATATATATGTAATAGTAATAGTAATACTAATAGTAATAATAATAATAACTATATGTAATATAGTCCTCTAAAACTTCTGAAATTCCTAACAAGAATTACATCATTTGATCCTCATAACAACCCTATGAGGTAGGTGGTAGTACTATCCCTATTTTACAGAGCAAAAACTATATATATATATTAACAGAGCTGACAGAAGTTATATGGCTTGCCCAAGGTCACTTAGCTAGGATTTGAGACAGGACTTGACCTAAAAAGTCCAACACTTTATCTACTTCATTTCATAAACCCCTCAGAGGGTCTAGATAGAATGACTTCAGGTTAATCAGAATTATTTTTTTAATCCCAAAGAGAAAGACAAATGATTGTGAATTTAGATTCAGCCTTTATCAGATATGAAAATCAAAGCAGCTCACACAGCTACAGTGACTGATCATTAATACCGTTAGGTGAGAGAAACAGACCATCAATATGCTCCATAGAGTTTGAGAACAATAGTTAAATCAATAATGAAAGAGAGTGGAAGGGTAGGAAAGAAAGGAGAGGTGAAGGGAGGGACAGAAAAAGAAAGAGAGAGAAGGTGAATGGGCCAGGAATCCACAAAATGGCATGGCACTGTGGGTGGTGCTGAGTTATAATATGTGCAGTTTTTTAAAACTGTTTTTCTAATCGAAACCTTCAGACACAAAACTAAGTTAAACATGTTTCTTTTATTAATATACAAACCAACTGGGGGAATATAAGGCCACCTTTTTCCAAATATTTACTTCAGTTTCAGCTCTGTTGCTTTTTAAGGTTCAGCAGTTGTCTCCTACTATTTTCCCCTTCTTCACTCATCTCTAAAGTTTGGGATTCCAGCCAGAAATTATAAATAGGATCTGGAGAATCTCAACTCCCAGACCAGTTTCTGTACACTCAAGAGATATGGATCAGCATCTCATTTGACACTGTTCTTAAGTGACCCAGAATCAAACGTTGGGCTTTTTGTAGTATTATTTAATGCATTTTTTTTTTGCTTCTCTCTTTTTGTTTGTTTGTTTGTTTGTTTTTTGAAGCAGCTTGGTGGTACAGTGGGAAGAGGTGCAGGGCTTGGAGCCAGGAATACCTAAGTTTAAATTTGACCTCAGATACTTTACTAGCTATGTTGACCAAGTCACTTAACCTTTCTCTACCTTACTTTTCTCAGCTGTAAAATGGGAATGATATTAGTACCTAACTACTTCCCAGGGTAGGAGTGAGGATAAAATAGTATTCATTTTGGTTAATTAATTAAAATGTTATTTTTACTATTATTATTTGATGAAGGAGGAAGGAATCTAGATTTATAATTTATTTATTTTTTGTGTGAGGAACCTAAGAGTTTGTGATCTCTTTTAATGCACAGATAAGTAACTGATCCACAAGTTATAATATTAGAGTTGCCTAGGACAAGAGACCTGCAGGAACATGCCAATATTTGAAGTTACATAGACAATATTATAAAGATCCTGAACCTAGGTTTTCCTGGTCCCTTCCTCTTTCTCATGCTAGCTCTCTCTATCAATTAGTAGATCACCAAAAATAATTTACTGTGGTACTTAGAGGTCCTGATGGCTCAATTATCCAGTCCCAAATCTAGAGGAAAAAATAGGAAGGCAAAGAGAAAGCAAAGTTCCCAGGAGAGATTGCTTGCTTTTTTCCCCAAGACATGTGGAATGATGAAAAGAGTGCTAGATTTGCAACCAGAGGACTAGGGTTCAAATTTTGACTTAGCCTCTTTATACTTAAGTGAATTTGGGTAAGTCATTTAACATTTATCTCTGGTTCTCAGTTTCTTCAATTGTACAGCAAAAGGATTGAATAAGATGATCTGTAGTTTCTTCCAGCTTTAAACCCTATGATCAGGCAAATGAATGAACAACAGATTTTTTTAAACACCACAACTAAGAAGGAAATTGCACCAAAGGAATTTGTGCAGAGAAAACCCAAAAGTCATGTACTTAAAACCAATTAAATCCAGGAAAGCTGAAGGACGAATATTTTCCCCTCCATGAATTTTAATTTTTAGTACTGAGTAGTTTTGTTTTTGTCAGATATCAAAATAATAATAGTTGCTCATTTTTGTATAGAATTTAAAGGTTTGCTAAGAACATTCCATGCTTTATTTCATTTGAACTTAATAAGGTAGTTGCTAATTTTACCTTCATTTTATAGATGAGGAAACCAAGGTCACAGCTAACAAATGAAGCAGTGTTTAAACCCAAGTATTTCTGATTCCAGGTCTAGTGACCCTTCAACTAGGCCATGATGTCTTTTCTATCATCTTTGGGGCAACATGGACTTTTTCATTCTTCTTGCCACTGGGCCAGAAAAGGAAAGCAAATCCAAAGAAAAACAAGCATTTGTTTTATATTTTGAAAAGCAGCAGTTGAGTGGGGTGAGTAATTAAAGGAAATTTGGACCCTCAAAGTGAACTCTATGCCAATCTGCATGAAAATCAAAATTCCTTTCTTTCAAACACCTCAACCATAATAATCAGTTACACATGCTGTATTAATACTATGTTCAAGGACAAAAAAATCTAAAGGTCTCTCCTACTGCTCTGACTGATGATATAATTTAAAAAGGAAAGAATGGCGTAACAATGGGATTTCTAGAAATAGAATTATTTAGGGATTTAGTCATTTAGGAACTCTTTTGATTAGATTGGTGAGGGTGAGACATGATCCATTTACCTTTTTTTTTCCATAAAAGACATAGAATAGGGAAATGATAGTTATATGGATGTTATTTCAATTAGAACTCATCTACCAAAAAACAGTAGTTTCAGACGGAATTTCACTAAAGGAAAACAAGAGTTGGTAATACTTTTTTTTATTGTATTCATCTTAGTTCCATTTATATAAGATTATAAAAGTATAGATTTATAGTTCCACTTTGCTGTATTCAAAATATCTTCACTTACCTACAACATCGAAATCGTTTTTCTAACTGTCCTAATTCAATTACTTGGTGCCTTTAACATCAAAAATAGTTTTAGTTTTTAACATCTTTTTTCTTACTTCAAACTTCATTTGAACTTGCCAGGTAATGCTTCTTGACATAGAATTTGCCTGTGAGTATCTTGTAATGAGAACATTCAATGGTTTGTGTGTGCAGAAGAAAAGGATACTCTGGTCTATCACATATTTCAACATATGTATGCTGTATCATTTAAAATAAAGATTGAGAGAAAATAATCATAGAAACCATTAATTATCCAGCAGAATGAAATTTGAAGTGACATTTAAATACTGTTTTATCTCTGATTTAATATTTAAACATTTATTTTGAAAATAATTTATGAACTCTATCCCATGTTAGATCTGTTAAGAAATAAGAATGATGATTTAAATGCGTCTCACAGTTATTGGCAAAGACTGGTATATGTAATTCTTGGAACAATTATCCTTTCAAATGCACAAATTAAGGAGATGAATATCAATCAAAAGTAATAAAGTTTAATCTAAGGGGGAAAAAAATCCAAGAATGTGGTTTGTCATTATTCCAAGGGAAAAGAATCAAGTCAAAAAGGAGATCTAATCCTTTCCAAAGTTATACTGTGTGCATTATATTATAAAGCAATTTCACATGTATTTTGATGTTCCAAGTATCATTAAATATCCAGAAATCAAAACCAATGCTCTGCCAACTTCCATTTATTATCTTAACTGTTTAAGGCATCAACTACTCCAAGTTTATAAATACATAATTAAAATTCTTACTTATAAAAATAAACCTAAGTGATAGATTTACATTTTTCTTCTTCCGTGTTTAGTGAAACAAAGAAAATAGAGGTCTGTTTTAAAATATTACCTAAGTTCATTGTACACTCATAAATCAATGTGGCATTTTGCCCAACTTGTGTCTGAAGATGATGAGCACATTATACAGAGTAAAGGTCTTGAAATTTGGGCTTTTCCCATGACCTGCTGTCCCTTTAAAATATACCAATAAAGGGGTACTTAAGACCCTAACTTTTCTCACTAGCAAATCGCAGAGTATTCAAGTACCCCAACTGAAATAGGCTTAGCTTCAAATGCCCAAGTGATTTTCTTCCCAAGACTAATATGATATTTATAGTCAAATTACATCAGCTATCATGTAGAATAGATACTACTACTCAGGTTTATGTCTTGTAATTCATGAATCCATATAAATATTGACAGCTATGGCAGAATCCTTCCTACAAAAGTTTCTGTGGTTTCTACAGAGATTGCTATGGAAATATATGCTTGGGGGGGGGGGAGGAATGTTGGTGGTAGTAGCAGCTTCATGGCAGTGATGGTGATGGTGTTGGCAGTGGCAGTAGAAGCAATGAGGGTAGAGAGAATGACAAGGGTGGGTAAGTTTTCCCATACTGATGTTCTGTTTTACACAGGTGGATCCTTGAAAGCTGTGGAACACCCTTAAGGTGATCAGAACAGAAACATCTTCAAAATAGATAAAGAAGATAATAATGACTACTATTGTTTTGCCACTTAAGTCAACATAATTTTTCTCTCCAGGTCTAGTGATAGATTTGCACTATTTCATCTATTCTGCCTTATTCAGGTCTATTTGTAATCAAGGACATGGATTTTTTAAAAGCCTGATACAGAGCCATTATAAAAAGTTAACTGGTTCATATGGGAATCTAGCACTGATTCTAGGCCACTAGGATTGTCATAGATTAAATAGCTTTGGAACGTTCTTATATCTCTACTTCTACACATTTCTTAGGACATCCTCAGGATTGAGGGGGGTAGCCTTTCTTTCTTTTTTAGGTGGTTTGTTGAATGTCCATTGTCTTCATTAATAAAATATCTGGTTGATTAAGAACATCTGAGAATTATTCCTCATGCCACATTTTTCAGGCTGTCATATTTCCTCTATGTTACCCTCTTAAATGAAATATTATAAGACATGTCTTAAAATCATTTTACAGTGACCAACAGAAATGTAGGAGTAACCTACTAAAGGTCTTATTCATTTATATGTGGATATCATTTCTATATCAAAGAGAAATATATTCCATAATATATGTCATGCTATCAACTGATCACAGAGAAAACAATATTCTATTATGTACTTTAAGTGCTACGAGGTGAGGGTCTAATGTTTGATTGAAATTCTATTCCATTTCATTCTAATTCTCTTGGGGAGGAAGGAATGTACAAATTGGCTTCATAACTCTATAGTGACATATGAGTAATGGTAGTTTGAGTTGTATACAATGTCATGCAAGTATATGTCAGTAGCTGTGGAAGTAACTTGTTGTATCAGAGGTATCCACAGCAGAATGAGAGAAAGCAAAATATATTAAAACTTAAATATTTTAAAAAATGAAAACAAGTGAGAGTCTCTGACAAACATTTCTCCTGTATGTAGAGAATTGAGCAAAATGTATAAGAATATAATACATTCCTCAATTGAAAAATGGTCAAAGGATATGAACAGGCAGTTCTCAGATGAAGAAATTGCAACTATCTATAGTCATATGAGGAAATGATCCAAATCACTATTGATTAGAGAAATGTAAATTAAAGCAACTCTGAGATACCCCTCACACCTACTAGATTGGCAAACATGACCAAAAAGGAAAATGATAAATGTTGGCGGGGATATGGGAAAACTGGGACCTAATACACTGTTGGTGGAACCGATACAACCATTCTGGAGAGCAATACAGAACACCACAGCCAAAGGACCATAAAACTATGCCTACCCTGTAACCCAGCAATACTACTACTGTGTCTGTATCCCAAAGAGAATAGAGATAGGGGATAAGGACCTACTTGTACAAAAATATTTTTAATAGGTCTTTTTTGTACTGGCAAAGAATTGGAAACTGAAGAAATGTTCTTCTGTTGGGGAATGGTTGAACAAGCTGTGGTATATGAGTAATGGAAAACTATTGTATCATAAGAAATGACCAACAGGATAAGTTCAGAAAAACCTATAAAGACATATGAACTGATGCAAAGTGAAGTGAACAGAACCAGGAAAACTGCATACGATAACGGAAATACTGTATGATGATCAACTGTGAAGGACTAGACTATGGTCAGCAAAATAAACCTTCAAGATAACCCCAAGGGATTCATGATAAAAAAAAATGTTATCCACGGCCAAAGAAGGAATTATCAGAATCCAAATTCAGATCAAAGCATTCCACCTGTCATTTTATTTTCTTCATCAGTTTTTTAATTGTATATGTGATATGTGTCATCAGACACGACATAGAACATGGAAATATGTATTGCAAGAAAATACTGATTTAACCTATCAGACTATTTATGACCTTGGGAAGATGAAATAGGGAGGGAGGGAGAGAGAATGTGAATTTAAAAATATCAGAAAACAATTGTCAAAAATTGCTTCTATATGTAATTGAAAAATTCAAATAAAATTCAATAAAAAGTGAATAGAAATAGAAATTTTCAGGGTGCTTTCATTTGTTAGAAGTCGACAAAGCCCAAACTAAAACTATATAGGAAGAAAACAGGAAGAACAAAATCATTTTAAAATGTTAACTTATTAACAGTTCCTTGAATTAATCTGATAACCAAAAAAGATGAATTGGAACTATTATGACAATCACTTCCTCAAATATTATCTTCCTCAAATATTGAAAAAGGCAATCATGCACATTGGAGTTTTCATGTTTCTGACTTTCTCTGTAACCTCGAGGAACACATTTTCTGGGTCAATGTCTACATCTGGAAGACAGGGACAATCACAATATTTTTCCATACCCATTAACTTAAGTGCCAAAGACTGCAAGTGCTTTAGAGGCACTATAAAAATACAAAATTACAGAACTAGCATGAGGGTCCTAAAGATCTTAAAGACTTGCATTATTTGTGAAATTGCTCTCACTTTTAAATTGAAATGGCAAAGTAAAACAAAACCAAAAAAAAGTACAATTGCCTCCTTTCCCTCCTAGACAAATATTATTCATCCTATTCTGAAAGAGAATAACTGATAACTTATTAAAAATTCCAAATTAATCAGATGCATCTCTGAGAATGAATTACATTTCCTTTCAATAAGGTCATCAGTCATAGATGAGGTTTTTGTCTATATTCAGCAGAATGCTTGGCAAAATGTCAGGTCACAAGTTTTAAGTGGCAGAAATAGTCTGATAAATTTTGAGCACATGTTGTGGTCTCCCTGCTAGGCGCCATAATTTGTGAAATATCGTGATACACAGCCAAAAGGATCCCCCTCAGAAAAAAAACCCTCATCCTCAAAAGGCCAATGAGTAGAAGGCGATGGTTCCATGACACTCAAAGGCTACAGACATTATATGGATCCAATAAGAAAGCAGTTCATTTGAGTGGGAGAACAGCCTCTTGATCTTATGGAATGTTTTTGGACACCTAAAGGTTCTTTTATTGCTGTGGCTGATTAAAATGAAAAGCCTAAATGACTAAAATGTTCTTTTTGATGAGTTTTTGCCATGAACTATAGACCTTGTAGTCCAGTGGGATTCCAGCCCTTTGATCCTGGGCACTCACATAAATTCAGGGTCGTAAAACAACATTGGATTTGATTTTACTAGTGTGGTTGATGTTGCCAGAATTGTAATGCAATCTTGTTCCCCCTTCTGTACCCCCTTTTCTTTTGGGTCCATCCACTATTGTTTCATAGCACATGGGAAGAAGTTTGAATTAGTTGCTGGCAAACTAACTTTGAGATTAAGCCATTACTTGAAAATGTTGGCATCACACAAAAAAAGTAATGATAGTTTTTTAGATTCAGTCATATTTGAACTAATGTTATTTCATGGGAGCAATAAATGAAACTCAAAAAAGGAGAAAACTATTTTGTACCAGAATGATCACTATTTACAGCAATTAGAAAAACACATTTGATGATAAGAACGATGATGGTAAGAATAACAAATTATAGTTTGTAATGGAGAATTTAGTGAGATTCAAATTTGTTAAAATCCCAGCAGAGTTTACTCAAGTCTAAGACTTAAAAGATCTTCAGGCTATTTATTATACTTGTTACCAAAATTAGAGAAAAAGCATGGTGTAGTTCAACTGAAAATAGGAACCACTAAAACTGAACATAAAGATCCCTGTGAATTAGAAAACCATATATTAACATTACCTGTGTTCTATTGTATAGTTATTTATTTGTTAAATGTTTTCTGATTATGTTCTAATATGATTCTGGCCACACTTGGAAATGTTGTAGGCATACAGTACTTAGGTCACATATTGAAACCTATGGTATAATAAACTAACCTTCAAGGCAGAAAGATCCTAATCTATGACTAGCCTCTGGTACACACTAGCAACATGATCACAGGTAATCTGTTTAATTTCTTAGTATTCCAAGCAAATCTATAAGACTATAAATTACAGAACAATTACTGAACTACCTTAATCAGGGGAAACTTCCATTCAAAAATTTTCCTTCACTGATGAAATATGTCTGGATAAAATATATTACATATATGTATATTTCACAAAATTTCCAAATCCCATTTAACTAAAATGAAATGTTAACTATTTTGTGAACTACTAAACTTCTAGAGATGGAATATGTATCATAAAGGGATAATTTGGAGATCATAGTATAGCTTAAGTACTCAAATATAGCCTATAATGGATTCTAACCATACTAATGTTGGGTTTGCCAAGGTATCCTAATATCAGCATTCCAGTCTAAAGTAGACCCTAAAATAACTTATTAATGAGTAGTAATTTATGAGAGTTAAAGAGACAACTCATGTGATTTATTTGATTTCTTGTGGATTTCTAGAAGTAGACTTTGATGACTTTTAAGTTGTAGCACTCTTCTCTTTATCACAGGGTATGTCCAAGTCAGAGAAATCCTGAACAATGAAAACTGGAAAAGAGGAATTCTATCCATTAGGTGCTCTACAGGTCCATTATGCTCTACTCTACACTGAAATACTGCAGGAGTCTCCAACTGTGGTCTTTCTCTGCACAAAATAATAATGTTTGGTTCAATTCCTCTTATGATATTTTGTAGGAGAAGCACATTCATGGCAAGAGAACTTTATATCTGTTTACCTCACTAAATCAAACATACATGTTCTTTGGATTTACATGATTCATAAAATCTATTTTCTATTTTGCCTAATTTCATATTTTCAATTATTTTAATGGTATCTACTTGGAAAACAAAGGATACATTAAACTATTATACACAAGTATATATTTCCCTTCAATAGCATCCATTGATGGGAATTCTAGGAAGATTCCAATATAGGTCCCACCACAAAGGTAGCTAGCATTAGGAAAACAATCATCTGCTGGAGATGGGATATTTCTAACTGGAAGAAGAAGAGATCTTGGTTGGAATGAAGAGGGAATTTTATTTCAAGAGTGTGAAAGGGCCATACTCTCTTTCTGTTGCAAAATAGAAAATAAAGCTGTATATGCTTCTAGAACAATGTAAAACTGCAAATTCTCTTATTTATTATTAAATCATCAAAGTCTTAAAGAAAATGAATGCTTATGCTCAGTCAGTTAATGTGTAAGCACATAATAATAATGATGATGGCAGATGATATTTATGTGGCACATTAAGGTTTTCAAAACATTTTACATACAACATCTCATATTATGAAGCCTTGGAGACAAGTAACAATGCCATCAACATGGCTTTATCCTACCCTGTTCAGGATCCCACAGCATTGACCAAATCTCTCATCCCAAAGTCTTCTTCTCAGAAGATGACCTTGCCTTCTAATTTACTGAGAAAACTGAGTCCATCCAACAGAAGCAACCTCATCTCATTTGCCACATTCTTCAACAGTTTTCCCTAACTTCTCTTCTCCTTCCATTCTCTGAGGAAGTCAGTTCTTCCATCAAGGACAACTCCACTTATATCCTTGATCCCATCTCTCATCCTCTGAGAAATTGTCCTATCAATCATCCCTCCCAAGCTCTTCTTTTCTACTAGAAATTCCTAGCTGACTACAAACCATTTATATGAGAATCAATACTATGTACTGATCAATACTATGTACTAAGGCAGAAGAATGGTAAGGGTTAAGTAAAAGGGGTTAAGTGACTTTCCAGGGTCACACAAGCTAGGAAGTGTCTAAGGTCAAATTTGGACCCAGAACCTCCCATCTCTAGGCCTAGTTCTTTACCCACTGTACCACCTCACTGCCTCCTATAACATTTTAAAGTCTCCTCATTCTTAAAACAAACACAAATAACAACAACAAAATCCTCTTGACCTTGGCAACCTCTCAAATAATTATTCTATCTTTCCTCATTTTCACTGTCAAGATGCTAAAAAAATGTTTCTTACTTGTTTACCATCTATTATTCCCTTACCAAATACTTATATTTGTTTCTAAAACCATTCCTTCGCTGAAACTGATCTTTCCAAGATTACCAACAATCTGTTCATTGTTATAACAAAAGCTCTTTTCTATTCTCATTGTCTTTATCTCTCTGAATTTATGTAAAATGTCTTTTCATTACAAATGTAATCATTAAAAAACAATATTTCAATATAGAAAGAACAAAAAAGGTCTATATATGAAACTACAACCTCAGTTCCATATAATTTGATTTTTTAAAAATATATACTAATTTCTACAAGATAATAACACTATTGTCTTGTTTGGTTCTACTTCAGGACCTTTTAGTCTTCTTCTGTGTATTTTTAATGTTTTCTTGAAGTATTTTTCTTTTCTTTCTTTTTACTTTTTTTTCTTTTTTTCTTTTTTTTTTTTTTTTTTGGCATTTCTATCACTTAGCCACTAACTATTGCCCGAGTGGAAAGTCTCTGTTGTAACAATAAGTGTAGTTAAGAAACCACATCAAAACATACACCATGTTTGAAAACATATGTCTAATTCTGTACCTTTAGTTTAATACCCTTCTGTCAAAGGACTTAAAGAATGTTTCATCATTACCCTTCTGGAATTATAATTGTCTACTGCATTGATTAGTGCTCTGACATTTATCATATAGGAATCCTACCTCTCTTCTTTCTCATTGCATTATTGATCACCATTTCTTGCATACTTTCCTCCCTCAGTTTCCAAGACACTGTTCTTCCACATCTCCTGCATATTTTATTTGTTCACTCTTTTAAAAAACTCCCTTACTAGCTCATCATTTATTTTCCACCCACTAAGCATATACCTTCAGTGCATTCTTTTGGACCCATTACTGTGCTGTCTCCAAACTCTTTTCCTTGGTTAATTTCATCATCTTTCATGGATTAAAGTGTATCATCTCGCTCAAGAAAAAATGTTTCATTCACTATTAGTTTCTCTTATTTTTATATTTCTTATATTTATATTAGTTTACATTTCTCTCTCTCTTTCTCTCTCATATACAAACAAAACAGATCTTTATAAGGAATTTTCTTTTTCCTCAATTTTTAAAGAAAAGTATGTGGCGTAATAGTGACTTTTACTCAAAATATTTGGACTTTTTATTCCCTTTGATGGTTCCTTTATGTCTTGTTCAATTTAATTTTCTCTGACTAGGTCAAGATCTCTATTTTATGTTCATTTAATTTGGGTCTATTATATTCATTGTAAAGAATTCTCCACTGTTTTAAATTCTCAGTTTTGCTAGCATATAATTTTGGAGTAGGCTATGATTATTATTATTTCAATTTATTCTTTGATTTTATATTGTTTTTGTTTTGGTAATTTGATTTTCCTCCTCTTTTTTTGACAGTTAGTTAAATATTCATTAATTTTGCTGGTCTTCTTTTGAAGAAGTAGCTTTTAGTATTGTTCATCATCCTATGATCTTTTAATTCTTCATTTTATCTATTTCTCCTCCAATTTTCAAGGTTTCTTCATGTGTGATTATTTGAAGATTGCCTGTTGATTTTCTAGTTTTTAAAAAGCGCTCACTTAATAATTGAAACTATCTTTTTTCAGAATCCTGATACATCGTAGATTTTGTTCCAGCCTCATATTTATTTTGAATATCTTTATTCTGAAGAATATTTCTTGTACAAAATAGATTATTTGCTTTTGTTTTATTACTCATTCTGGCATTTTCTTATATTTTATTGACAATAAATTCAGGTTTAAAATTCACTTACACTTATACTGTCTATAATTTCTTTTGTAATGATTACCTCCCTTCATCTTAATTTAGTAATTTTGTTTGTTATTGGTTTTATTTGAACTACCTTCATGCTTTCCTGTTCCTTCCTTCTCTCAAGTTCTTTAAATTTACTTAAATTGTTTAACAAATTCGAATAATAAGAAATTTCACATTTTCTCTCCCTTTTGACCCTTTTCTTTTCTTGCCCAGTTAAGTAGAAATATATTAAAATGATGCCTTCTTGGAAAGCAGCTAGGTGGCTCAGTGAATTGCAACCCAAGCCTAGAGACAGGAGCTCTTAGGTTCAAATTTGGCCTCAGACACTTCTTAGCCAAATGACCCTGGACAAGTTACTTAAGCCCATATTGCCTGGCACTTACCACTCTTCTGATGAAGGTAAGGTTTTTTTAATTATATCTTCTTCCTCTCCTTCAACATCTTTTGTTTTCTTTTTTTGATTGGGTCTCCCCTATCCAGTTGGGTTAGAAATGTAGTGACCATTCACTGTCTGATCTCTATACAAAACATCATGGCAGCTGATAGCATCTTGCTTCTGCTTCTCATCTGAGCTGGTTTGCTAGCTGGCTCCATTTTCCCTCCACTCTCATCACCATATTAAAGGCAGAAGAATGAAAACATCTTGATTAATTTAGCATACATACCTGGCTCAGTACTCCTGAGCTCAAGATATCTGCTAAACTCAGCCTTCTGTAACTAGTATTACAGGTGTGTGGCATCGTGCCCAGTAATAACCTTCTTTTGCAGCAACCTTATCCAAAAAGTTTCTCTTTGCTTTTTACTCATTTTTTCTTCCTTCTATTATATTCTGGATTTAATTTTCTAATTCCTCCATTATACCTCTAATTCGTTCTGTGATCCTTCTTTATTCACCCTTTGTGCCTCATGAGGGCAAAGTTTCAGTGTATCAAATTTGAACTCTCCTATTTCATTTTCTTTATTAACTTTTCAGATCTCAGCCTGTGTTCTATCATTCCTTGCTCTTAGAAATACCAATACATAAAGGAAGATAAGCTGCATTTGGTAGAAGGTGTCCTGTGAAGGAAGTCACTCTTTGTCCCAAGGCAGGAGACCCAGCCCCAACTCCTACCTTCAACATGATCAATCTCTATTCTTAATGCTCTGTTAACCAATCCTCTCTTGGTTCTATTTCATTTCTACTATTCTGCCTGCTGGTTGCACTAAGGGGCTCCTCTTTCCTGGAGGTAGATATTACTCAAGAAAACAACTCTTTCTCAGAGAAAGTAGTCTAATATGCACAAGAAAAGCTCTCTCTTAATGCAAACAATACTCTCCTTTGGTAATGTTCTTTTACTGACATCTTTGAGTGAAACCTTAAATCATTCTACTATTCCCATCTTAGTACCTCCTCTCCTTTACTTGTATCAACACAGCTAAGTCATCTCACAAAGTAACAGTAAAGGAGGGTAAGTGGAGAATTTAGTGATCCTTTGATGTTTTTCTGATCCTGTTTTTTTGTCTAATGAAAAAAAAATCTTGTTCTTGAATTTTTTTAAAATTTCCTTTGCATGAAATACTCAACGCCTTTCCAATGAATAGGCTTTTGATGAATGTGGTACATAGAGAGGAATGAAGAACCATAGCTATTTTTAAGTAGATGTTTCTGGGTGATGTGGCTGGCTAGGTGGTGCAGTGGATAGAGTGCCAGGCATGGAGTAAGTAAGACTGCTCTTCCTGAGTTCAAATGTGGCTTCAGACACTTAAGAGCTGTGTGATCCTGGGCAAATCACTTAACCTTGCTTGGCTTGGTTTTCTCATCTGCAAAATAAGCTGGAGTAGGAAATGGCAAACCACTTCAGTAACTTTGCCAATAAAACCCCAAGTGAGGTTATGAAGAGTTGGACATAACTGAGACAACTCAACAACAACATTCTAGACCATACTCCCCCCAATCTTCTTGAGAGATTAGTTACAAGTACATCAGCTGCTCCCTTCTGTCACCTTCCTCTATCCACATTTGCAAAGCCTCCCATTCTGTTCTCTCCATTAAGAGATTTATTCACGTATAGGGAATCTAAGGGATTTAGTAAAAAAAATATTCATTCACTCTTCCTCTTTCCCTTCTGCTGATTCGTTAAGTTCACTTTATTTTTTATTTTTGTTTTTTAATGTTTTTCCATGGTTACATGATTCTTGTGTCCCTCCCCTCTTCTCTCAATCTCTTGCTTTGCAGGGGTTTTTAGTCCCTTTATAATTAATGCATTATAAGCATAAAATAATTGCTTTAATTGTTTAGAATTTTCTCTTGTATTTATTTACCTTACTTGTTTTTCCATAGTTTGAAATATTTGAAAAACAAGTAATTAGCTCACCTCTCTTACGTTTTTATTTCTTGCAAGACTGTTCCAAATATCTTTCTCTTGCTGAAAGTCTAATCTTTTCATTGACTGTTAGATTCAACTTGCTAGGAAGAGTACATTATTTTGGGATTTGACTAGAACTCCTTTGTCTTTTGGGAAATACTATTTTTTGTCTTCTCCAGTTTCTTATGAATTCAGAATAATTCTTTGTCATTTGAATTTTCTCTCCTTTATACATGAAGGCTTTTCTCTGGGCTGCTTAAAGAATTTGTTGTCTGTTACTGAAATTTAGGTACTATAAGCCTTGGGCTTAAAACACGGGCTAATATTTCCCCACTTTAACAATTCTCTTTGGATTCTATAGATCAGTGCTTTGTTGTTTATATTAAAAATTCTGGATGGTTTTCTAATATTATTTTTCGATGTGGAGTATTTAGCATTTTAACTCTGTCAAGTTCTGGGAAATCTATAATCCTTAAGATATGTCTAACCATCTTGCCTTGAAATTCTGTTACATTGATTTATATATAATTTTGTGCTCTTTTACTATTGTTGCTTTTTGTACTAACCTCTGTCAAATTTTATTCCACTTTCACATTTTTGCATTCCAAACCATTCACTCCTTATTGCTTTGTAGGGATTTTTTTCAGAACAATTCATTTTTTCTTATTCAAATTTTTATATTTTAAAATCTTGTTAGAGATTTCTGATTTTAGATACAAGTTTCATTCCTAATTTCTTAATTTAAACCATTCAAGAGTTCCTTACTGTTATTCTAACATTTCTGGGGAATTTAAAAGATTCTCTTTCTCATTAGAGAACTTTGGTTCATATTCCTTCATAGTAAAATATTTATGTGTGGGGCCTCTCTGAGGTTTTGCTCATTTTTCTTCTGTATTTCTGATCCTTTTTATGTTGGTTTATCTGTTTATAAGCTAGATTTTTATTCAAGTTTTTCTCTCTTGAACTTTAAGCCTTTCAGCTTCTCTTTTCTGCTCTCATATGCTAGCTTTTGGTTTCCTTCCTTCAGTGTTAAGTTCCTCCCCTTTCAGCTGTTACACAAACCAGAGGATGAACACACTGTGTTTTCTCAGATTGAGGATTATGTGAGTTGTCCAATCTGGGTCCAGTATGGACTCTGGGGAAGAAGGCTTGGGTATCTCCCTTCTTTCAGGTTCCAAATACTTTCCTCCCTTCTAAGTAGGCACTGTACTACTGAGATCATCTGTCCCTTTTAATTCTCTCCTCTTCTTCCACCAGTTGCTTTCCATTTTTTTATTTTTTTTTTCAAAGAATCCATAGTTTGTAGTCTGTAGTCTCTTGTCAGGTGAGAGAGGTCTAGACTCAAGTCACTGATGCGGGGAGAGTAGGTTGGGTCCCTAAAAACAGACCCTGCATCATAATGCTTGTGCTTACAGTGCCTGGACAGTTATGTACATAACTGGGGGTTCTTGAAATTGGAGTGGGGGAGGCACTAAATTGGCATTTAAGTACTCCAGTGTTATTTCACAAGGTCTTTACCTTATATAATGTTTCTATATTACCTTGTTAATTCAGATTTAGTTATTTTATATATGGCACCAAATTCTTTTTCCTGATAATTCTGGGCTGGGGAAGATAGAGGAAAATATTCTTCCATCTTGCTGTTCAAATGATCTTCATTATTTAGAATAGCATTTGTGATTTAATTCAAGAAATATTTATTCAGCACCCTTCATATACAAGTATTTATACCAAGTGCTAAAAATGCAAACAAATAGTAAGATAGCCTTCATTTACTTTTTTTTTTTAAACCCTTGTACTTCGGTGTATTAGCTCCAAGGTGGAAGAGTGGTAAGGGTGGGCAATGGGGGTCAAGTGACTTGCCCAGGGTCACACAGCTGGGAAGTGGCTGAGGCCGGGTTCCTTCATTTACTTTTGTTTGTTTGTTTGTTTGTTGTTTTTTTTTTAAACCCTTATACTTCGGTGTATTGTCTCATAGGTGGAAGATTGGTAAGGGTGGGCAATGGGGGTCAAGTGACTTGCCCAGGGTCACACAGCTTTTAATCCTTTTATGAAACTGATTATAGTGCAAGTGAAGTAACTCTCTGTTAACCACAATATTTGTAACCACAGCATCATAGTTCCTGATAATACCAGAGAACAGAAAATTCATGATATAAGAAAACAGATATAGCAAGTGGTTACATAGGTAGGATATGTTAACTTAGTACTATCATAAAGTAAGGAGAAACATCTACTTAATAGTTATGGTACCTCATTCCCCAGAATCTACCACATTCATCAAACTTACTTATGGGGGAATATTTGTGTGTCTGATGCATAGGAAATTAAAAAAAAAATTCAAGAACAGGATTTCTTTCATTTGACAAAAAAAATAGGATCAGAAAAACACTAGCATATCACTAAATTCTCCATTTAAATCTCCTTTGTTGCTACTTTGTCAGATGTCTTAGCAGTGGTGATTTATGACATGATGGTAGCCACTCATTTCCTCTAATTCCATCCCTGAATGGACCACAATTGATGCTATGGGATTTTAGCTGCCCTTATTGGTATTTACTTAAATGGCCCATGGAATAAGTACCAAATGAAGAGGAAGTATATTTGCACATGTATACACAAAATGCATACCCTGTGTATGTTTTATATGGATCACTACACATTAAGTAGTATATTATTTACTGGAAGAAACACTCATTTTGATTTGTTTTCATTTTACAATAGCACTGGTCATGCATGTATGCTTCTATTAAGACAAAGATGACTTAGAATGTATGACCCTGATTAGATGAAACTAGACTGAACAGGATTCTCCCCTTTATTTCATTTTATGTCATTTGAATGCTAGATTTTATGCTACACATATACACACACTATTACTTTGCTCTTTTTTATGTTTTAAATTCTCTAATTTTTAAAGACTGGAGAGTACATTTTAGTTATTATTAGTGATATTGCAAAAGTCGTTATTGAGGGGGGGGAAGTAATGAATTTCAAGGATCATTCAAAGTCACAATGAAACAGGATTAGTCTTACCAAAGAACAAAGGAAAATATATTCAAAAAGAAAAAGTAATGGCTCTCACTGATAAAATCCTGCTACAAAAACAGCCTAATTAGTCCTCAGAAGACAAGCAAAGACCTTCAGAAGAATCTCTCAATTAGACGGGGAGTAGTTATTGATTTCTTTACAATGAGGCAGCGGCTTCTCAAATAGTTAGAAGAAAAATGAGAAGACCAATTTTAAAAATTGGCTGCTAACCAGTTATAACAGAAAATGTTTGTCATGGGCAAGACAATAAAAAGAATTAGCTATTGGGACAAGGTGATTTTTGTTGAGGAAATTTACTTTTCAAGGCAAGTTGCCTTGAGAAGTTCAGATGAGCCTAAAAGGTTTATTAGTAACTTCAGGAGACCCAAAAATATGTTGAGATTTTTTTTTTGCTTCTACTGGCCCAGGAAGTCTTGTCTTCATCAAAGAAGTCTGATAAATATTTTGATACATGGAGATACAGAATTGCACCAGAATTACAGAAATTCCAAATAGTGACAGAATATTGGAATTCAATATTGCAACATGTCACATCAAAAAAGGATAAGAATTTTTTTTCTGAGAGATGAAGATAATTATTCTTCTTCAATGGCCTATCAAGGTTAGGCATGGAAAAATGAAGTTTGTCAAAGGTATACATAATCATCATTTTAATAAATATAGTTTCTTAATTATGAGGGTCAAAATCTTCTTTACTCAAGGCTAAATTTCTTAAATATTTACTGCAAAAGGAGAATATATATTTATTGTTTTTAAACACTAAAAACTTTTTAAGGTTATATCTCAATTAATGTTGTTAGTTTACACTGTTATAAGTATTATATATATATAGATATATAG
>NC_058131.1:537519484-537563984 GCF_016433145.1 Gracilinanus agilis
CTTTTTAAGGTTATATCTCAATTAATGTTGTTAGTTTACACTGTTATAAGTATTATATATATATATGTATATATATAGATATAGATATAGATATATAGATATATAGATATACCATCACATTAATATTATAGGATAAATTTGGCTGTAGATTAAGTTAGGTTCTCTCTATAGAAGTCCTGTAGCAAAATCTCTCCTAAAAATGACATGGTAATGTTGTATAGGCAAAAGAAAAGTATTAGAAAGAAGGCCAAACTGACCTCCAGTGGCGAGAGGGAGAAGTGACTTTCAACTCAACAATCCCTATAGTTGTAAGAAACCGCCTATTTGGAAGGTAATGATATAAAAAAGGCTCAAGACTATTATGGGGACAAAATAATTTGAAATTTGTCTAACAATATCTATGTAGAGCTGTGGGCTTAAAATGACTGATATTAATCATATAATAATCTCTCCTTCCACTAATCTATAATATTTCTTTTCTGGTTGCTATTGTGGTGAAATAAAAAAATGTCAAGATCATTCAACTCAACAGTGAAACAGGATTAGACTTACTGAAGAACTGCCTTCTATTGTTATGTTTTTATTTATTCTTTCCTCCATCTCCAGTAGGTTATAAACTCCTTAACCCAGAGCTGGTGTCTCCAGATTCTCTGAATGCCCAGAATTAGTATATGATAGGGAGTCAGTAAACATATGACAGAATTTTAAATATAGTAATAATGCAGATGAAGACTGGTGAAATTTACCTTCATACCAAACAGGCAGCTATGAAATATATCCTCCTATCTTAGAGTAAAGTCAATAATGTAAATGGGAAGACAAAAACTGCAAGAATAAGAACAAAAAACTAGAGTATAATTAAAGAGAACATGGTTCTGCCCTCTCCCAAGAAAAATCACTTCCTTCCCTTCTCTGCAAAGGTGAAGAACTATAGGAAAAGAACATTGTGTGTACTATCAGATCTGGATGATATATTAGTTAATTTTGTGTAAACTGTTATTTTTTCCCTCTTTTTTGAAGTGACTGTATCTTGGGAGAAAACGGAGAATAAGAAAGGAATATTTTTGGAAATAAAAATGATGTGAAAACAAAAGGAATCAATAGATTTTTAAAAATCATATCCTAGACATGTGAGTTTTATATTTTATAATGAAACAAATCCCTTGTATCCTGCATTCGGATATTCAACAAGAAAATTTTCATTTCAGAGTAGTTATAGGATACCTTCTGTCTTTAATTGGTATATGCTCAGAGAATACAAACTAATTGGAATATTAATTTGAGTAAAATATAATTTGGAAGGCAAATATTTTGCCAACCAAAAAACATTTAAAGCTTAATAAAAAGGATACCTGGAGTATCTCTACCAATATTCATATTTTTCCTTCTTTTGGTACATATTTAATCTAGTTAAAATAATTTTTCAAATGCTTAAGCTACTATAAACCAAAATAGCTTCATATTTCTTTTGCAAATACTTAATATTTACTCATCTTGGAACATGTCATATTTCTCCAGGAGAATTTAAGTTTCTTGACAATGATGTCTATCACACTCCTGTATCTTTATCCCCTGTAGGTAACACAAAGACCCTAGCACTTGTTTAAAAATGTTTGTTGACTGATCAATCAATTTACTCAGAATAGTGGGGAATTGTATTCCTAATATTAGTAGAGATAATTTTGTCTCCTTTTCAAGACTTCCCACTATGAACGGCTGACAAAATAACTGCTCCTAGTAAATACCAACTAGATTGGACCCCACACAATGGTGTAAACAGTGAGCCAAGGATAAATCATCAGCATAACTTACTGCAGTAGCTGCTAACACTCCACCCATTTCCCAAATAACAGCAAAACAGTCAACACAATTAAACCTTCCCCATAGTTAACACCCTTAGGGTTCTGTGACTCATCTATCTGCCAGTCTCTCAGTTTCCCTCATTATTTACATACATCATTTGCTGAATAGAACATGCAAAGGGAAGGTGTCCAGACAAAGAGGGGAAGAGCATCACAAATTCAGCCTGGGAGGAGACAGGGCTTAAGGAAAATTTAGTGGGAAGGCCCTCTCTCTAATATCATCCTACTCCTACTTCTCAGTTTCCACCTGGTACTATTGCCTCTTCACCCACTCACTGAGCCACCCTAAGCCATGAAACTTCCATCACAAATAAAGCAACAACTGATAGACAATAAAGACACAAAAGGGCTCTTATTTACCAAGGCAAAGACATTAGATATCATCCTAAATACAGATCAAGTTCTTTATATATTTGGGGAAATAAATTGTCAATAAATCTTTGGAGAAAGTTATGCTATGGAAATTGAGTAGTGGATATATTCCTTTCTTAAGTAGAAATGAGACAAGGAGGCTCCATTTTTCATGGGTATTTTGGTCCTTTCAGAAATGGTTTCCAAGTTTCAAGACATGGTATTAGCCTGCAGAAGATTCAGGGCAAATCAATGCTTCCTTACCCAGTTACAACTCAAAGCCAAAAAGATCCCTTATTGTGGTATAAATAATGAGCTTGACAATAACAAATCATACAACCAAGTTATTTAAAATCATAATCACATCATATTAGAGGTGAGAGGAAGCTGGGAGGCCATCTAGTCATCTATATACACAAACCCCATCTACAATGTCCCCATCAAATAGTCAATCAGCCCTTGTTTGAAGACTTCCCTTGAGGGAAAACTCATTGCTTCCCAGGGCAGCACACTCCACTTTTCAGATAACTCTATTAGTTAAGACATTTTTCCTTGTCAAACCTCAATCTGCCTCTCTGCAAGGTCTACCCTTGCTCCTACTTCTGCTCCACAACATTCCTTCAAATACTTCTAGACAACTATTGCCTTCTCCCAAACCTCCCCAAAGATGTACTCCAGGATACAAAAAGGCACCTCTCTTTCTATCCTCGTTCAGTAAACAGCTAATTCAACTTACCTGTCTTGGGTAAAGCTTCTTGGGAAACTTAGTGGAAAAAGAAAAAAAAGGTTCCTCCTCTTCTCTTGTTCTTGATCTTTACTCTTCCATATATTAAAGGTTAACATTGCTTCCTTCATATGGACTGTCCCTTGCCTATGCTATAACTATATTAATGCACATTGGCTCTACTGACCCAGGGTTGGAGTTGCCTTTCATTTTATCCAAAGGTTTTAAGCATGGAGCAATATCTTCTAGATCCTCCACAACCATTCTGCTACTTCAACTGCTGAGTGCTGACACTCTACTTAGTGTAGTGATGCCAAAGCCAAGAGTCACCCCCAGGCAATGAACATAGACAAGAATATCACTGAGACAAAAACTACCCTCACACCTTCAGAACATAAACACGTCCAGACCACAGAGCAGGCCAAGAGAAACTAGACTGAAATGGCCAATAATCACACTCTCCTTACCCCCATAGATAAGCACTGAAGAGCTGAAAACACAAATATGCCAGGACTTGTTTGAGGAGATTAACAGAACTCTCTATCTTATGTGGGAGCGTCCCACAGACAGGTGATGGCACTGGAGACAACAATAATATTGTTTTTGCTCAGTGATGCTGAGAATCAAGAGATTCAGAGGAATTTATATGACACATTATAAGTAACATAACAAGGAACTGGAAGTCAGGATTGAAGAGGAGAGGAATGAATAAATTTAATGTCAAAAAAATTAAATGGAAGGGCACAAGAGCTAAAAACCTGGTTTCATTATTCTCTTATGAGTTTAAAAAATCATGTGTAGCCTTCTCATTAGCCAAATGAACACAACCACCAATTGGGATAGTGATAAAATGATGGAATAGCATTTTTCAAACAGGGGACAGGACCAATGAGAAGCAAAAAAGGTGAGGGAGGGATATGTTTATTGTGTTTGCTTCTCTTCCTAACTTAGATCCGCTCTTCTAGTATGTATTCCATGATAGTCTATTGTCACTTTGGACCCTGATATTTTTTACTCTTTCCCTCATCTCAACTTTAAATAATTAAATCAGGGGAGGACTGTTTAATTTCTAAAGTAAATAAAGGAAAGATACTACCATTGCTCTCTCTCCATTGAAGACATTACTTACTTCATATGAAGGAAAAGAAATAGTCTACAAAAGTCACAGAAAATCAAGGCATCTATATATTAAACACAGGGAGAGAGACTAGATCTTGGATTAAATAATTATAATCTCATAAGCTCAAATATACTAATAAATATCTTGAATTATAATCTCTCATGAATCAAAGGAAAGGAACTAGACCTGTGAGCTCGCTGGTATATGGAACTTCCAGGAAAGCAACCTTTCTTTACTAATGTAGGTCTATGGCACCTTCTCTACAATTAATAATCCTAGAGAATTACTTTAGGGCACCAAAAATTCAAGTGATTTGCCCAGGCTCACACAGTCAGAATGTGTAAGAGGCAGGACTTAAAATGAGGTATTTTTGGTTCTGGTGTCTTTTCTCTATCCACGAGGCCATACTACATCTCTGTAGTTGATATAACAATTTAAAAGCTGGGAGGAGTGAAGATATAGAAAGGCTCAGTATATTACAATAACCAGATGTAAAAATTAAGGCATTACTATTCCATTATATAGATCCTAACTTTCTAATCCCTCCAATACATTTTCTTAAATGCAGACCTATGTGACCCTAGGAAAGTCTGCCCAGCATCTCTGCTTGTTTCAGTTTCTTCAGCTATAAAATAGAGATAAATGAGAGCATCTAACTCTCAGGGTTGTTGTAAAAATCAAATGAAATATTTTTGACATGATTAGCAGAGTACATGACACATAGTAGGTACTGAATAAATGCTGGTTTCCTTTCTCCATTCTTTCCTTTAGTTCTTCTTTCCTCCCCTTTCACTAGTTGTTTTCTCAGTCCTTTTATCCAAGGATTATGTTATAGCTCTAAAGATACTGCATCCTCCGGTGAAACAGGAAGTTAAGAAATATAAAATCCATGGAGTCAATGGTGGAATCATGTTTCTTTTCAGCCTCCTCATCTACTGTACACGAAAGGCATGTAACATAAACACAAGATATGAGAAAAGGAATTTTCAACAATATTTGTTAAAATATTATAATAGTGGCATATCTTGTCTGCATCAGGTCAGAGATTTTTAAAAAGTATTTATCAAGCCCCTACTACTGCCTAACCCTGTTGGCATTTTAGGAGATATAAAATAAATATTAGACATGTCCCTTGCCTGGAAGGATCCATAATTATAGGTGAGGATGAATGAAAATATAATAGTTATCTGTCACTCAAAGAATATAATTTTAAAACTAGCAGGGACTTTTGGGATCTATTTCAATCCCATGATTTTACAGAAAAGGACAAGGAGGTCCAGAAAAGTGAAATTACTTTACCAATGTCATATGTTTAATTGACAGTAAAGATCCAAGCCTGGTTTCTTGATGCCAGTTGAGTATCCTTCCTACATCCAATATAAATCCAGCCAACAAGGAATGGCTTTCAGCTGTTGAGCGAAGCAAAGAGTTAATAGGATGGTGGAAATGCAGAAAAATGAAGCAAAGCCTCTAAGACTCAAAATCAATAAAAAAGTTAGTAGCAGAACTCCAAACTAGTTTTCCTGAATCCTTTCTGTGATACCATACTACTTCTCCTAAGTAACTAAAAATCACAATGTTCAAAATGCCTTAGCTCCACTGATAATCTCTCATCTGAAGCCAATAATCTCTCCCAGAAAAAGCACCTCAGGTCCCAATGGCAGTTCAAAGATGGTGAGTGTAGTAACAACAAGAAATGGACATTCAGTGGTAAAGCTGACCACAGGAAGGTTGAACCTAGAATTGCTAAGAAGAGGCCTATGAGATGAGCACCAGCTGTGTATTGCACATGAGTAATGAAAACATTTGTTATTCAGCAACCCACCTATTTGTTCAGGACCAGAGTTTGGCACAATGCAATGTTATCTGCCTGTGATGTAAGATGGGATCTTCCAAAGGGAGGAGGCAAAGAACTTCCTGAGACTATCACATACTTGCGAAATTATTTCATACATTGCAGAAAAACAAAAATCACAATAATAGCTCACATTTATAATTTTTTAGATTTACAGAGTGATCTCTTCTCACAACAATTCAGATTTAGGATTCTATGATCATGGTTCCAAAGCTAGAAGGGACCTCACAGGTCATCTAATGCAACTCTCCTTGATGTTAGAGATGAGCAAATTAGAAGCTAGGTGGATGAAATGCCTGAGAGTAAGAATGGCAGTCAAGATGCAAACCAAGGTTCTCTGACTCCTGATTCCATGCTCTTTCCATAGGCCTGGCTCTCTATCCACCAAGCCACTTAGCTACTCTCCTAATGCTTTCTTAAAGCATGCCTTTTGGCTTCTAGGAATTTAATGACCTAAACTGATAACTGGCATATACATCATAAAGAAAACACAAACATAGAGGTTAGAGATCTAACATCTCCCAAAGCAATTTTCTTTTCTTATATGAGGCACAAGGGAATTGAGGGGAAAATATAATAGTTCGATTAAGCTAATAGTGTTATACCTTGACCCTTTTAAAGTGTCACCATGTCACTCACTCACTTTTCCCTTGCTCCATTTCCCAGAAACTAAAAGATTATCTGTTCAGTGCTGGTATAGAGTAACATAAGATTTTGCAAATCAGCCAGATTATTTTTTAAACACAACAATTTCAGTTACAACCCAATTTCTGTTCATTTTAGTTTCATCAACAAATAATAAGTCAGAAAAAGTGGGCCCAAGGGGTAAACTGTATGAATACAATTATTCTGCGGTGCCTTGATGCTTCCAACTTTATTTCCACAAAAAGATTAAGAAAGTCCACGTTTCTCCTAATGGAGACATACAATTTTATTCCATGGGGGACAACAAAATACAGTGTAAGTTCATATCCAGTTGGAATCCATTCCCAGATTCCTTTTATAGCATAATTACCATATTATAAACCTGAAAGCATTTAACTATGAGTAGAACCACCAGAGACTCTCATATAGAGCTTCGCCTTTGCCAAGACCTATGATCCTGGTTTAAAAGGGTAAAGGGAAAGGGTTACTTTATAAAGTAATCACTTACAACAAGTTCTCTTCCCCCTGATCCTTCCTCTAATCACTTTAGTTGTTAGAAAATGATAAACCCATTTGGCATTTTCATGGCACCTTGTTTGAAACTACACAAAGCCATAATCTCCTTCATCTGTACTGCTCATTAGGCAGACAAGGAACTTGTATTATTTTCCACCTCTCACAAAAGTAGAAGCAGAGAGCCAACGAGGTCATACCTACCTCAAATGCATTGCCTCCTGCATGATAGGGAATGCAAATGCAGACCTTCTAAATTCAGCAGCATATTCAATTCCCTTTGTAGGGTGTCTGGAAAATTTTAGGGCATCTAACATTGGCTTATAAGTTACATATTGTTTAATATTAAATTACATACCAAAGGTAAACTTTCCTCAAGAGCAGGAGATGCTAAAGGTGTGAAAATAATAAGAGGAAGGATAAGAGAAAAGATAACCTAAAAGAAAAAGGGGAGGGAATATATATATATATATATATATACATACATACACATACACACATACATACATACACACATACACACACATGTATGTATATATATACACACACACACATATATATATATATATAGTTATAATTATGGGAGGTCTCTTGATCTATTTGAGATGGTAAATTGATGTACAGAGAGAAATAAGATGACCCTTCTCCCTTATAACAGTTGCCCAGGCAGGATCCTTCAGGTCTAAGAGGTTTATCCCTTCAGGACCCACCTGGGGTTAATTGATATGTTGATTTGGGCTCTTTAGCAAGGATAAAGCCTTGTATTCTGACTGTGATTTCTCCCTTCCCAAAACAAGCTTTGAAACTGCTTCAGGAAGGCACTTTAAACTTTATATTAAACAAGAAGGATATGGGTAAAGGACTGTGGTTTAGGAGACCCTATTCTAATGGTTACTAATAAAATCTCAACTGCTAGCAGGTGAAGAATCAATGTAGCTTCCCTCTGGTTCAGCCTGGTCAGGACTAAACCAGAGTAGGTAAACTGCTGGGATATCTTTGACTTCTTCTTCAATAGATCTTCAGCCTTACAGTTGAGTTATGTCCACCCTTTCCACCCTCTTCTTCTTCTCCTGCCCACTTCCCGGATCCCTCCCGGGCCCTGGGAAAGCTAATAGAATCTGTCCTCTCTCCTCTCTTTATAGCAGGGGATATATATATGAAAGTCACACTAAAGTACCTAAACTGCACAGGAAGTGGATTAGGCACTGAGATAATCTGTCTCACTGAGAAGGTAAAACAATAAACATCTATTAGCACCAAATATAAGGCAACTCAGGCTGTAATACAAACAACAAGTTCATTTACACAGCATTTTATGGTTTACAAAGAACCTTATAACAACTCTGTGAAGGCGGTATAATTATTATTGTTCCTCCAAATTCATACAACAGTAAACTGAGGCTCAGAGAGACAAAATGAGTTGCTTATGGCCACACAATGTTTGCAGTACAGCCTGGGTCATGCAGCTAAAATAACTAGAACTTGAACCCAGGTCATTCTGGCTCAGAAGTCAGATCTCTCTCCATGACATCACACAGATGTTGCTTTTTAGAAGCTTGAAAAAAATATTCTGGTTGCCTAGTTATAGAAAGAGGTAAGCACAGGATAAACTTTAATTATAATTCTTTTGCCACTAAAAGAGTTACTGAGGCTGGTCCTACTGGGGCAAACATTTTTAAAGTAAATCAGTGCTGGAGTGGTGACTTGCCACTCTCTGGACTGATCAGATGCACAACTGAAGTGTCCTTTTACATAAGAGGAGAAAGACCTGGATTGTGCACATGCCCCAGAGCAATTATATCTGTATTGTCTTTTTCCATCAATAGTTTTGAAATTTTTGAGTTAGTGGTCAGAATAAGCAAATTATGTCTCAGGTGCTAAAAACAATCAACGTAGAATAAGTTATACTTTTTTCCCAACAAAAGACAGGATCCTGACAAAGTCAGAATCAAAGTGAAAAAATAATTCCAAAGATCCTAAATTTGAAGTATGGGTCATAAAATTTGGAAGATGTTTGGCTCAACTTATTATGGGGGTAATGGAGAGTTGAGAGGACCCTAAGGCAAAATAAAGGACTTGGCTCCAAACATAAAATTCTCTACTACACAAGAATTTTTCATCTTAAGTCAAAAGTTATTCAGTATCATAAATAAACTTGGAAACTAGGGAGAAAGCTTTCACTGTGCTTTTAGAGAATCATTCATCTTCTTGGCCTCAGTTTCTTTCTATGGCAAAATGAGGCCAAAGATACTTGCCATATATTTACTCTGTAGAAAAGTCTATAAGAGGCTTTTAGAATACTTTTAGGTTACTTAAATATTATACGAATTGATTTAGTCCTTAGTAAGACATTGCTTTGGAACTGAAAATGGCACATGTTATCATAAATGCATCTTACTACACATGATAGTGTATAGTGATAGTATCAATGTCTTATTCATAGTTCAATAATTATTTAATGATAATGATTAATTTTGTTTATGAACTTCCTCCCTTTAACTCCTCTCCACTTTTTACTTATAGAATCAAAAAATAGAATGAAAGAATTGGAGTAGACTATACTCCTCTAGCCTAACCATTTTATTTGGCATTTGAGGAAATATATGGAGGCTGAGAATGTTGGATATAACTGGTCAATTTTTTTCCTCAAAGGCTTTAAAACATCTATTCCTTGTATCTCCTGAGCCAGAAACCTCTCCCTTCTTTTGGTAGGAATTGTGATTCTTCTCACTCTTATTTATGGTAGTTAATTCAGGCAAACAAAATATTCATATTCATGTCCACCCCTTAAATTATGAAAGGCACTTTTTCTAAAGAACTCAATGATAAATATTAGGACAAAATAAAACATTAAAATATAGAAAAATGTAAGGTAGCTGTTATTAAAAACAAATGACCACAAAATGAAGACAAGGAGAATGAATTTAAGAATCACTAGATTCAATTAAAACGCCAATTTATTTTAAAAGGCATAGGCATCATAGTTCAAGAAATTCCATACCCAGCTCTATTAACACCAACGAATAAAGTGAAAAATAAAAACACATGCAACACTACAATAAATAGTTTGTTTTAAGTCTAGGGGAAATATAATGTCCTTTCAGATCTATATGTCTCCCTTCTCTGAAGCTTTAAGGAATTTATTTTCAATGAAAAGTTGTTAGTTCAATGACAATTGCTCTGAGCTCCCAGTTAAGAATATCACTAACATTTAGTTACCTCTTAACCTCTTTGTGGTTGAATCAAAAAGTCAGGCAACTGGAAGGAAATGTTTGAGTTATTAAGTATCACAAAAATATTAGAGGCTCCACAGATGGGCCAGGTGGAAAAGTTAGTAAAAAGTGTTTACCTTTTCTCTGGAGTTACCTTAGTCTTTGAGCACTGAGGTACATGAATTAGGTCAATCATGATATTCTGCTCACAGATGCTTTCTTTTGATATCTCCCTTCTCTGCAAAAGCTCAGTCCTACCTTCTTTTTCTCCTTTTTCAAGTTACTTTGGGTCTCTGGGTTCTTAACTCAGTACAATCACACTACAGTAATTCCTCTCAGTTTCCAGACTCTCCCCTTCTCTATGTGGTTCTGAGAGAGCCTGGCCTTTTAAATAAATTAGGCAAAATATATTACCATTCTCTAACACAATGACTTTTATTGATTCAAAAAGTTTTCTATAGGGCTGGTTCACACTTGGTTCAGATTGACTCAATCAAGCAAGTTTTATCTTAATATGTTTAGTGAAGAAATATATCGAACTCCAAAGGGAAATAAGGGAAAGGGAGTGGAGATTATAGGAGAAATGATCCTTGAAAAGGAATAGTAAGCAACAAGCAAACCTAAATTCTGCAGAAGGGAAGGAAGAGAAAAGGAGTGTCCATCAATTGGAGTATGGCTTTTTGCTTGACTATGCTTATTTATTACGGAAGGATTGCAATGGGAACTCATAGTTTTATATACATTCCCTTTTTGTTTTCTGTTATGCATATGGAAATATTATTTCTTTTGGTAGTTGAGCTCAGAATAAGAAAATGAAAAAGAATGAATTAGAGGGAAAGAATGAGGAAAAGGAGAGGGGAAAAAAGAAGGTAAGAAGTCTGGTTATATGATTATGATATATGTTGCATTAGAAAAGGAAAGAATGAAATAGATGAGAGATGGGAGAATTGACAGGACTTGGCAACTAAAAGGGTATTTCATGTAGATTTTAATATTGTAAAACCATATAGGTATTCCTCATAGAGAAAATCAAAACTTTCTGATTGGCCCAAAAGAGAGTTTTGGGGGATTTTTGTTGTTGTTTTTGTTTTTCAGTTAGGATGTGGTTTATTTTTTGTCAATGTAAGGAACTCCTGGTGAAGAAACTTCTGCTACCAAAAGAGAACAACAGTTCATCTATAGCTAGAAGTGTCTTAGAGTTTTGCCTGGGGCACTAAGCAATTAGGAGACTTGCTCAGCATCATACAGTTAATAACTCTCAGAGACAGAACTTTAATTCAAGTCTTCCTTACTCTAAGTTCAGCACTTTCTTCACTCCACCAGATTCCAAAATAAGAAGCAACTAGGAATTGCTTTAAAGGGACCAGATGCAATATGAAAAACTTTTGGACCAAACATAGAAGGTACAGGGAAACGGATCTCAATACAACATAAGAAACAAAATTCTGAACAGGTAGAAATATTAAGTTGGAAATCTTGAAAAGATTTGCTGGGAAGAGAGGAGGTATCATAGTTATCTTCAAAGAGCTGAAGATACATCAGATGGAAAGGGGATTAAGCCTGATCCATTGGTCCTGGAAAGGTCAGGAATAATAGAAGCTTAAAAAAAGGGCAAATTTAGGCTTTATATAGGAGTGGGGAAGCAACTTCCTAGCAATTAACTTCCATTTAAGGAGGTAACAGCTCAGAATACCTCCTTATTTCTCATCTGACTACAGTACTCTGGGCATCTGTGACTTCTTCACCATTCCCCAGAAAGCTCATTATTGGGAAAATTTCATTATCCTGAAATATCCCATTAGCCTTGATACTTCACCTAGTCACTGCTTTCTGGTAATGAGATTAAAGGATGGAGCCATGAACTCCAAAACCTCCACTTGAGGGCACTCAGCTCAGAACATCTTATTTCTCACAGGCTTGTACTACTCTGGGACATCTCCCACTTCTCCATTATATCTCCCTCTGTCCCACTATTTTTGAGTTTTATTTCATTTATTATCTTCCTACATTAAACTATAAGTTCCTTGACAGCAGGGATTATCTTTCTTTTTACATATTTATATTCCTAGTACTTAGCACAGTACCTGACACATCATGGGCATTTAATAAATATTTATTGACTACTGATTTATTGATCATTAGAGCTGTCCAAAAGTACAATGGGCTGATGGGGGGGGGAAGGAGAAGTCGGGGGGAGAAGGGGAAAGTAAGAGCATGAATTATGTAACCATGTTAACTTTTCAAAAAATAAATATTAATAAATGTTTAAAAAATAAAAAAGTACAATGGGCTGCCTCAAAAGATAGTGGGTTTCCTTTTGTGGGGACAGGTTTTCAAGTAAAGGATAAGTGATTACTTGTCAAATATATCACAGAGGGAATTCCTTTTGGATATGGATTTTATCAAAATGTCATTGAATTCTCTTCCATCTTTGAAAATCTGCCATTTTCTGAATCCACTAGTGTGGAACAACAAGAACTTTGCCACAGGACACCAAAATTTTGAAGTTGGTGACAGCTCTTAAAATCCTTCAGTCAAGCTTGTCTTAGCCCCTATTTAGCAAGAATAATTACTAAAAAGTACCAGGGAGTGCCTTGCTCCTAATGAATTCCTCCTTAGGTTGATCTTTCCCTTTCTTGAAGGTGGAAGGATCTGTGACTCTCCTTAAACAAGATGGTCTTTCTCTGAAGATTCTATAACAGAAATGAATGTCTTGAAGAAACTAATTTTTTTTTCATGCTGCTTTCTCTGGGTTAATTTTCTAGCACATGTCCTGGATATCAGAATTGCTAACTACAACCCTGCCTTAGGAGTTAATGAGTGACCATCACTAGACAAGTTTAAACAGAGGCTGGATGACCATTTCTTGGGAACAGGTACTTTTTATGGAGTTCATTCTTTCAACAAGGGTTCACCTACATGATCTCTATGGTTGCTTCCAAATGTGAATTAAGTTGTTTCAGTTGTATCTGACTTTCCAGGATCCCATTTTGGGTTTTCTTGGCAAAGATGGAGTGGTTTGCTTTTTCCTTCTCTATTTCATTTTTTAGATCAGGAACTGAGGCAAAGTAGTTTAAATAACTTTCCTGGGGTCACACAGCTAATAAGCATTTGACACCAAATTTGAACTCAGAAATATGAGTCTTCCTGACTGCAGCTGCTCCTTCTGTGAGTTTAGGCGAGATCAAGAAGAATTAAACAGCTTACTCAAAATCAAAAGCTCCTAGGTAGCAAAGTTATGACTTAAACCCAAGACCCTTGACTCTCAATCTAATAGTATTGCCTCTCCACCAGGCTGTCTTCCTATTATTTCCACATTTTCCAGATACTGTTAACAATAGGGATCAAAATCTTGAAGGAAACAGGGCTAGAGATGTGATTCATGCTTTTTGTTCCATTTAAAGTTCTACTTTCCAACCTCCTGAAATTGTTTAGTCCCTGATGTCTAGTTTCTTTTAGCCTCTGAGCCAATAAGCTTATGATGATTACTTTAGTAATATAAACACCCCTCCAAAAGAAGTCAATGCAATGCAGCGGAAAAAATACTGGACTGAGAACCAAAAACTAAGTTTTTTTATGACCTTGACCCCAGCATTAACTAGCTATGTCATCTTGGGCAAAATCTTTTCTCTTTTCTGAGTTCCAACTTTTCTCATCTATGAAATGAAGTGATTGGTCTTCATAGTCCCTTCATAGCCTCCATAGTCCCTTCGAGTTCTAACATTTTGTGAATCTATGGATGAAGCACAGGTTCCTCATTTACATACATCAATAAAGTACATTATATATGGTAGATGCTCATGTTTTTTGGCTTGAATTACTGATCAGAGGATTGCTTTTTAAAACTCATTTTTATAGCATTGTTGCAACTCTTGATTTCTTAGGTTTACCTGACATAGTCAATCTTGTTCTGGCTTCTCATCTTATTCTGAATAAGTCTTTATTTTTAGACATGACTTTTATATGTAGAAAATCAGTGGGTTTTATTTTCTTATACATACTGTCATTTTCTTTCATTTTTCTGTGTTAGTTAATTCATGTATAACTTTTTTTGGTAAGAAATCAAGAAAATATCTCAATTCTTGATTTGTTGTTTGTATTTAAAAATTCTGGACAGTGTTATTTTATTTTCTTCATTATGATTTTTAAATATTTAAATTTTATTTTTGTTTTTATGAGTTTTATATCTTAAAATTTTATTTTATGGTTTTTATATTTTAAAATTTTATTTTTACCATGTGCTTTTTTGAGAATTATGATTTTTTTAAACAATCATTTATGAAGCAACTAATATATGATAGGCATTATGCTATGAGTTCATGAAACCACCTATCTGCCTTTAGGTTTAATCTTTAAGTCTTAAATCTTATAGTCATCCCCAGCTATACTTCACTCTGACCAGCTCTCTTAAGACCTACTTTTCAATTTCTGAATTAGGTGTCATTTGAATCTACATTTAATAGTCATTGTCTAATAATGCATTGCTACAAAGCAACACTTAAAATATAAACTACTTCAGTTAAAGAAATGGTATTTCCTTAAAAAGAACACTGGGGAAACTAACAGAATATTTAAAATAAAATTTTAATATATTTCACCACAAATTCCAATATGATATTTTTTAAAACTATTTTTTCATTTGTCTTCCTATAGAATATGGGAAATATGTTGTAGTAAACTAGGTCAGGACATGAGTCCAAATCCCAGTGCTACTTGTCTACAAGTCCACTAGCTCACTTAATCACATAATCTTTTATAGCCTCATTTCCAAATAAGGGGATGAGATTAGATGAGTTTTAAGGTTGAAAATCAAAATAGTTAATTACTAAGCTATTGAGTCAGCAACTTTCAAAGAATATGATGTCCTAACCATTACTTCTGAAGTTAAGACTGACCACTCAGTTTTCTATGCTTCAGATACTACAGAATATCCAAATATCCACTTGAACTTAAAATATGTTACACTTTGGGCTAGGCATAAAAGATCATAAGATAAAAATAAAACATCCCTCAGAGGGCTTATACTCAACTGGTAGAATAAATATGTATATAGATTAATAAGTACAGGGTACATTTAGAAATCATAGGACTCAGAGTTAGAAGAGAATGTGAAGATCATTTGTAAACTTCAAAGAAACAAATGTTATAAAAGGCTGATTAGGAGTCTCTAGCTTCTCTTTAAGGTTGAATTTAAATTCTGCCTCATTTAATGATCTTTCTAGATTCTTATCAGTTATTAGCAATCCCCACCCAAAATACCTGCTTTTATATGTATATATGTATATATACACACGTGTATACATATCTGTGTGCAGGGTTTTTTTTTTTCATTTCTCTCTCATCACTCCTAGTAAGTTTCTTGAGGGAAAGGATCATTTTCTTTTTGTCTTGGTACCACCAGTATCTAGCACAATGCTTGACATATTGCAGGATCTTTAACAGTGAATAGAATTGCCCAAGGTCACACAGCTAAATAACAGATCCAAAATTTAAACCTATGTCTTTTAATTCCTAATCTAGCTGCCTCTCACAAAAAATAGCAGGGCAGAGTTTATGGATGGTCAGGAAAGGCAGCATTAAGGAGGTGGCAGCTAGACTGAATCTTGAAGGAAGCTATGGGCTCTAATAGGCAGAGATAAAGAAAGAGTATATTTTAGTCAGAAGGGACAGAGTCTATTAGAATCTGTGGAACAGAAAATGGAAGGCTCAGAGAACATTTAAGAATACATTTTGGTTGTAATAGAAAATGCAAGAAGAAGAGCAATATGAAAGAATCCTGGAAAGGTAAGCCAGAATTAGACTCTGGAGGATCTTAAACAACATGTTGAAGAGTTTGCATTTTGTCTCAAAAATATTAGTATTTTATCCTTATATCCTATAATTTTACATAGTAAGATTAGGGGTTGATAAAGATTTTTTTTCCAGCAAGAGAGTGACAGTTAGACTTCTATATTGATAAGATTATTTTGATAAATGTATGATGGATAGATTGGTGAGGAAGGGAAACTAGAATAAGAAAACAATTAGAATAGCCTAAGACTGTTGGAAATGGAAATAAATTGAGTTGTCCAAAGTCATATAGTTGGTTAGTAAAGGAAGTCAGATCTACTGCCGCTCCAATAATCTTTCAATGTATTACATTGTGTGGAAAGACAGGAGAGAAGGAAATGAGAAAGGCAAAGAAAACATTCTATAACAATATCAAGTGAACTTTCCAAACTTAAACCCTACTCTTCACTTTCTTGACTCTCAAACTACAGCCAAACAGGTCTACTTTCCATTTCCTAAATATGACTTCTACTTCTTTGTTTTATATATCTATTAAAATGATTTTTGTACTTTGTTAGACTTAAGGGACCTCTCTTGAAAATTTAACCATGAAATGGACTGGAAACCAGATGAAAATAATTCTTATATTCGACGGCATGTATGTCCTCAGTTACAGTTTCAATGTAAACAATTACAATCTGAATTTCTCTTCCTACTCATTTGAGGCATTTTCCTGAAAAACAAGGATTAAATATTTGTCTGGATATTTCCATAGTCTGTTTTGCCAGAGAAAGCTGCTTATTTAAACAATTCATCTAAGTATAAGATTTACTTTAATGCTGGAAAGAAACAAATCAGTTTCCTATAATCAATAGGACCAAAGAGGTGTACCTGAAGGTTTTCAATTTCTTCTTTGTGTTCCCTCTTCAAGTGTAAAATTGCAGCCTGGTATTCTGTAAAATTACAAAAGAAGCCATTAAAAAAGAGCATGAAATAATTCACAAAATTCAAGTGAACATTCATCCAAGGACAGAGGCCTTCCTTGAGACCAGCTGGGGAGATTGTCTTGATTTGTATTCCAAAGGCCAGAAATTTCATAAAGGGGGATTATATGAAGTCAAAACATAAAACATGTAACACAGGATATGCAAGTACACCATTTATCAGACGCTGGGATTATAGAAGGTTCAAACACAGAGGCCAATTAGGAAGGGTAGGGTTAAAAATATGGAGATGAGTGTTTCATATAAAGATTGGATTAAATGTTTGACATGAGGGAGGAGATGACAACCAGCTAAAGCCCCACAGAAAGCAAATATGAACATCCTCAGGGGGAAAAAAAAGCAGACGGTTACAGGAAACAAGGGAGTTTTCTTTTAATCTTTAAGAAGAGAGATCTTAAACTTTGTTTTCAGAAATCCTCTTGATAGAAAACCTAAACATACACTCAGTCTAGATTTTAATCTTTAGAGGCTGAGCTGAAAGTAAAGACATCCTATGATTTTGATTGTAGACTAGAGAAGAAAAAATGGAAAAGGGGGCTAAATATTTTTTTGTTTTTAAATTTTCTATTTCTATTTCAAGTCCAACAGTAGTTTGATCCCTTGTATATACAGATTTGGGAGCTCTATCATTTTGACTTGTTGATTTACTAATTAAAATTCATGTTGTACAATGAGACAAAACAGCATTAAGTCACAACCCTGTGAGAATTACAATAGCAAAAGGCGAGACCTTAATTGAATAAAATCTCAAGTCATGTAAGGGAATGATACACTAACCCTCATTCCAATGCCATACAGGTGTAAGGTACGTTGGACGAGGCAGAGATATGGTTTAGGATTTGACTAGAAAGTCAGCTAAAAATTGCCTATTTAACTTTATTTAATTTGAATTTCAGAAATCAGAAGCTGAGAATTAAGATTCTGGTCACAATCTATAAAATGATCAACATATTTTCCACCTTACATTTGTATATGGTTTTGTATAATCACTAAGCACATTCACATATATTATCTTGTTTAATCTTCACAACTGTATAGAAAGGTTAAAGATAAGAATATTGTACATGAAATCAGAGGATTTGAGTTCAAATCTAGGATCAAAATCATGTTACTAATAAGTTTAGAATTAAGTCTTCTGACTTTGAATGCAACATTCTACTACAATGGGTTGAAGTTGGGGGTGTCATGTCAGATTATGGTATGCACCTCTTTTTGCCAAAGTAAATGAAAGGTTTCTACAAATGGAGGAAGATGGATAGAAGCATCTTTCATAAATATGGCTTAGTTAATATATTAAGGGATTGAGGAAATCACAAAAAAATTTAATAGATAATTTCAATTTGCATGGACAAAACCAATGCATCTAGGATAATAAGGAAAATTACATTTGGGGGAAATTTTTTATATCAATATCTCTGATAAAGGTCTTGTATCAAAGACATATGGCATATATATGCATAGATATATAAGACCAAGAACTACTTCCTAATAGATAAGTGGTCAAAGGATATGAAACAAACCATTTTCAAAAATGTTATCAACTATCAACAATTTCAGGAAAGACTATCCCAAATATCTTAAAGTAAGAGAAATGAAAATTAAAACAACTCTAAGGTTTTACCTCAAATCAAGAAAACTGGCCAAGGCAACAAAAAGATATAAATAGTTAATGCTGGATAGTATGCAGGAAGATGAGCATACTAATTTACTGCTGGTTGAGTTGTGAATGCCAGTTATTCTAGAAAACAATTAGGAGTTAAGCAAAAAAAAAATAACAAATGTGATAAAAATGCTCATAACTTTTGAATCAGACAATTCACTGCTAGGAATATACTTCAAAGACGTTCAAGACAAAAATAAAGAACTCATCTACCAAATATTCATGACAGAATTTTTTGTCAAAGAACTTTAAACAAAGTAGAATCCTATAGATTTGGAAATTACTAAACAAACTGGGGAACTCAGCTATAATACATATTATTGTACCATAAGTAACAAGGAATAAAGAGAAGTGTGTGAAGACATGTGAATTGATGCAATGTAAAGTAAGCAGAACCACAAAAATGATATATACCATGACTACAATAATATACAAAATACAATTGTATAAGGAATAATAAAAATGTGAAATTATACTGACCAATCTTGGACTCCCTCAAGAAGAGATGCTAAAGGTGCTAAAATTCATCTCTCTCCTTTATTGAATATTGTTGGCTGCTTGTATTGCATGCTATTTTTTTTGTTTATTTTGTAAGTCTTTGGTATAAGGGAAGACTGTGGGTTGGGGGTTACATAATCTGAAATAAATGTAATATAAAAGGAAAGTAATAAAGCTTTTTTAAAAGAGTAAATTCAAAACTCCATATCTATCAACTCATTTTTTTAAATTTAATTTTATTTGAATTTGGAAATTTTTATGTAATTAATTTAATTTAGAATATTTTTACATGGTTACAAAATTCATGTTCTTTCCCTCCCCTTTCCCTCTCTCCTCCCATAGTTGAAAGTAGTCCTCATTTTTTGAAAGGGTTTAGGTAACTGTGGGCTCTTTTCTGAGCTGCTAATTGACATCGGGCATTATTACTAAGGACTTTTAGAGACAGAAATCATATAGTCTTCTTATGTGATCTTGTATGCTTTAAATAAAACCACCACCACATAGAAACTGGTCTAAATTAGGTTGGTATAAAATCTATGTGTAACAACTAAATAAATGTATTTGTAAAGTCTTTTTTACACCTTAAGTCACTATGTAAATGCTAGTTATTGTCTTATTATTGTTAGTGTTAGTATATAATGAACATTAATTAAGGGAAACCACTGGGTTTTGCCTGTTGGGCATATTTCATAGAATCCAACCCATGACCTTGGCACCTTCCTGAGACAGTCAATAGGCTGAATGGTTCCCAAAGGCAGGCAGGTATTCGCCTTCTGCATTCTCTGGGGTTCCTATTCACTCTCTTCTAGGATACAGCAAGAAGAAGGGGAAGAGGGATCTCCCTCCCTTCATCAGGACTAATAAGTGACATTAGAAGTACATAGTAGTGACAAATATACTAGAATGAGTCTGATATGGATGTTTAATGATTCTGTTTCTGCATTGCTGACTTTGAGAGTTTGGGTTCCTGACTTTCTATAGAGGGGAAAAATGGTATCCAGATGTATCATTCTCTCAACAGTAATGAGAGGAGAGGATATATATATATATGCAGGCTTAAAGCTTCTTATACTCTATTGAGAGAGCAATAAGCCTGAATGCTACAGTACAGGACCAAGGTGAGTGTCAGTACAGGACGAGCATCCATTCAAAGTGTCTTGTCCTGTCTTTGTCTCTCTAGAATCTAGCATGATGCCTGCTGCATAACAGGCACTTAATGAATTCTTAATAACTAATTAACTAATGGTTGGCATTTTTATGTTTCTATATGATTTCTTAGGGTCTATTGAGTTTTTGTATCATGTATTTCTTGTGGTGCATGAAATAAAGACAATGACCATTTCCCATTTTGTATATTGAACTTGCATACAATAGTTAAGGACCCTATTCTATTTTTTGGTTCAGCTTAGACATAAGCCAAACCCGAATTATATTCAGAAGATTTCATCAGAGTTTCTGAAGTGGGAACAAGAACAAAAAAGAGTTATATACCACTCCTCTCAAACAATCTAGGTAACAGAAGTCATAGAACATAATTTTAGAACTGAAGGGTTCTTTAGTTAGACCATCAAGTCCAACTCACATTTTTTAATAGATGAAGGGATTGAGAATCAAATCAATTCACTTATCCAGAGTCACATAGCTAGTAAGTGTCTAAGGGAAGAATTGAACTCAGGTCTTTCTAACTACAAGTCCAGTGCTCTAGATCAGTCTTCCAAAAATAGCAACTCTTGGAGCAGCTAGGTGGCTCAGTGGATAGAAATTCAGGCCTGGAGATGGGAGGTCATGGGTTCAAATCTGACCTCAGATACTTCCAAGCTCTGTGATCCCGGGCAAGTCACTGACCTTTCACTGCCTAGCCCTTACTGTTCTCCTGCCTTGGAACCAATATACGGTATTGATCCTAGGATGGATGACAAGGGTTTAAAAAATGGTAGCTCTTTCAAAAATGGGATTCCATGACTATTTTCCCTCAAACATGTACCACTCTTTCTGCTTGGGGAGATCTTAGAAGCTTCTTTGGAGACAGGAAATACACTCCTGTGCTGCTCCATTTCTCTTTGGATAGAACCTCAAATGACAGACCTGGGGATGAGATCAGTAATTTGATATGTACCATCCTTTCTCTTGAAAGATTATTATCAAAAGGCCATGTTTTAATTAGATGTAGAACCTGGAGTGGTTTTCCAGAGGAATGTAAGGCTACTACCAAATGTGGGGACTATGCCTACAACTACACCTTAAGGCAAGACCATAACTTCTTTCCTAGTTAAACCAAGAAAGAAAGAGAGGGGAAAGGTCTGGCAGTTAGAGGTGACTTAAGAATACAGTGAGATATTTGTCAGCATAAATTTATAACAGATCTCAACCAAATCAGTCAAACTAAAATATTATAGAGGTTAAATGACTTGCTCTGTGTAATAAATCTATAACTGTCAGAGGAGGTATTTGAACGCAGGTCATCCTAACTTTAGGTCCAGCATTTTATCCACTGTATTGTTCTGAATATATAGGTATCCAAAATTGTCCAAATCTTTCATCCAGTAGGGTAAGGCAAACTGGACCTCTGATTTTTGGAGGGCAATTATTTTGGCCCCTAATTTTAACAATATCTCCTTTCTATCACTCCTTAATCCTTCTAGATTCCAGTAGGAATCTACTTGATTTTACTAGTTGCTACTTAAAATGGACTGCAAGCTCTTATACATGCAGTCATCACATACATCTGCCTTATCAAAACACAAAGGCAAAATAATCAGATTGTCCTCTCTCCTTCCTCACCATCACCCTGCCCCTTTTTCACATAAGGTTCCTCTTTGATGTACATTTTAACTTGTTACACTTGTATAAAATCTGGGGATTAGTGACTTTTTTGGGATGACCCTGAGTCCTGACTGCATCAGTTTTCCAATATGTCAAATGAAGCTAATAATATAGCACTGGAGTTGCAAATATTTGTGTACTGATACATATAAACTAAAAAAAATTCAGGGTCCACAGAAATGTTGAATGTTTATCATTCTGGAGGTTTAAATCCTGACTTACACTTTGCCTTTACTGGCATACTCCTGAGACCCTTGCTACAATTTTTATCCTGAAATAAATATTTCAGTATTCTTAAGGGAAAGCATGAAGGTTCTGCTATTTATTCTCTAAATCCATTTAAGGGTGTAACATGAATATATTTGTAATTAGATCATTAAAAATGTTAGCTAAAGGTTATTCTTTCACTGGAGTTAACACCCCAAAATATGTTTTACCTCAACCTTAAGTAAATTTATTTTCCCAGAGGAAAGCACATTAACACACTCTTGATTAGAAGGCCTAAATAAAATTGTTATATAGCATATGAGCGTCAACTAAAGAAGTAATATTCATTCACTGGTTTCCTGAATTCTAATTCTGGTTCTACTGTCACCTTGGTAAGTCACTTCTTTCTGATCATGTCTAAAATGAGAGGTTAGATATGATTTTTAAAAATTCTACAACTTTATAATAATGCCTTCTGGTCAGACCTTTTCAAGAGTAGCACTCATTTAGGGGTCCCACAAATACAGAGACAAAGCTTATAAGGGTTCACGTGACTAAATATAGTTCACAGATTGGAAAACAATATCACTAATAACAGGCCAGATCAGTAGTTCCCAAATGAGATTATCAGTAGGAGATTATGTCTCTAAAAATGCCCCTCTGAGAGAACTGTCCACAAATAACCAGTAATGGGCAGCTAGACTACATAGTGGGTAGAGTTAGAAACATTCATCATTTCCAGTTCAAATCTGGCCTCAGATAGCTGTGGGGCCCTAGGCAAGTCACTTAACCCAGTTTGCCTCAGTTCTTCATCTGTAAAATGAGCTAGAGAAGTAATTGGCAAACCACTCCAGTGTCTTTGCCAAGAAAACCCCAATGGGGTCAGGAAGAATTGGACACAGCTGAAGCAACTGAATAATAAACTAATCTAGAGGGAAAGAGTTCTGGGACTCAGTTACTCTGTCTGGACCTAACAAAAGAAAGAGAAGGCTCAGACTTTCTGAAATAAGGATTTAAGTGCATCATGGAGGATATTACTCAGGTATCCATTTGTGTCACTGGCCTTAGGAAAGATAACGAACTAAAGAACCAATTATCATCTATCTGGGTGAAAAGGATAATAGAATTTGGTAAGAGGGCAATTAGTGAGTTCTGTTCAAATACAGAGAATGGAAAAAAGGCTACTTACTGACATCATAGCTACCCTTAGATTTAATTCCATGAGAATAAATGTGAGGACTTCCCTGAAAGCAAATAGTTCTTTATCTGGACAACTGAATGGATTTAGAAGCTGTCCATTGGGTTGAAACTGTTATGCTACCTTTTGCTCAATAAAAACAAGCTGTAGTGTATTTTTTCAATATTATTATTCACTGGCTTTCTATTGCACAATACTTCCTTTCAAGCAAATTCCCAGCAACAAGTCAGCATCTTTTGTGCCAGCTGTCATAACATGGACAGTGTCCTCTAGTTCATGATGTACAGAACTACTAAAAGAGTATTTCACTTAAGGACACATGGTAATTGTCTTTGCTGCTGATTACATGTCTCCTAAGTAGTGAGAAAGAGATTTTAAGAATATGAACGAAGCAAAGATTTCTTAAAAAGAAATTTTAATGATTGAGCAACCATCTAAAGGAAAACATATGAAATATTTGGAAATTGATATGTCATTAATATTGTGAAGTAGCAAGACTCTAGACTCTATTACTGAGAAAAGCTATGGAATTTCCTTTTCTTAAATTAAAAAAACTTGGACATCCATTGCTTAGTTTTGTAAATTCCCAAAAGCAAATTCTAGAAATGGGAGTTAAATATCTAGTAATTTTTTATTATGAAAGGTATAAGGTGATGATGGGAAGAAAATGCTTCTCTAGGGTAGAGGAAGATTCTACATGTATTAACTTAAAATTTAATGGTGGCCCCTGGATGAATAAAGATTCCTCTAGCAGAACATTTCATAAGAAATCTTATCAATATCTATATCTATTCACTTTATATGCTATATAGAAGTCTCAGAGTCATTAGAAGAAAAGGTGGGATGGTGGAGATATGAAATTCACATTATTTTACATTCTTTGGGAAAGATGAGAAGTTCTTAGAGCAGTTTCTGGGCTTACTTTTTTATAGTTAGATATTGTCCTCCATTGAAGTTCTCCTTCTAATGCAGAGAAGTATAGATTGAGAACAAGAAATAGCCTTAAAAAACCTTCTGGTTCATTCTTATTCTTAACCACCTTCTTCATGTTAGAGATTAGGAAACTGAAGTTCTCACTCAAGGTCACACAGGGAATAGTTGACAGAGTCTGGATTTGAACTTAGGTTCTTTGACTTAAACCCAGTGATTAAACACACTACCTCCCTAAGATATTAAATTCAATTCAATGTATATGTCAAATATTTATTAAGTGCATTCTATAAAAAATGAATTAGAAAAGCTGGGTGGCTCTCTGTATACAGTGCTGAACCTGGAGTTGGAAAACTCATCTTCCTAGGTTCAAATCTGGCCTCTGACCAGACATTAGCTGTGTGAACTGTGTAAATCATTTAGTTCTGTTTGTCTCAGTTTCCTCATCTGTAAACTGAACTAGAGAAGGAAACAGGAAATTACTCAAGTATCTTTGCCAAGAAAACCCCAAATAGGGTCATAAAGTATCAGACAGGACTGAAAAAGACTGAACACATGAAAAGCAGTATGAAACAGTGAATAAAGGACTTTCCTTAAGAAATAGGAGACTTGAATTCAAGTTCTGTACTATCTGTGCCACCAGACAATGCTCTAATGTTATAAGTCACAAATGAGTTGCCAATATGTACTAAGTGTATGGAATTTTCATGCTTGGAGTTTAGGATACTAATGAAACTATAGATCCATATTTCCTCCCCACCCCCATTAATTTATTTTTAAAAGAAAAAATATACAAGGAACTTTGGAAGATATGCAAAGACAAAATTATTCTCTGACTTTAATTAAAGGAGGGATTGCTTTCTACTGGGAGGATATGCCATTATAAGTAGATAAGTGAATGGAAGACAATTTGGAAGAAGAGAGAACATTCATTTTTATCTGTATTTGGGGAAAGTCAAATGCCATATTCACTATGGTAATTTATATACGGCCTGGTGAAACAGAAGAACTGGATAAATGTCAAGTTCTCTATAGTTTCCAGAGAGTTAGTGACCATCTAAATATTTTTTGCACCTTCCTGCAAAGGACAATGCTCACTATTTGTCAGGAGAAGGATCAATTTGTGGATTTAACCAAACAAAATCAGGTTTGAGCTCCCAACAACTGTTAAAAACCATGTCTTTGGGGCAGGTGATATTTCATGATCCATAGTCATATATCCTTGGCAAAATCAAACTGGTTCTCCAAAGAAACAGACCAACATGCTTTAAAACCTTATGTAGCATTTTCTCTTAATCAAAAAATGAAATGATATACAAAAATGTAGCATATAATAAAATGAACATGATTTATGATAATAAAAAAAATCTACTGACTGACTATGGCCTGTTCCCTTTTCTAGGTGCCAGAAATTTCTTAGAAAGATCAATCCAAACCCAGAATTTGAGGAAATGTTTAATATGAATTGTTGTTGTTGTCATCATTTTTGTATAGAGGCAGGTACTTGTTATGGTGGAGAGGGCACTGGAACTAGAATCAGGAAGTCATAAGTTCAAATCTGGCCTCAGATTTTTAATTCTAGGCAAATCATTTGCCTCTGCCTCAGTTCCTCATCTGTAATATAGGGTAATAATAGTACTTATTTCCTGGTATGATAGTAAAGATCAAATGAGATATTTGTAATGTGCTTTGCCTACTTCATGTAAATGCTAGCTATTATTATTATTATTTGTTTCTCTACTGTGGATCCTTTTTAAGTGAGTGAAGGAATTCAGAAATGCCTACCTGATGTTCAATTCAGCTGCTGAAGAGTGAAACCTCTTTAACTGCTCTAGACTGGGCACTTAGCAAAGGGAATGTTCTCTCAAGGTTTGGCCTAAATAAAACCTTTAGAAATATGGTACTTCTTTTCCCCTTTTCCCCAGTTATCTAGTCATTGCTGGTACCCCTAAACCTCATTTGACTTATGTTCAGCCATCAAGGGCCTTAGTGAGTGAGGACAACAGCCATCCCCAAGAAGGAGTTATACCTCCGTCATTCTCTAGTCTTCTTCTGATATTTATTTTCCATATAAATATGTTCCTTTTCTCCCATTGCTTCATCTTTGTCCTCACTTTTTGTCACTATTCCCATTCCAATACCTGGAAGCAGCTAACAGTAGGATTAAGGAGAGGTAAACAAAGTAAGAGGGGGACTCCACTATTCTCAGCTGTGTGTCCTATGAATATTTAAGGAAGTCCACTTTCAATTGATGGACTACTCTGCCCCTTTTATTATAGGATAATTTGGTTGAGGGTTCGTAACCTTTAAAAATGAACATATCAGGGTTCCAGGGCTTTTCTTCCTGGTATGATGATGAGGTGTCAGGGAGAGGGGACCTTGAATTTTCTCTGATTCTTGTAAGAGATGAAGAAGACATGATGGTAATTAGTGAGGACAGAATTTTGCCTTAAGAGGGGGAACTGCTGAATGAGAAACTGACTTATCAAGGATATGTGACTTCTTCACAGTGGCTACCTTTAGTAGCAGTAGAATCAGACATAATGACAGCAATCTGTGAGAAACTAAAAGTTGGCCCACACCGTCATCTCCCTGTGTTTCATCATTTGCCAGCTCCTATCTTCTCTTTCTCATTAGTATTTTAAGAATGTCTAACACCATCTTTTCTTTTGCTTTCATACCTGAATTGTTCTTTTGTATTTCCTTTTTTAGTTCCTTGAAATCCTACACTCTCTGAATAATTTTTCATTTCCCTACTTTATGTAGTAGACACCAAAGTTTAGGACTTAAAAAACAAAATGGGTTTCAGCTATTTAGGAAATTGATACATAAAGAGGATATGCAGTTACTATAAATCTTGTGGTATGATATTGGGCCAAATTGAAGGACACAGTAAAAGTTTGGACTTTTTAGTAAACCAGCCAGAGTCAAAATCCAGAGCCCAAGTTAGATAGGAAGGCAATGTAACATATCAGAGTTTGAGAAGTCTCTGATGGGTATTCCAGAGTTTAGGACAGGAATAAAATGGAAGAAGAGTAGACTTTGGAATGGGAAATCTGGAATGGCATGGCAGGATTTGCAACAAATAGATGAGCCCATGGAATAACACACTTGGGATATGAACCTGGAGACAGGAGTCATACACTCTCGGACCCAGCTTTAAACATTTTTCTTGATGTGAGCAACTGAATCTTCAGAATTCCATCTTTAATTGAAGCAATTCTTACACTTAAGGAATATGTACCTGTAGTGTTCATAAATCCTAGTGACCCAGGCTTGACTACTCACTCTTTCACCCCTTATATTTTATTTGTTACCAATGCCATTGATTCTACCTTTGAAATATCCCTCATATATAACCACTTCTCTCTTCTGACACCACCCTCTAAAGATCCTCATATCACATCAGGCCTAGGCTATCACAATAGTTTTCTAGTTGACTTCCTTTTATCCACTGCATTCCCTTCTCTACAATGATAACAAAGGGATATTCCTGAAACATAGACTGACTTCCAGAATCAAATACAAATCTTGTCTTTTTCTTTTAAAGACCTTCCTAATGTGTTCCTTTTCCTTCTCTCCAGTCTTCTTATACCTTACTCTTTTCCAGGTGCCCTATTTATTATCCAATGACTTTGGCCTCTTTGCTGTTTGTCACACAAGATCTCATAGCTATGCATCATTACTGGTTCTCCTCCATGCATGGAATTCATTCCTTCCTCACTAATGCCAGCTGGCTTCCTTCAAGTCTCAACTAAAATCCTGCCTTTTGCCAGAAGCCCTTGCCAGTTCTTACTTAATCTTAGTGCCTTCCCTATAAGATTATCTACAATTTATCCTGTTTACATCTTGCATATACATAGTTGTTTGCATGTTGTCCTCCTTCCTCATTAGAATTTGTGCTCCTGGAGGACAGGAAGTGTTTTTTTGTCTTTCTTTGTATGTAACACCAACTCTTAGTATAGTGCCTGTACATAGTAGGTGCTTAATAAATGCTAATTGAATTTCTTGATCATTTGCTTAGCATAAAAGTTTTGGTTATGAGACAAAAATTTAAAAAGAAAAGAATCTAATTTACAAAAGAAATTATACCATTTAAACCGAAGAATATAAGTGGCATAAGAACAACAAGCAGGGAAATTCAAAACAAGAAGCCACCAAAGCAAATTCATGGGTTATGAAATGCATGGCTTGAGAAATCATCAGTAAATAAAAAGGAATAATTTGCCATCCTGAAGAAAGAGAACTAAGGAGAAGGTATGTGGGTGGAAAAGCAGATTTGGAAACTCCATAAAGGAAACTCAATTGACAAGTTAATAAGGCCACACCTAGACAAGTCAAAGATTGGGACCTATAATTGCAATGCTCTATAGAAAGCCTAGGTGAGGAAATCCCTCTTACTAATGCAGATAGGTGCTTCCTTTGCAACTTGCATTCTTAAATTTGCTTAGAGCAGTGTTTTCAAACTCTCAGTCTAAGGCCTAAAAAATTTTAGAGGGCTGCCCCAACTGGAGGAAAATGTAACAGAGAAAAACGTTTAACAAAATAAATAAAAATACACTACAATATAGATAATACTAGTTTCCAGGTTTCTAAGTCAATATATGTGCTGCAGGGATCTGCTTCTATTTGAATTTGACATTGCTGGCTTAGAACATCAAGGGGTTAAATAATTTGCTCAGGGTCCTTTAATCAATGTTTGAAAGAGGCAGTACTTTAATTGGATGGGTGGTAAAGTGGATAAGCCTAAAGTCAGGAAGACTCATCTTCTAAAATTCGAATCTGGTCTCAAACACTTACTAGCTGTGTGACTCTAAGCAAGTCATGTAACCCTGTTTGCTTCAATTCCTCACCTGTAAAATGAGCTGGAGAAGGAAATTGAAACCATTCCAGTATCCCCTAAATGGAGACTGACTGACAGGACTTGATAATAATAACAACAAAAGCTCTTGAACTATTCAAGGTAGCTCTCTATCCATTAAATTATACTATTTCTCACTATGTTTTGCTGCTTTTCAAGGCAAATTAAATATTAGAGAAATCAGGGATGACAACCACCACCACTACCATTTCTTGTTCATTTCAGCATTTATATGCCCTTTGGGGTTTTACTGTGCTTTATGTTCATTACTTTATGCAGTCCTGACAAAAACCCTAAAAGATATAGTCTAGGTACTTTTAATCCCATTTGTTTGTTGCTGTTGAGTCTTTCAGTCGTGTCTGACTCTTTGTGACCCCATGGACCACAGTACACCAAGAGGATTCCTGGGTTTGTTTGGTTTTTTTGGCAAAGATATTGGAGTGATTTGTTATTATCACCATTTACAGATGAGAAAAATGATGTCCAGTGAGTTGTGACACTACAGGGCTTAGGTCTAACTACAAGTCCAGTGTTTCTCCTGTACCATAATACATATGACTGCAGCCTGCTGTAGGATGTTGGGGGTCACTGTACTAGAAGTAGTTTAGAGGTCAAGTCCAGTGATGGGCAAACTATGGCCCGCGGGCCAGAGGTGCCCCCCTGAAATGTTCTATCCCGAAGTGTGATATTATTCCTAATGTGACGAATACAATGAGTAGGATATAATACAATGAAACTTTGAAAGAGTTGCCTTAGAAACAGATTGACAGATGAACATTTCTTTTCCTTTGGCCCCCTCTTTAAAAAGTTTGTCCATCACTGATCTAGTCCAATCCCTTCCACTTTACAAAAGAAAATGAGAGAAGTTAAGCCATTTTCCTTAGGTCACACTGGGCAAATGGAGGAGATGAGATTTAACTCCTGTTCAAATCCAGCAGCACTGTTTCTGTTGTATCACAATTTAGTTTTCTAGGAATAAACAAACTTCAACAGAGATATAAAATCATCTGATGGAGAGAATGGAATAGAACTCAAACACTCAACAACACAATCCCTTTGCAATTTCTAAAGAATTTAAGATATAGAAAATTAAAGGCCCTCATTAACACAAGTTTTTCCTCTTGTTTTATGTCATAATCCAGCTCAACTGATCCAAAGATACGTATCTAGATAAAGATAAAATTTGAGATCTTTTTTCCAATTTGGTCATTGAACTTAATTAGGCAGCTAAACACAAGGAACTAAAACCAAAAGCCCCAGAAAAGATTCTCTGACATGGGACAAAAGGAAATTAAGGAGCTAATATTTTTCAAATCTTCCCAGAGAGAGCTTTGGTTGACATCCTAAGTTTTTGTAAGAGGAAGAGAGACAAGGGGATCTAATGCTCAGCAAAAGCATGATATGTTCTCAGGATGCATCTCACCTAGCTTCTAGAAAGTGAAAATTCACTACTAAGGACTATTTAATAATTAGTTCCCAAAGAAAATACATTTACTAGATTATATATTAGTTGCTATGATAAAAACCAGATTTTAAAAATTTCAAGTTACTTTTCTGCCTTTTTGTTGTTGTTGTTGTTGTTGTTGTTGTTGTTAATCTCCAATAGACTATAAATTCCTTAAGGGTGGGAAGTAGGAATTTAAAAAAAATAAATCTTTGTATCCTTGGAACCTAATGCTTAATAAATATTTTTGAATTGGAATGAAAGTGCTAAAACAATTTGGGATTTAATTAATAGCTGTGAGCCATTTTGAAATTCTAGCAAAGGAATTGGGGCAGCTTGTTTCATGGGTCATTGAATGCAAAGGATGAGCAAAGGAAGAACTGAACACTATAACCTGTTTTCAGATTCTTGACTTTGAGACAGAAGATCTGAGGTTTACTCTCATTTCTGACAATTTTTTGCTTTCTGTGATCTTGGATAAGGAATTTAGCTTCCTTCAGTTTCAATTTTTTAATTTATTCAAGTCTCCTTTAAAATGTACATCCTATTTGAAGATTATAGAGAGATTTACATTAAGCAGAAGTCTACTCTCTATATCCATTAAAATTAAGCTTATTCAATCATAGATTTGGAGTTCAAAAGTACTTAGAGGTCATCCAGTTCAACTCCCTCATTTTACGATGAAGTGACTAAGAAAGTTCAAAGAGGTAATATGATTTGTCCAATGTCATACATACAGTAAAGGAGCTAGAACTTTGAAATATTAAAGTACTATAGCAATATAAGCTATTACTTTATCTTAATAATCTCTACAACTGAGTCATCATAAGACAAGAGCAATATCAATTTTAAAATTATTCAAAAAAGGGAAGAATTTTCTCAGTGGAGTCCATTAGCTTTGGAGTCAGACGACCTTTGTTTACATCAGAGTTCTGCCACCTGCGTAATTATGGGCAATTCACCTAATCTTTCCATCCCTCAGTTTCTTCATCTGTAAAATGAGGATGCTGGTATAAATAAATTCTAAGATGCCTTCCAGGTCTCATTCTACAATCTATTTAGAAAAAAAGGACATCATTTTAGTGTGATTTTTAAAAAAAATTACAGCTAAAATTTACCTAATCATTGCCACTGGGTGGCAGTAGTTATTTGAGTCTGAAATTGTTACTAGAAACTTAAAAACTAAAATGTATTTCTTATATGACTAGAAATCAACTTCCCATCTTCAGTCCAAATAAAACAGATGAAGAATGTAATGGATTTTTCTATTGCTTAGTGAAAACACATTAAAAACTATGCGAGTCACTGACCTTGACAAACCTAGGTGGTGTTATCAAAGAATCAAATAGATTTCATAGGAACCTCAGAGATCTCCTAGTTCATTTCTCTCTAAGTCATGAATCCTGTCTATGAAATGGCCCCCAAGTACTTATCAATTCTGCTTGAAAACCTAGTTCAGTAATGAGAAATATGCTAGTCCATGTGTCAACCTATTCCATTTTTAGACAGCTCTAATTGATGTTACATCTTATGTTGAGCCTACTTCAATAATGAAAAAGATTTTACCATTTGCTTATGTCTCAGAAACATCTGGAACAGACAATAATACATCTGGAATATTTCTTGGCTTTGAATTCTCAAGCAGCAATAATAACTAGGAGTAGAGACTCCTGGGTTCGAGTTCTAGCAAACTCCTTGAAGTCAAGGATTACATTCTAAGCTTTGTATCCTACCCAGGGCTTGACATCATGCCCTACACAAAGTATGAAGTTTTTAAAAATATACTTAAGTTGGTTGTTTTATTTAATTTAGGGCCTTTGGGAGTAAGTTACTTGGCCTCTTTAGGCAATTTCTTCGTCTGTAACAAGGAGGTTGTTGAGAGTGGGGGAAGGATTATATGATGTCTAAGGTCCATTATAGTTTTATGATTTAAAAGATACCAATTCGGACAGTTTGATATCCTGGGTCTATTTGTCTTGTGTCAAAAACGTTTTAATCTAGCTCTGAACTTCCATGACTCCATAAATTCAAGTTCCAATGAGCTGACCTACACAAAACTGGCTGGACAAGTTCTTGTGATGCCAGGCCACTACATGAGTTTACAAGGCCCAAAGGGCATTGTTTCTTTAACTCTCTGGAAAAACACCCACCTCTAAATGTAGGTTGCTCTATTTGCCATGAGGCAAAAATCTTACTGCTCTCTGTGATAATCTGACCTTGACTCACCATTCTTATCATCATGCTTAATTGAAGAACCAAGTGTTTTTAATTTTCTTCTATTGCCTCTTATTTTCATGTCTGCACAGTCAGAAATTCAGAGCAAGCCCAGAACCAGAAGGTGAAGCAACTTATATTACAATCATGCAGCATAAGGAGGCAGTCAGAATTCAGAATACAAATATACCTAAATGTCCTTCAAAGCAAAAGTATAGGTAAGAGTTAGTGACAAATCCAAGAGGCACCAACATCATGGTGGTGGTGCTGTGTATAGGTATACTCAATAGGCATTTCCAAACCATCCTAATGAGATGATTATGTATAAGATACATACAAGTGGATGTCAAAATCAGATAGGTGTGTACGTTAAAAATTTACCAGAGTGTGCTTGCTACTATGGTTAACAAGTAACATAAGTGCAATATGTTTTAATGGAGTGACAACTAGTATACATATTTTGGGAAATACTACCGATCCTAGAAGCTTACAGGACTATTAAAAACTCAGAGAAGCCTTTGATTTCAACCCCCTCCCAAGATAACCCAGTTTAATATGGTAGTTTGTTTGTTTTAGCAAGCATTCTGACCTATATTTTCTGTTCCAGACTATTCCCACACAGAAACACTATCTTTATTCCAAGGAGAAAGGAAATAAACAAGAGATGCAACAGGACACACACACACACACACACACACACACATACATACACTCACATACATCACAAAGCAAGAGACTCTGCACCCACCTGGTGATCCCTCCTTGTAAAGAATTAGGAGTGCTATGGATAAAAGCACATATAAGAATGAAAAGCATTTTCATTATGAAGGAAAACAAGAATAAACTGGACAACTAAATTAATCTGAAGGTAATATATATATATGTATATATATACACACTCAAGCAAAGAGTACATAATTCTTCTGATATGGAATGTTACAATTTAGTTACCTTGACAACAACTTTGATTGATCAGTGTCACAGGGCCTTGATACACTAGTAATACCAAAGCTCTTTAACAACTGCCATCCAATTTCACACTCTTTATATGATTAGATTTTTCCCCTTCTGCCCAAGTGAATAATCTGACTAATGGATATTAAGACTGATGTTAGATATATGAAAATACTTTCTGCCATTCACCACCAATTCCAATCTCCAATACAGAAGTATGATAGTAATAAATAAATTAGGCAAATGTGGAAAACTGGATCCTGTTTTGTTACAACAGCTCCTGGACCAGGAGATATTAACCAAATCTGGAGAGAGACCTGAGTTGGAGAAATAGAGAATAAAGCTGAAAAGAGAAGCATAGAACTGAGTTTCCATTGTTAAACCATTCTAGTTCTGATGATCCACCAGAAAGATAGAAAATTAAATTGTCAATTTTCCCATGTAAATTGTACCACTTAAATAGTCTCCTTTGACCGATATCTGTTCATCATTTGAGCAGGCATGGCATTTCCATTCCCAAAGACCTACTAGCCAGTCCACTAAAACTTTCTACCTTTACAACACAACTCTAATACCACATAGGCTAAAGTGTAAGACAGTACTTTCACAAGTTTTGCATTAGGATACAAGAAATTGCAGGATAATCATGTAATATCTCATTTTTCCTAATATATGTCATAATAAACCAAGCCATGGAAATTTTTCATGAGTCAAAAAATATACTATGAAATTATATGAAAAGTACACATGATCACTACTATGACAGTGTTTATTGGTAGTTAGTTCAGATGAAATTTCTCCTTCTTTCCTTCCAAGTTATAATTAAAATCTCTTTGCCTGGAAGCTAAAAGATGCAACATGTTATATAGAGTTGAAGAGCAACCACAGAATAATATAACACTAGAATTGAAAAAGAACTTTTGATGCCATCTCACTTAATTCCCCCACTTTACAAGTACTTTCCCATGATTACAGAGCTAATGCCAGAATCAGTCTGCTACTACTTTTACCATATCACATGGCTTCTCTCTGGTTTGTTAAGTAATTGGATCAGCCAGCTAGGAAAGTGTGTGTCCACAGACATAGAGGCAAGAAGGTTTCTAAATTGCTCAGAGCCAGAGTTCAAATATAATTTGGCATTACAAACCCACCTCTCAGCAATGAAGAAACAAACAAATGACTGCTGGGCTACCTGGTAGGAACATTACTACATTAACCTTAGTACAAAGATGGAAACAACAAACAAAACAATAAACAGCCACCAAAGCTCCCATATAAAATATTTCTCTTGTGCTAAAATCAGGGAGGCTTTTATTTTTAGAAATTAGAATGAATGGGGACCTAAATACATTCTTATGGAAAACTAGTATTTTTTAAATTAAAATATATTCACCAATGCTGTCTGGCCTGGAAACATTGTACTTTTTCCTCTTTGAATTTGTCTTGTATAAACTTCTGAGTGTGTTCCATAACCTTGCATTAAGTGCACACTGAATGAAAATTAGTATACACCGTTTAATAATGAAAATGATGGAAAGCACAGACAAATAAAAAGTTATAGAGAACCATTCCCCAATGGCTAATGGTCAAAGGATGGGGTGGGGGAAATAAGTTCTCAAATAAAAAGGCCATCTACTAATGATCATATGAAAGAATGCCCCAAACATTAATAATATGAAAAATTGAAATCAAAATCACTCAACTTTCAGCTTATACTCGGAAAAATGGCAAAGATGGCAAGAGCTGGAAATAATCAATGTTAGAGAGTGCAGATAGGTGGAGGTGAAGTTGCTTCACTTTTGATCAGTATATTTATTGTGCAAAGTAATTTGAGACTACTCTGAAAAACATGACTAGACTTTTTGACCCAGAGATTCCACTCCTAGGCATATGCCCCAAGGAAATAATTATAAAATATGCCAAAATATTATTTGTAGCACTTTTGTGACAATAAAGAAGTGGAAACAATATAGATCTCCATCAACCAAAAAACAGATAAATTTTGGTGGAAGACAAATGTAACAAAGTTACATTGCACCACATGAAATGATGAGAAAAAATACAGAGAAACATGCAAATACTTCTATAAGAACTGCTATAAGTGAATTAAGCCCAACCAGGAGGAGAAAAAACGCAACTACATAATAATTGGAAAGAACAGAAACAAAATTATAACAATGACCAAATCTGGTTAGAGAGATTTAAGGATGTTATCTTCATTTTTGGAAATAGAAGATGGAAAGGAGGAAGGTATAAGGGTATAACACCACACATACTGTTAGAATTGGTCCTTGTTCAATTTGAGTAAAGGTGTTTTTTTTTCTTTTTTAATCTTCTGTTAAAAGGGTTAGATCATAGGAGAGGAAGAGGTGCATATTGGAAAGTAAAAGTGATACAACTAAAAAAGATGTCCAAAAGTTATTTGGTTTTTTTAAGAATCAAACATCTTTACTTGAATAGAAATCAATGTAAATATTTTCAGTAAACATTTTATGTGGCAATTTTACACAAAATTTCATCAGTGTATAGTTATATAATTTTTCCTTTTCAAATATCTAATTTTAGGAATGTAGCCTATATGTATAAATTGCCTAAATTTAGACATGTAGTAGGAAAACTCATTGGTTTTTAACTCAGTGTTTCACAGTATAGCAAGTTCTATTTGACAACTCTCCACATTTAAAGTTGTTTGTTCTTTTTATCACTTGATTTCCACAAGAGATGCTGACTTAGACCCAGGCCCTTAGAGAATTAGAACAACTTCACACTCATCACAGCTCTCACTCACTTTCTAGTAGATACTGCCTAGAAATCCTCTTTCTTTCCATTTAATCATCTCCTCTTCCATTACATTAAGGACAATTTTCAGACCTCTGACATCCCATACCCCTCCCATAACTCCCCAACTCCTAAGATGCAGAGGCATGAATGACTAACACATCAGCACTTGGCTAATGTTATTCCTCTTTCCTTCCAACCATATAGAAGAGGGAACTTGCAAAACATTATGAAAAAGCAAGTATAATGCACAGACTGGGGGTTGGGGGGTTGGGGAGGAAAGAAGGGAGAAGTAGCCTGGACAGGTTATAGTCAACAGACAACTCATAGATAACTCACTCCATAAAGCTTATTAAGAACCAATAGCAACCAAGCCCAGGAAATATGCTTTACCTACTTTTATTTTTGTTGACTTTTAGGACCTATTAGGACAATGGTAGGTATTTAGGACAGTGCCTGCTAAGCCATCTTATAGTTGTAATATAACCTAATATATAGATTACAAGACAAAAGACTGTGACTACTGAACCCTCTCACTGTACTGATTGTATGCTTTAGGATCAGGAGATTCACTCTGGAAATTTATGATTTAAATCAGAAATTCTTACCATAAACAAACTTTAGCATCTTTGTTCTTTGTATGACCTCAGGAATACCTACAAAATCGAGTTTCCCAGAAATTCTGAAGAATGGGATTCTATCTCTATTTGAATAGACGACAAGTCAACTACACAAAGAGTTAGGTTCTCCCCACTTCCCCATCTTCCTCCTTTGTCCCCTCAATCAATTAAAAGGTTTCTTCCTGTTTATTTCCTCCTAAAAAAGCTTCTTCCTCCATAACACTTCCTGAATCTGACACATGTCCATCTTAAGATACAGCCTATTCTGACTCTGAGAAGTAAAGCTTTTTTCTGTACTAACATTTAGCTCCATACATTACTGATGACATTTTTGGCCCAGGATTCTAGAAACTCTCATACAAGGTTTTTACAATTACACCATTCCTTTTCATCTACTAAGTTAGAACATCAGCAGCTGGGGAGAGGTGATGCTCCCATTTCCTTTTCTTTCGCACTTCTTGCAAAGCCTTCCTTGGTTACTATGGTAACAGATGCCATAGAAACAGAATAAGTGAGGGTTGGCAATACTTTTCGAAAGGTTTAATTTCTAAATCATGATATTGGTTCCAGTCAATCTTATTATTATCAGTATGATTTGATTTTTTAAAGTATCTGTCACTATCTTCAAAGATTATGAGGATTTTATGTTTCAAATAAATAAATATTTGAGATATATATTCAAGAAGTTCAAGGCACTTACTCAGAGACATGAAGTATTTTCCTCATTTATCTTAAACACAATCCTGAGAGACTCTGATTTCACACCCTCTACAAATTATAAATGTCAACCAGTTTAAGTTCCAGGGCCTTTATTTTGAAAATGAAATAAGTACTATATGAATTAACGATGTTCCAGAAGAAACCAGTGGCAAATCTCATTATGTATCATTTTATGAAGAGAAAGCATTCCACCTTAAATAACAATAAAACTGTTATCACTTTAAAGTTTACAATATGCTTTTTCCTTTCATGACAGTCCTCTTGAGATAAACATTGTATACAGGTTTTATTGTCCCTAACATTACAAACTGGGGTTAAAAGAGGTTAAGTGAGCTAATAAATCACATTTGAACATAAGTTTTCCTTACTTCCACATCCAATAATCTATCCACAATCCCAAACTTCCATCTCTGAGGGTCATGGGAGGGGTGGTCAAAAGAACATCAGAGTAAGCCTAGGGATAGAACTCTTTCTCCTATTTCCTTGGATATAAAGGTAAACTCATAGATGGGGAGAGCATTTTTCCTTCTTTATCTATAAAATACAATAGATGTCTAAAAGTGGGCCCTAACTCTTAAGAAACTCACCAATTTCACTACCTAGTGCTACTGAAAAATTTAGTTTATTGATAAATATTGAGAAGGGAGATCATATCTAATATATTACTTTTCCATGCTACCCACCCATCAAGGCAACAATTTTAGAGAACAATGACTATACAATTCAGGCAAATTTGGTGCAAAGAATAAAATATTCCATCCTATATTACATTTTATAGTAAATCTAGTCTCAGACCCCTATTAACCCTGTTTCCTTCAGTTTTCTCATCTATAAAATAAATTGAGGAAGGAAATGTCAAATTACTCTAAGCAAGAAGATGTGAAGGACTTAATCCTAGAAGTACTGCCCAGGAGTTCTGTTCTTAATTGGTATGATTGGTAGTAACCTTCATTAAGTATTACAAAAGTGTCTTAAGGTGCTTTACTTCATCACCTTGACTTTTCTCCTGACCAACTGCAACGCTAGTATCCTGTCATTCCTCCCTGTTGCAGGACTAAAACTATAATCAAATAAATTCTGCCATTGTCTCTGGAAAGAGGATTTCAATCAACTCTCTTATGGCTCAATTAATTGTCACTTTAACTTTATAAGCCACTATATTCTTTCCTCTCTTTAACTCCACTTTATGTTTTGTCTTCCCTAATTAGAAGGTAATGTGAATTGGAAGGGGCTTCCTGGTTAAGATGGCAGCAGAGTAAAAAGTAGCGCTTAACCTCGCCTAACCAAAACATATAGGACTCCTCAAGGGAACATAAAAACAAATCCAGACGAACAGAGGGACCCAACAACAAGGCGCAACATGGAAGGTACGTGGAATTGGGGCATTTCTATGCTATAAAGGGGTGAAACAGCTCTCACTAAATCGTGGGCTGAGCAACCCCCCCCACACACACACACACCACCTACAACGCCAAAGCCAGCTCAAGAGAAATAGAGAAAGTTTGGGGTACCCATTGAGTCATTGGCAGCTCCAGGGCCTGTTCCTGAGAGCAGCAAGACTTAGGACCCCAAAAGGCTAAAGAACGCACACGGACTTTGAGCGTGGACACAGAGCACAGGCACAGACGCAGGCGGACACAGGAGGGCGCGTGTGAGAGAAGGCTCTGAAACCCTGAGTGGGGAACCAGTGCAGACAGGTATATGACTGTGGAAGCAGTGCCCTGAGACTTGTAAAGGAGCCTTCCACAGAGAATCAAGCAAGGGGGTACACCAGGGGGCTTGACCTTGAGAACAACCAGACCTGAGACCTCAGGAGCCAAAAGAGCTCAGACAGACCCCAACAGAGAAGGATAAAGCTGAGAACGGACTGGGCTAACAATGGCAACCCAGAATCAGGAAGGGCAAAAGAGAAAGATTAACAACAAGAAGAAGAAATCTTTAACACTCGACAACTTTTACACAGAGAAAATCCAGACAACCGAGCAAACAGAAGAGGAGAAAAAACAAGCATCCGGACCCTCCCAAAATAATGAAAACTGGTCACAAGCTCTTGAAGAGTTCAAACCTGAGATGATGAGGAAGATGGAAAAGATCTGGCTAGAGAAATGGGAAATAGCTCAAAAGGAAATCAGGCAAGAAAACAACAGTTTAAAAGGCAGAATTTTGCAATTGGAAAGTGAGGCACAGAAAACAAATGAACTGATAAGCAAATTTAGTAACAGAAATGACTGGACTGAAAAGGAAAACCAAAAGATTATAGCCGAAAACCAGTCCCTAAAGGCTAGAATTGAGCAATTAGAAACCAATGATCTCACAAGACAGCAAGAACAAATGAAACAAAGTCAAAAGACTGATAAAATAGAAGGAAACATGAAATATCTCAATGAGAAAGTGACAAACCAAGAAAATCAGTCTAGAAGAGACAATCTGAGAATCATTGGTCTTCCTGAAAAAGCAGAAATTAATAGAAATTTGGACTCCATACTAAAAGAAATTATTCAGCAAAATTGCCCTGAAGTTCTACAACAAGAGGGCAATATAGACATTGAAAGGATCCATAGATCACCCTCTACACTAGACCCAGAAAGGACAATGCCCAGGAATATAATAGCCAAATTCAAGAGCTTCCAAGTAAAAGAAAAAATCTTACAAGAAGCCAGAAAGAGACAATTCAAATATCAAGGAGCACCAATCAGGATCACACAGGATCTGGGAGCCTCCACGCTAAAAGACCTCAAGGCTTGGAATATGATACTCAGAAAGGCAAGAGACCTGGGCCTTCAACCACGGATCAACTACCCATCAAAATTGACTATATACTTTCCAGGGGAAAGTATGGGCATTCAACAAAATTGAAATTTCCAAGTATTTGCACAGAAAAGACCAGGACTACATGGAAAGTTTGATATCCAACCACAAAAATCAAGAGAAACATGAAAAGGTAAATAAGAAACAGAGGGGAAAGAAAGAAAACTCATCATTTTTAAATTTGCCTTTTAAGGGGCTTCAAAATAAGATCTAATTATCTGTATTCCTATGTGGAGAAATGCTATGTATAATTCTCTGTAGTGAACTCTATTCACTATTATAGTATTCACTATCATAGTAATCAGAAGAATAATTCATAGGGAGAGGGTAGAATACTAAACAGTCTAAGATGATATGGGGGGTTGGAAAGAGGGGGGTGAATAGCAGGGGACACCAAGAGAAATGTGATTGAATAAGAAATATAGGATATTCTATTACACACAAAGAGGGCATGGGAAGGGGAGGGGACAAATACTATTATAAAAAGGAGAGGAAGAGAGCATTAAGAGGTAATATTTAAACCTTACTCTCAGTGTAATCAATCCAGAGAGGGAAGAGTAGCTATATTATCCATTGGGATATAAAACTCTATCTAACCCTACTGAGAAGGTCAGAAGGGATAAACCAAGGGAAGCAGGGGAGTGGGGAGGTCAAAAAAGGGAGGGGAGAAGAAGGGAGAGGGAATTTATTAGGCCTACAAAAATAAAAAGAAGGGAATAATAAGGGAGGGGGTAGAAAGGGAAGTTAATCAAGGGAGGGGATAAGGGATACCAGCTTAAAGCAAACCACTGGTTTAAAAGGAAATAGTTTAAGAAGAAGGGGTAAGAATAGGGGAGGATACGAAAATGTCAGTGAATGCACAACTGATAATTATAACTCTGAATGTGAATGGGATGAACTCTCTCATAATACAGAAGAAAATAGCAGAGTGGATTAGAAACCAAAACCCTACCATAGGTTGTCTACAAGAAACACATATGAGGCAGGTGGACATACAAAAGTTTAAGGTTAAGAGCTTGTGCAAAATTTTTTGGGCGTCAAATGAGAAAAAGGCAGGAGTGGCAATTGTGATTTATGACAAAGCCAAAGTAAAAATAGATATGATTTAAAAAGACAGGGAAGGTCATTATATCCTGATTAAAGGCAGTATAAACAATGAGGAAATAACACTGCTCAATATGTATGCACCAAGTGGCATAGCATCCAAATTCATAAAGGAGAAACTGGCAGAGCTCAAGAAGGAAATAGATGGTAAAACCATAATAGTGGGAGATCTAAATATTCCTCTTTCCGATCTAGATAAATCAAACCAAAAAATAAATAAGAAAGAGGTAAGAGAGGTAAATGAAGTCCTAGAAAAATTAGATTTAATTGATATGTGGAGAAAAATAAATAGGGACAAAAAGGAATACACCTTCTTTTCAGCTGCACATGGTACATTCACAAAGATTGACCATGTAATAGGGCATAGAAACATTGCAAACAAATGCAAAAGAGCAGAAATAATAAATGTAACCTTCTCAGATCATAATGCAATAAAATTAATAATTAGTAAGGGCACCTGGACAGGCAAATCAAAAACTAATTGGAAATTAAACAATATGATTCTCCAAAACCAATTAGTCAAAGAAGAAATCATAGAAACAATCAACAATTTCATTGAAGAGAATGACAATGATGAGACATCCTACCAAACTCTGTGGGATGCAGCCAAGGCAGTACTCAGGGGGAAATTTATATCCTTGAGTGCATATATTAACAAATTAAGGAGGGCAGAGATTAATGAATTGGGCATGCAACTCAAAAAATTAGAAAGCGAGCAAATTAAAAATCCCCAGATGAAAACTAAATTAGAAATACTAAAAATCAAGGGAGAACTTAATAAAATCAAAGTAAAAGAACTATTGAATTAATAAATAAGACTAGAAGCTGGTATTTTGAAAAAACAGATAAAATAGACAAAGTACGGTCAATCTAATAAAAAAAAAAGGAAAGAAGAAAACCAAATTGACAGTATCAAAGATGAAAAGGGAGACCTCACCTCCAATGAAGGGGAAATTAAGGCAATCATTAAAAACTATTTCGCCCAATTATATGGCAATAAATATAACAATTTAGGAGATATGGATGAATATTTACAAAAATATAAATTGCCTAGATTAACAGCAGAAGAAATAGAATACCTAAATATTCCCATATCAGAAAAAGAAATTGAACAGGCCATCAAAGAACTCCCTAAGAAAAAATCGCCAGGGCCTGATGGATTCACAAGTGAATTCTATCAGACATTCAAAGAGCAACTAATCCCAATACTATACAAATTATTTGATATGATAAGCAAAGAAGGAGTCCTACCAAATTCCTTTAATGACAATAATATGGTACTGATTCCAAAGCCAGGGAGATCAAAAACAGAAAGAAAACTACAGACCAATCTCCCTAATGAACATAGATGCAAAAATCTTAAATAGAATATTAGCAAAGAGACTCCAGCAAGTAATTAAGAAGATCATCCACCATGATCAGATGGGATTTATACCAGGAATGCAAGGATGGTTCAACATTAGGAAAACCATTCACATAATTGACCATATCAACAAACTAACAAATAAAAATCACATGATTATCTCAATAGATGCTGAAAAAGCCTTTGCCAAAATATAGCACCCATTCCTATTGAAAACACTAAAAAGTATAGGAATAGAAGGACTTCTCCTAAAAATAATAAACAGTATATACCTAAAACCATCAACAAACATCACATGCAATGGGGATAAATTAGAAGCCTTCCCTATAAGATCAGGAGTGAAACAAGGATGCCCATTATCACCTCTATTATTCAACATAGTACTAGAAACACTAGCAGTAGCAATTAGAGAAGAAAAAGAAATTGAAGGTATCAAAATAGGCAATGAGGAGACTAAGCTATCACTCTTTGCAGATGATATGATGGTCTACTTAAAAAATCCTAGAGAATCAACTAAGAAGCTTGTAGAAATAATCAACAACTTTAGCAAAGTTGCAGGATACAAAATAAATGCACATAAAATGCATTTCTATACATTTCCAACACATTAGAACAACAAGAAGTAGAAAGAGAAACGCCATTTAAAATCACCCTAGACAACATAAAATACTTAGGAATCTATCTACCAAAACAAACAGTAATTATACGAAAACAACTACAAAACACTTTCCAAACAAATAAAACTGGATCTAAACAATTGGAAAGCCATTTGTTTGCTCATGGGTAGGATGAGCTAACATAATAAAAATGACCATTCTACCAAAATTAATTTACCTATTTAGCACCATACCTATCAAACTACCAAAAAAACTTCTTTTCTGAATTAGAAAAAACTATAACAAATTTCATTTGGAATAACAAAAGATCAAGAATATCAAGGGAAATAATGAAAAAAATGTGAAGGAAGGGGGCCTAGCAGTACCAGATATTAAAATATACTATAAAGCAGCAGTCACCAAAACAATATGGTACTGGCTAAGAGACAGAAGGGAGGATCAGTGGAATAGACTTGGGGTTAATGATGTCAGCAAGACAGTGTATGATAAACCCAAAGAGCCCAACTTTTGGGACATGAATTCACTATTTGACAAAAACTGTTAGGAAATTTGGAAAACAATAAGGCAGAGATTAGGTTTAGATCAACACCTCACATCCTACACCAAGATAAATTCAGAATGGGTGAACGACTTGAATATAAAGAGG
>NC_058131.1:537564022-537586522 GCF_016433145.1 Gracilinanus agilis
ACATGAGAAAGGTGTTCTAAATCTCTAATAATTAGAGAAATGCAAATCAAAAAACTCTGAGGTATCACCTTATACCTAGCAGATTGGCTAAAATGAAAGAAGGGGAGAGTAATGAATGCTGGAGGGGATGTGGCAAAATTGGGACATTAATGCATTGCTGGTGGAGTTGTGAACTGATCCAACCATTCTGGTTGGCAATTTGGAACTATGCTCAAAGGGCTATAAAAGAATGCCTGTCCTTTGATCCAGCCATATCATTGTTGGGTTTGTACCCCAAAGAGATCATACATAAACAGACTTGTACGAAAATATTTATAGCTGCACTTTTTGTGGTGGCAAAAAACTGGAAAAGGTGGGTATGTCCTCCAATTGGGGAATGGCTGAATAAATTATGGTATATGCAGGTGATGGAATACTATTGTGCTGAAAGGAATAATAAACTGGAGGAGTTCCAGGTGAACTGGAAAGACCTCCAGGAATTGATGCAGAGTGAAAGGAGCAGAGCCAGAAGAACATTGTACACAGAGACTGATATACTATGATAAAATCAAATGTAATAGACTTCTGTACCAGTAGCAGTGCAATGACCCAGGACAATTCTGAGGGATTTATGGTAAAGACGTTACCCACATTCAGAGGAAGGACTGCAGGAGAGGAAACATATAAGAAAAACAACTGCTTGAACGCATGGATTGGGGCGGACATGATTGGGGATGTAGACTCGAAACTACCACACCAATGCAAGTATCAACAATTTGGAAATAGGTTTTGATCAATGACACATGATAAAACCAGTGGAAATGTGCGTCTGCCATGGATGGGAGTGGCTATGGGGGTTGAAGGGGAAAGTAGGAACATGAATCTTATGTAACCATGTTAAAAATGAATATTAATAAATGTTTAAAAAAAGAAGGTAATGTAAGCAGCTTGAAGTCATGGACTGAACTGGTTTTGTTTTAGTGTTTGGTACTTAGTAATTATTTAATGAATTGTTCGTGTAAGGCAATTCAATCCTTCAGAATGTTTGATTTCATTGATCCTTCCATTGATGAATAATGCAACTCTTACTTAGTAAAATTAAGATTAAATGAGTGGCTCTGTTCACACAATTCATCACTTGGTCTCCAAACTTTGGTGGAAGAACCTTTTAGAATTTAGCAAGGCTGATTCTTAGGAGACAGTCTGTCATTGGGCCCATGTTCAAAACCATTTCAACTTAGTAGGACTTGTTTGAGATTTTACACAGTTGGTAAAGTCCTCAAAGCCCAAGGCCATCTTCAAGATATATAGCATAAAAGGAGTACTTTGGTAAAAAGGCAAAGATTATCAGTATCATCATCTTCATGACCTCGTTTTTTCATCTTTTTTTTAGTAGAATTAACATAGTCATAGTCCTGGGAAAAGCCACTATCCTATTCTTCTTTTATAGTTAATATTCTATCTACCATTACATAGGCAAATAAGATGACTGCTTTTAGTAATTGATTAGAGATCTAATATCTCCACAAAATCCTATTCCACTGTCTTATCATGATGTAGTGATGATCTTGAATTCTCAAAAGTTTGCACATGAAATGAAAATTTGGACAGATTCTATCATGCTGAAAAAAATGAGATTATAGAAAATATTGATCAAGAATCATGAGTGAGGAACAGCAAGGTAGCTCAATGGATAGAGATCCAAGTCTGTAATTGGGAGGACCTGAGTTCAAATCTGGCCTCAGACAAGTCCTAACTCTGTGACCCTGGGCAAGTCGCTTAACCCCAATTTGCTTAGTCCTTACTGTTCTTCTGAAAATTTAGAAGGAAAAAAAAGAGTGAGATGAAAGACTTGAAGTTCTTTAGAGATAGCCAGGTTCCCTTCCCACCAAATCTTTCTCCCATTAGCTTCTCAAACTATTCCCCCAGTTCTCATGACTGGAACAAGATGGGTGTCACCAACTCTTTTTCCTTCCTCTTAGACATGGAAGACCTTCAAGTTTTTACGAATCACCCTGCACTACACCCTGCAACACCCTGGTGTTGTCATCTACTCTTGGATATTAACTGAAAAATTCATAGATCTTATCATCTACCTTGTCACTGTACAGGCTTTGTACCCATCATATAGCTGAAAATTTTTATATATGGTCTCTCTCAATTAGAAGATGAGGGAGACATTTCGATTTTTTTCTATTTTATCCCCAGTTCTTGTCACATAATAAGGGCTTAATCTTTTTATTCTCTTCTTAATTCATGCTTATACATCACAAATACCTTGAGAAATAATTGATAGACATCAGAGATAACAAGCACTAAGTAATATTACTCAAAAGTGAAATTCACTATATTTTAACCAACAGGAGAGGAAAAAAAAACTTTTCTGAGTTGGGAGTTAGTTCTAAACTAGCTGCCTCTGTACAATAGGACCACTGATTTATTACAGCAAAGATGAAAGTTAATGCAAAGCTAGAAGTATAATTAAAAGGAAAAAAATATGGCATTTAATGTAAAGACTGCCAACCATTCCTTTTTAAACAAGTTATCAATCATGAAAAATGAGACATGGATGAAATAAAGAACAGGATAATTAAAACAATTTCATATAGAAATTTAACTGCTGCGTATAGGCCCCAGTTTTCTAATTTCTAAAATAAGGGGGTTGGAAAAAGATGGCCTCTGGGTCCTTTCCAGTTCTCTATCTATGATCCTATTTTGTAAATCAATTGCCATAATGAGGAAACAAAGGAGCCTACCAAGCACTTTGGTCAGCCAAGATTTTGCTTCTTTGCAAAGCAGAGAAATACAGCAGTCAACTGTAACACAAGTTCAGAATAAAAAGTAAGCAGCAGAGAACTGTGTAAAGAGCACTGTCTCTAGAGTCAGATGACCTGGCTTAAAATCTCTCTTCTGACATTTACTACTTGCACGATTTTGGGCAAGTCACTTAATCTCCCTTGGCCTCTATTTCTTCTAGTTCTAAAGCTATGATCCTGGAATCTTTGTGATAAGGATACAAGATTATGAAAAGTATCATTTCATAGAACTGAGAGAGCAGTCTAAAGAAAGCTCGGTGAGACATCCAACTTTGTCCATGGAACCAATTTATTTATGAATAAAATTGAAGGATAACCCATAGAATAAAAATAGAAACTGTAAATACAAAAATAGAAAAGAGTAAGTTTTCACATCATATTCCACTATAGTTTATTATAGTTTATAATTACTCATTATAGTTTATAATCACTCAAGACATAAAGACTATAAGATCCCACTGTGTTTACTTTATTGACTTTAAGAAATACAATTTTACTTAAAATAAATTAAATATTGCCCTAAGGCCTTTCTTTTAACAAGAAGATGTCTCACATATAAGTCTCACATATATCAAAAGGAGAGATTACTTAAATGACATAGCAGACCTCTGATCATTAATATCAAGTGATGCTTTCAATAGGAGATATATACTCACAAACAGGGTTCACTTCTATCCCAGAAATGAACCAGAGCAGTTAGAAGTTGAGGAGGAATTCCTTTTCTTTGGGAAAGTTATCCACATACTTTTGTTTATGGATAATATTGTGCTTATGGTATCAAACCTTAGAGTGCTACAGTTTCATGGAGAAGGTTCATAACCACTCAAGAGAATTTGGTCTAACCTTTCATGAAACCAAGTAAAAGAAAACCTACTTACTTATTAATTCATCTAACAAGTATTTATTATCCCCATCCGAAATGCTCATACAAGATTTCTGCACCCAACCTGTGGTGGAGCTGATATTGGTCTGACCAGCCAGTCAGACAAGTATACATTGACCCCAACATAGTAATGTAATTTTGATACTCTTCAAGTATGAAGGACAAAAACAACTCAATCTCCATTCATTCATTCATTCATTCAACCAACAGATATTTATTATTATGTGCAAGGAATTATGCTAGAAGCTAGAGAAACAATGACAAAAATAAAGCAGTCTTTGTCCTCAAAGAGTTTATATGTTCTTGAGAGGAGATAAAATAAAAAAAATAAGTAAATAGAAAATAATTTCTATTGGGTAAGGCATTAGCAGAATCAAGGTCAACCTCATATAGGAACTAGTATTTAAAGAAATGAGGGATTATACAAGGCCAAAATGGGGAGAGAAGGCATGCTAGGAATGGAAAAGAGATTGTTCAAAATCATGGAGACTGAAGATGGAATGATAGACATTTCACAGGACAGGAAAATAATAGAGTTTATGAAAGAGGAAAGAGTAATATGCAGCAAGCCTAAAAAATCTTGATTCAAATTGTGAGGGGCTGTTAAGTTATAAAAGAAGCAGCTTACTTTTTACCCTAGAAAATGCCATCACCCAGGTTCAGGCCCTCATCACCTCTTGCCTAAAATCCTGCAATGGCCATCTAATTAGGTTCTCTGAATCCCATCTCTTCTTTTTTTTTTTTTTTTTTTTTTGGTCCCTTTCCCCAAACAGTTGTAAATTTAATATGCCTAAAGAAATCTTTTGATTAATGAAGCAAGATCATAGTATCCATCTGAATGTTGTCTTAGATCTTATTTTTTTTTGGCCTCCATGCAAGTCCTTCTCTGTGACTATGCTGTAGCATGGAAGAAACTCTGGATTCTTGATTCTTGAAGGCTATGCCAGCTGTTATTTTATTATTATTATCTATCATCTAGCTATCTTTTTTGGCTCTGATGACTCTTACCAAGTTATAAAGTTTCTGAATATAAGAAGAGGACAATAAATGACAGGCTGTGTCTTTGTCTGAATACTAGGCTAGCCAAATTCAGAAAAGTTCATTATCAGAAAGCTCAAGGTATGATGGATTTTTATCAATAGCAAAGGAAAGTGAAATCTGTGAGTGTGAGATATCTACATTACTGAAGTCATAGATCCCTGAATTAATGAAATGATAGCAATTGGATTTTTTGCTAATTAAGTTTACAATATGCTTTTCTACAATTAGGCAAGAAATAGAGATAGGGTTTTCTTCTATCAAAGGTTCAGAGAAGTTAGACTTGCCCAAGGGCATAAACTAATGAGTAGTAGAAGTGAAATTCAAATTGGGGTTCTGACTCCAGGATCAATATTCCTTCCACTGTACAACACTGTCCTTTTCTAGCCTGCAATGTAATTGGAATGATAACATTAGGAAAAAGTTAAACAATAAAAGTTTAGGATATCCTATCTCCTCTCAGAAAAGTGGAGGAGAATAAGATAATAATACCTAGCATTTCTTTGGTGCTTGGAAGTTTGCAAAGTAATTTACAAATATCTCAGTTTATCTTCACAATAACCCTAAGAGGTTGATGCTATCATTATCTCCATTTTACAGATGAGAAATGTGAGTCTGAAGTTAAATAGGGTCACACAGCTATTAAATATCTTGTATTTGAACATAGGGTCTTTCCAACAGCAATTATGCAAGTAGTGAATATTAAAGAAGTGTAGTGGATAGGGAGAGAACATGAGGCTAGGTGCTCAAGAAAGAATTAAGAGACATAACAGAACTTGGTCAGGGCTAGAAAAATATGAAATTATTGGAATGTTTGGTAGGATATGAACCAGGGCTCTCTGACTCCAGTGCCAGTGCTGTTGCCACTATACTATACAAAATTCTTAGGAAATATTCAAATCATGATGCCATGAGGAAGAAATAATTTGACTATTCTATGCTCCCTGGAATTCTTTATTCTTTGCTATTTGAAAAAGGGCAATATGTGGCAGCAGACATCAGAGGAACGATGTATTATTGAATGTCGCCGTGTTTCCCCTTCTAAAAAAGCACCAATTCTGGCATAAAACTTGATACCAGTATATCTGTTCAGTTGTTCATACCATAATTATTCATCAGTTCAACAAATATTTACTAGGTGACTATTATGTGGTAATGAACTATGCAAAACAGAGGACATAAAACATGATTCACTATTATATGTGGGAATACAAGACTTTTAGGCATATCAAAGGCCTTCATCTAGATTTTTTTAATATTTGAAAACTGCATGAGTTTTGGGATACTTGCTCTATAGGAATATCAAAGTATCTCACATGTGGTATAGTAGAAAGGGCCATGGGTTTAGAGGCAGAAGACCTTAATTGAAATTCAGGCTCTGCCTCTTCTTATCTTTATGACCTTAAGTCAAAGCTCTCTGTGCTTCAGTTTCCATATCTGTCAAATGATGCTAATAATACTTATACAACCTATTTCAAAATTTTATTGTAAAAAGAGAACTTTGAAAATTGCTTTATTTATGCCATGTAATATTTCTCCCCTCTTCCTATGAACTCCAAGACTACAGAAATTGTCTCTCATTTATCTTTATTTTTCACCATCTAGTACAATGAACTGCAAATAATAAGTATTGAATAATTATAGAACAAATTGATTAACAAAAGAGTAAGGTTTCTTTCTGCTTATGATATATATATAAGTGTGTGTGTGTGTATACGTGTATATTTATATATCATCAGATAGTGTCAGGGGACTAGTCATTCAATTTATGGGTTATCTTCTTGACAACGCATAAATGACAATACATTTCATAGCTGTGTGACATTTCCAGCAGAGAATGGACAAAATAACAAGAGGTGAAATTCAAATAATTCCCATTTGTGATACAGAAGAAACATCAGGATCTTAAATAGAAAGTTTGATTTTGAATTCTATCTCTATTATTTGCTAGCCATGTGATGCTCTGGGGTAATCACTCTCTGAATCTCAGTGGTTTCCTCATTGGTAAAGTGAGGATAATACCTAAACTGTCTGCCTCACACAGCTGTAGCTAAGCAAGTGTTTTGTAAGCCTTAAAGCACTGAGTACTTGTCTTTGGTCACTCTGATTAACCATCTAGTGAGAAGAGATTAAGCTATCAGCTAAAATAATCTTTGAAACTATCCATAGGCTCTCATTATGTATGGTCTTATTTACCTCCCCCCCTTACCAAGGATAATGAAAACTGGTTGAATGTGCAATATATAAGAATGAAACTAATGTAGTGAAATTATTTGTAACAAGGATATATTACTACCACCAGTGAATTAGACACCAAATCACTCAATAAAGAAGAGTTTGATATCATCTATGAGCACTGGTAACTCTGATGTCACGACCATTTACCTACACCTTCTAAGATTACGCCAGAGAGAATGTGCATTCTAACCAAGTCAAAGGAAATCCCCAAGGAGTTATCCTAGCTCTATCATGAAGTTCAATACACAATAGCAGCACTTTTCCAAAGTCTCATTTTGCTTGTCTAGAATAGCAATATAGGGAGGAGGGAGGCTTTGCTCCAAGAAGAGATAGTATTATTGCAGAAGAGCACAGAGGATCCATCTGAAAACCATTGGATTACCATTCCTATTGGATTTCAACACTAGCCAGTACTCTTCTACTCTACTTATTAATTCCTCAGCAGCTTAGGGTTGAGAATATGTCCAGTGATTTTTTTATTTGTTGCTGTCATCTGGGTGTGACTAACTAGAGCAGATTTTTCTAAGACCTCGACTTCTTAAGCAAAATTTCTAGTTGCACCATAATTTCTTACCTATTTCACATGCTTCTTGAATAGGAATCCTGAGTTATGCCCCAAAGCCTTCTTTGACTTCATAATGGAATACATCACTGTTTTAAAAAATAAACCCACAAGTAAGGTTCTTTTAAAAATCAAGAATTTTACTTGTAGGTCACACAGATTATCAACATGAATTTAAACAATATCCCAATGGAAACAACAACAATGTCAAAAAACAAATGCTATGTCCAGGATAATGGAAAATTTTTGAGGAAAAAAAATTTTAAACCCTGTATATATTTTCTTCTCTAATTAATACTTAATATTCTATCTCTATAAGGAGAGGACATTACTAGAATTCTCCTGAATGGGCTCTTTGATATGACCAAGCACACATCTAGAATAGCTAAGGCCAAGTGACTGATCTGTGAACACCCCAATTTTACAGATGAGAAATTGAGAATCAGAGATGTTAAATGACTTGATTAAGGCCACACAGAAAGTAAATAGGAAAAATCAGTATTCTAACCTAATCACTCTGGTGCCTCCTAAGAGATGTAAAGTTTCTATAGAACCTTATTTCCCCACTGAAGTCCAATTCTAATATATCATTTATCTGTGTGTAAACTTGGTGAGGTATGGGGAGAATAACAATTTTCCACTGAGTAGGTAGAAAGAAAAAAAGAATGACTAGGGGCAACTAGGTGGCTGGCTCAGTAAATAGAGATCCAGGCCTGGAGAGGGGAGGTCTTGGCTTCAAATCTGAGCTCCAAAACTTCCTAGATATGTGACTCTGGGCAAGTCACTTAACTCCAATTGCCTAGCCTTTATAGCTCTTATGAGTTGGAACTGTTACTTAGTAATGATTCTAAGGTAGAGGTGAGTGTTTAAAAAAAGAAAAAGAATGAGGATAGTGGGATATAGTAAATAAGGCTACTGAACCTGGAGTCAGGTCTGGGTTCAAATCCTGTATCAAAATTTTACTAGCTGTATGACCATTGATGAGACATTTAATCACTCTGGGCCTTGATTTATTCATTTGTAAAAGAGAGTTGGACTTGACCTCTAATATCCCTTCCAAGTTCATATTTATTATCTTATGATCCTATGAAAAAATTACATATTGGTAAACTGACTTGCTCAATGTTTCATAGTATATCAGTAACAGAGCCAAAAACTCAGTTTTCTTTCCCCTAAATACATCATCATTCCTATCACCTTCAAGGCTTTACTGGACAGGGAGCATTTCAAATGATAATACAGAACATTCCATAAAAGAAGGAAAATATGGAGCTCTTGATGTCCTGTGTACAAACAGTATTTCCTCCTACAATATGCTATCTACAAGAAGCACATGTAAAGCAGTGAGACATACACAGAATAAAGGCAGAGGGCTGAAACAGAAACTACTATGCTTCAGCCAAAATTTACAAAATGGGCTAGCCATTATGATCTTGGATTGATTGTAATGAAATACTGTTATGCCATGAGAAATGACAAACAAGATAATCACAAAAAAAAACCTGGAAAAGACTTATATGAAGTGATAAAAAGTAAAGTAAGCAGAACCAGGGGAATGTTTTACACAGTAATAACAGCAATAAAGTATGATGATTAACTGATATTATCAGCAATGCTCCAGGACAACTCCAAGGGACCAATGATGGAAAAAAAGGGATCCACACTGCTATGGAAGGAACTTAGAGTGTCTGAATGCAAACTGAAGCATGTTTCACTTTATCTCCTCCATGAATTTCTCTCATGTAAGCAATATGTATCTTCTTTCATAATACGATGAACATGGAAATATTTATTGTATAATAACACATTTACAACCTATATTATATTACCTTCTGTCTTGGGGAAGGAGAAAGGGTGGAAGAGAGAGAACATGGATTAAAAAATGTCAGAAAAAGATTATTAAAAATTTTACTGACATGGAATCTAGAAAAAAATTAAAAACTTTAAAATGGGGCAAGAGAGAAGCTAGGTGGCTCATTGGATTGAGAGCCAGGCCTGGAGACAGGAGGTCCTGGGTTCAAATTTGCCCTCAGACACATCCTGCGTTGGGCAAGTCACTTAAGCCCAATCGCCTCGCCTTTACTGCTCTTGTGTCTTGGAATTGACACTTAGTAGTATATGTTTAGTATCAGTTCTAAGACAGAAGGTGAGGGTTAAAGACAATGGAAAATTCAAATCAAAACAAAGCTGAGCTTTAACCTCATACCCAAAAAATGGACAAGGATGACAAAATATGGGAATAGTAAGAGTTGGACAGATTGTGTAAAGAGAGGTACATTAACACATTGTTAGTGAAGGTGTGAATTTGGAGAATTTTGAAAAGCAATTTTGAATTATACAAATAAAGTGACTAATATTTCCAATTAAAAATGGTATTTTCCAGTATTTACATAGCACTTTGATGTTTACAAAGTAGGAGGTGAAAAAGTAAAGTAGAAAGAGTTTTGAACTTGGGAATCAGAGAACCTGAGTGATGGAACTAAGTGGTGAGGTAGACAAAGTCCTAAGCCTGGAGTCAGGAAGACCTGAGTTCAAACCTGATCTCAGATATTTACTATGTGTATGACCATGAGCAAAGCATTTAACCTCTGTCTGCCTCAGTTTCCTCAACTTTAAAAAGCAGATAATAATAGTACCCACCTGGCAGGGTTGTCTTGGGGATTAAATAAGATAATATTTATTTAGTGCTTAACACAGTACCTGGCACATAGTAGATGCTTAATAAAGTTTTCCTTTCCTTCTTTCCTTCCACCTTGTCTCAAATGAGTTTAAATAATAAGTTATGAAGTTAGGGATACAAATATGACTCATTTTATAATGAAGAAATTGAGACTCAAAGATCTTATTCAACCCTGTTTGTGGTCACACAACAGTAAGTGTCATAGGAAAAATCCAAATACAGGTCTTCCTGACTACAGGTGTAGTGAACTAGATACATTGCCTCCTTCTAGTAAGGTGCTAGATAATTTATAGTAAATAACAGTTCAAAGGGAACAGCTGGAAGGCAGCTTGGCGATATGACTTCCTTGCATTTATCCATAAGGAAAAAAATACTTATCTGCAGTTGACATTAAAGGAAATAGGTAAAGCTGAGAAACAATATATATTTAAAGGCAAATACACTGGGGCAGCTAGGTGGCCCAGGGGATAGAGTGATGGGTCTAGAAGTCAAGAGGATTCATCTGGGTTCAAATCTGGCCTCAGACACTCACTATGTGACTCTGAGGAAATTACTTAATCCTCTTTGCCTTAGTTTCCTCAGCTGTAAAATGAGCTAGCAAGGGCAATGGCAAACCACTCTGATATTTTTGTTAAGAAAGCCCCAAATACAGTCTTGAAGAATTAGACATAGTTGAAACAATTAAACAATAATAACAAAATGCAGAAAAAGTAAGGAAAAGTACCTGCAACTAAGCCTGTCAGGAAAATTAGCTGGAACCTGAGATATGTCACTTAATTCTTTCTAGTTCTTCTCTATTAAACTCTCTTCTATTATCTATTATAGTACTTCTTTATTATCCTTTATCCTTTAGGAACCTGCTGTGACTGGCAGCAACTTGGGGTAGTTTTAAAATTGTCAGAATTGGATCAGACAAGTTAAAGGATAGATATAGACATAGTTTAACTTGTCTAAAGGAAGGCTTACATCTAGGGATCTTTAAATTTGCTATCTCTAGCCCTGTGGCTTTTCTAAAAGTAAAGAGTCAAGTGGTACCAGATGGAGAGATCCTCAAATCCTCATTATTTCTTTTAGCACATATTATAAAATAGACATCAGAGGCACCTGGTGGTGCAATGGATGTCTGGGTCTAGAATCAGAAATATTCAAGTTCAAATCTGGCCTCAAATACTAGTGGCGTGACTCTGGAAGTCACTTCTTGTTGTTCAGTTTTTTTCAGTTGTGTTCAACTGTTCATGATCCCATTTGAGGTTCCCTTGGCAAAGATATTGGAGTGTTTTACCATTTTTATCAAGCTTATTTATAGTTGAAGAAACTTGGTTTACCCAATGTAAATTCAGGCTAATAATCACATCTATCTTGCAGAGTTATTGTGAGGATCAAATGAGATACTTGAAAAAATCCTTTAGCACAGTGCCAGGCTCAAAGTAGGCCCTACAAAATGATAATTTTTTTCTCTTCCCATTTATCCCAACCTCATTGTTCACACTCCCAATATTTCTCATTAGGTTCTGTTGGCATGTTTTATCATAGCCTAACTACTCCCCTTTTCTCTGTTTAACAATAAACTCCTGGAAGGTAATGACTCACTTTTTTTCATCTTTTACCACTTCTCACTGCCTATTCCCATCTGTTCAAAATGTCACTGGGAACATTTTTTGCCCCAGGACTTTTTAATTTTATCTCCTAGCCTAGTTCAAATTCCTAAAATGGTTATCATACTCTTATACTGACTTGGTGCCATCAAACATTAGATAAAAAGCCATATAGTTCTTCACCTGTCAACATGCCTATTCAATTCCATTCAAATTCAGCAAATTTCTATCAAGCATATATTAGTTCAGAAAGCACTTTCTTAGACACAGAGGAGATACAAAATTAAGATATGGTGTAAAGCAGTGATCCCAAAGTAGGCACTACCACCCCCTGGTGGGTGCTGCAGCGATCCAGAAAAGCGGTGATAGCCACAGGTGCATTTATCTTTCTTATTAATTGCTATTAAAATTTTTTTAAAAATTAACTTCCAGGGGGCCAAGTCATATTTTTTCTGGAAAGGGGGAGGTAGGCCAAAAAAGTTTGGGAACCACTGGAAGCATGCTGGTAATTCCGGTTACCAGGGAGACTAAGGCTGGTGAATCTCTTGAGCTCAATAGTTCCAAAGTGAAGTAGTGCTAAAGCTGAAACCTATCAAACACCAATATGGTGAATTCTAGGGATTGTGGAGCCACCAGGCTGCCAAAGAAGGTATGAAATGATGCAGCTCATGTATATCTGCTTATTAGTCATGGGACTGGCCTGGGAGAAGCTGCTCTACTTTCACTCTAGGCAAGATGGAGATTCCTAGTCTAAACAAAATGGGAACCCCAAACAAAATAAACATAAAACATACGGTCCTTGCCCTCCTATAATTTACCATCTTAACATGTTCAATTCCTCCTCCTCCTACTGACACTATATTCCAAATAAACCTTTTTTGTTACTTTCCCTGCACTGATCTCATCTATGGTACAGTTGGTCCTCCATCCACCCCAGACTAATACCTCTCAGGAATAACTTTACTCCCTAAACAAGGCAATGTGGAATAGTAGAAAGAACACTGAGTTGAAAGTCAAGGAGACTGTGATTCTTACTCCTTGGCCACCAGCTGCCTTGCTGCCACCAAAGCATGTGTATTCTCTGCTCAACATATCTTTTAACTTCTTCCTTTTTCATCATGCAACCATAATCAATACTGTCATTGCCACTAGAAAAGGTGTACCAATCTGTTCCCCTCTGGCTCAATTCACCATTCCTATAACTTTTCCAGCCAAACTATTCCTTCTTAGCTACTACTCTTCCATCTATGATTTCCCCTCTATTAAGAGCAAAAGGTTCTGTACTGGCATCCCCAGTGGTTGGCACTTTTTATGCTTTTCCATCCATTTACTTAGTAGGTCCAGCAGAACCTACCAAGTTAGAAAGATTTTGAGTATGATCCCAGTAATGGATTGTATGTACTAGCTGCCTCCCAGGACTATTATGAAGACCAAATGTGATATTGGTGAAGTGCTTGGCACAGCACCTGGCACATAATCAGAACTTTATAGATCCTTTTTTCCCTCCTTCTTTTCTTCCCCTTCCTTTTCTTCCTTTTTCCCTTCCTTCCATTTGAAAAGCTGTTCACCTAAATTTAGGGAGGTTCAATACCAGTTTGGGGAACAGTACTAATATTTTTTTTGGCCAGAGCAATGATTAAAGATTATGGACTAAATTATAGAAGCCATTTTTTGGCGTGTTAATGAAGGAAGAATGCCTGGACAAGCAAAATAGTAGATATTTGGATATTATTATCTATGTATTCTATTATAGTTAATATCTATCGCATTATGTTGAGACTAATTTTTTTTTATCAGTGTGGATACTCTCTCCACCCATAATGACTGTGACCTACTCTAGGTTTCTCCTCCCATGTGATTCCTATCTGTATTTTCTCTATCAAACTTCCTCATTCAAATTAAATCAAGCAATTTTTAAGCAAAGATAATTATAGGTCTATATAATTCCAAAACTTACAAAGACTTTAAGAACTAGAATAGACCATGGAAATTATCTAATCTATCACCAACCCTCATGGCATAGATAAAGAAATTGAGGTCCATGGAGGTAAAGTGATTTGTCCAGGGTTACAAAGTTAGAATGAGAAACCAAACCTCCTGATTCACAGTGCAGTGTTCTTTCCAATAGATTAATATGTGAATGCTTACTAAAAGCTAATTGAATTTGTAACCATCTGGAGCTTACAGATGTTCCCAAATAGATGGTGTTTTTGAACATTTTTTCAAAGTACAATTTTCAGGTTCATAGGTCAGTATCTACAACATTAGGAAATATGTAGTAAATTCATTTCTTGGCTTTTTTAAATGAGGAAACCAGTCAAGTGATTGGTACAAACTGAGTGAGTCAACATTAGCAGATGTGTCAGAGCACATGGTATGGTCTTCATATGCTGTCCTCCATTATTCAGAATGAGTCACTCATCCACAACCCTTCTCCTTTCTCTTTTAAAGAAGCATGATCTTAAAATCTTCCTTAAGCTAACTTTAAAAAGACACTCTATGTAACGTTTAATATTTCTCTTCTATTCTATTTTCCTTATAGGAATCTTTAACTTCATATGTATTTGAAAAACTCAGAATTCCATTTTGGATGCAAGCTATTCTGTGAAGCAATCATATGATTTTAGTCCCCTTTTCTTTCTTCAAGCTCCTTCCTCTATTAAATTAGGGAACTAGATTATCTCAGTTCTAAGCTCTCTTAAAGCTCTAAAATTCTAAGTTACTCACTCTTATTTTATCACACTAAGTTACTATCTTATCTTAAACACTTTTCATGAAAATTAACTCAGGAACTTATACACTACCTCTGACTACATGAAGTCTTTCATTATACCCCAAACCAGTAGTGCCTTTCCCAAACTGCCTTGTATTTTTTATTTATTGAGTGTATATCTACAAAGTATCCCAATAGTCTTAGGAAAGTTTTCAGCTATCAAAGATGAAAACTTCCCTAAGATGTTTGCATCATGAAATTCCTGGAAATACTTATAGTGCTTTCCAAGTTAGGGTATAAGCTTCTTAACATTAGGGATTGTTTCCCTTTTGCCTTTGTAACCCAGGGACTTAGCACTGAGAAGGAATTGAATAAATATTTGCAAATTAGTTAGGAAATTCATATCCTCGAGAATTTGCATCTTTAAAACTATTCTATTTGTCCCTTTCTCCAGGCTAGATGCAAGCCTTGTACCTCAACTCAGAGTAGGTAGAATGATTTTGAAGGTGCCACCTCTTCAAAGATACCCTTCCCTTGTTTCCCAGACCAGTGGATAGAAGTCCTCTCCCTTTTTCAGTTCTATTGAACTTTTGGCATAGTGGGTAGAGTAAAGGGCCTAGAATCAGGAAGACTTATTTTCCTGGGTGGAAATCTAGCCTCAGACACTTACCAGCTGTGTGACTCTGGGAAAGTCATTTAGCTCTGTTTGCCACAGTTTCCTCAGCTATAAAATGAGCCAGAGAAGGAAATGGCAAACCACTCCAGTATCTTTGCCATCAAAACCTCAAATGGGATCATGGAAGAGTAGGACACGACTGAAAACAACTGAACAAATGCACTGAATCAATTTTTCTAACTTGCATTGTAGTTATTTCTCTGTCTGCTTGCTAGACTAAAATCCTTGAGAATAGGACTATATTTTGATCTTTGTATCCTCAATACTTATCATAATGCCTGATACGTAGTAGGTATTAAATACAATTTTGCAGATTTGAGTTTAATTGAATTGTATCCCTTTGAGATCTTCCTATATTTATTTAATACCAAATTTAAGACCCCATTTGGAGGAGTCAGGGTATCAATTTGTCTTCATCGCTACCCCCTCAATTGAGCTATTCCTTAAAAATTCACTGACTAAACCCCACATTCTAAGTTGTACCAGTCTTGGCAAAACCAGAGAAACCTGTATGATATGCAGTTTGGGTTCCTCTGCTTTATAGGGGGACAAAACCCAATCATCACTGATACAATGGACATGGACAATCATTTAACTTTCAAGAAGATTTTCAAAAACTCAAAGCTAAAGCTTTTAGTATTTGCAATTCAAATCCTCCCTGCCCAGAAACTATAAGTATACATGACTCATTAGGAGGAGAATAACAATATTTCTATCTTACAGCTAAGAGATCCCAAAATCTTTTTTAAACCCAAAGGCGTGTTGACCCCACCCAGATTAGGAGATTGACCATTTCAGCATTTCCTCCCAGGGATCTTTACAGGTGGCTCAGAAGAATTGGGTAGGGTTGCCAAGGTATAGGATAAAATATTAAAAGCTTTGGAAACTAATCTCCAATGAAACAGCACCCTAGATGGTCCCCTCTACAAAAATAAAGTCTTTGGGTATTTAAACTCAAATTCTTCCTGCCTTCATACTTGGTAAGAGTTTCATTATCAATATAACAAAAAAAGCATAATCTCAAAATTGAAAATTAGTGAAGAAAACCACTTCTTCCTCTATACAATTGTACTCTATACTGTTTGTATATTCCTCTGTGTCTCTATACAATTGTATATTCCTCTAAGACTGTTTCTGAACATAAACAGAAGTTTTTCCCATATTTCTACATTTATACTTCACTGATACTCAAATCCTCCAAAGAGTATCGTTCCAGTTCCATTAACATTAACCATATTTCCCCTCAGGGCTCTGCAGGAGATAGAATATTGCAGTAAATCCCTGAAGAAATGAACAAATTCTCATTAAGTTGGTCACAGTGAAAAAGCAAGCAACCTTCAGCAATGGAAGTCAATTCACCAGGGGTGAGGACTGAAGGGAGAAAAAGAGAAGAGAATCTCTCCTCCCTCCGGGTGAATCAACCAGAAAAGATAAATTATCAGGCAGTTGTATCCTGATTCTGGGAAGAGAAGCATATGCAATAAAACCACCGCTATCCAGAAACTTTTAATTAACCAGATTTTCCAGTGGTCAACTTTCAGTAGAAAGAGGCACATCAGAAGTAAAGTTGCCTCTTTCCCCCTTACCGTCCATTTCAAAAATAGAAACTACTAATATAATTTCTAAACTCTCTTTCTCTCAGTGCACAGTCAAGGCAACTAGATCTAACAAATTTTATATCTGTGCTTATAATGGATTGGAAGACAGGAGACAAGCTGGGGTACTAGATTTACAGTTGGTATTATAAGATCCTCAATCATGAAAAGAAAAATCCAATTATATTTTGGCCTGTGATTCTGAGACAGAAAAATAGTCTTCATGGAACAATGAAAAGTGTACTCAACTTGGAGTAACAGGTCATGAGCTTGAATTCCAATTACTGATAGGTCAAGGTCAATTGGGTTCTCTGGCCTCAAAGTTAAAGCTCTCCTTGGGTATTTAAATTCAATTCCTCCTGCTGAAAACTCTAAATATACATGACTCACTAGGAGGAGTAATAATAGCTCTATCTTATTGCTAAGAGGTCCCAAAGTCCTATTTAAACCAAAAGGTTTAGCTTGAAAGTTAAGTGGGGCAATAGATAGAGTGCCAACCCTACAGTCAAGAAGGTTCCTCTTACTCAGTTCAAACCTGGCCTCGGAAACTAGTTCCTCATTGTGTGACCCTAGGAAAGTCATTAACCATGTTTTGCCTAATTTTCCTGATATGTAAAATGAGTTGTAGGAGGAAATGACAAACCACTCCAGTATCTTTGCCAAGAATTATCCTAAATGGAGTCAACAAAAGTCAGAAATGACTGAAAACAAATGACTGAACATGTATGGGCCTAAGTTTCCATATCAAAAAAGTGAAAGTGCCAAACTGTATGAACTATATGGTCCCTTTCAGCTCTAGATATCTGATCCTAATATACTTCAAGAAAGATTTTTAGTACTAGTTGGAAAGACATTTCCACTTAACTGTACATTAACCAAATGATTCAGGTAATTAGAACATCCTAATTTCCAAGTTTCCTGGCTAACCCAGATTTTGCTTTAGACCATGGAAAAACTACTAACTTTTACTCTGGAACCTCCACAGTCTTGGTATTTTGCATAGGAAGGCAGAGATGAGACTAAGAATGAGAATAGTATAGAATGTAGTTTCAATCTAGTGCTATTGGCACAAAGAAAAATCATTTTATACACATAATATTAAGAGTGTTACCTCTTTCCTCCTCCAAAGATCCTCTTTTGCATTATTATGTCATCAAAATGATTACCTTCCTGTAGCCTGTATTTAACCACAGGGAAATCTAAAATTCATTTTATCAGTAGTCTCTGCCCTAAGTATGACTATGCAGTTCAAAAATCAGCCTGAAAGTTTTCACATCAAATATTAATGATTACTCAGAGTCTTGGCCATCAAACCAAGTCACCATCTTCATTTTAAATAGTAAGAATAACTGACGTTAGCTTTAAAGTTTGCAAAGTTTTATATACATTCCTCATTTGTAAAATGGGGGAACAGGTCCAGATAATTTCTGAGGTACTTCCAGCCTATAAATTTATGATCCTACAATCTCATTTGGGCCCCACAACTATCTCAGGAAGTCAGCACTATTGGTGCTATCAGAGATGAGAGGAATGATATGTAGAGAAGTTAAATGACTTGCATAGGTCTACCTAATAAAAAAGTGATAGATTTGGGTCTTATGCTCAAGGCAATTCAATATACATTTTTAACGACCTACAACATTCAAGGTACCTACCATACTAAGCCACTAAGAATACAAAGAGAAAAAAAAAGAACAAGTCCCTATCCTGGAGGAGTTTAGAATATAGCAGGAAGATCACACAGATAAAATCAGCTCTGATGTCAGGTTCAAAGAACATTTCCCAAGTCATGTTTGGAAAGTCAGTGTGGTGTAATTTTTAAAAATTAAATTTCCTTTTTTTTATGAATAATAATATCTTTACATTATCCTACCACCATCCCATTGGAAGGGAAAAAAACCCATCAGAAGGAAAAAAACACCAGATATACATAGTTAAGCAATACAAATGTCTTGCACTAGCCATATCCAAAAGAATATTTCCTAATTAGTACCTGAGTTCATCACCTATTTGTCAGGGAATGAATAATAATGTGTTCCATTTTCAGTTCTGTAGAATCGTGGTTAGTCATTCAACTGCTGCGTGGCACAATGTTCAAAGGATCTTAGACTAAGAGTTACAAAGGGCCCTAAAGGTCATTTAGAGAGATTCTTTCATTTCACATATATATTCAGAGACCAGCATCCATCACAATAAGCCCAAAGACAAAGAGCCACTGCACAAGTAGATTTCCAGTATGGGAGATGAAGGCAACAACAAACCATGAGGATGCCAGGTGAAGTTGGACAGGCATAAAGTGTTAGAGTGCCTTCCTTATATTTCAAAAGGGATGAGATTGCTCAGAATAGGAAAGTACTAAGAAAGAAGAAGAAAGGAAACAATAATTTATTAAGTGCTCTGTACTTTGCATTTTGCTAAGAATTTAAAAATATTATCTCATGGAATGCTACAAAAATTTGCATGTTGTCCTTGCACAGGGGCCATGCTAATCCTTCTCTGTATCATTCCTATTTTAGTACAAATACTGCCAAAGCAAGCACTATCTCATTTGGTCTGGAAGGTCATGTTGGTGTTATTATCCCCATTTCACAGTTGAGGAAATTGAGGCAAATGAAAGTTGTGAATTGCCTAAGTTCATACAGGTAATAAGATTGAATTTGAACTCAGAACTTCCTATCTTCAAGTCCAGCACTCTATCTACTATATATCACTTTGCTGCTCTAAAGTAACTTTGTCTATTTCTCAAATTTACCTAGAATTGGCCCTGAGAACAGACAATAAAATAAGGAAAGACTTGGAGCCACACATGCTTCTTTGGGATTTAACTGGATTCAAGAACAGAATTGCATGTTTTCCCTTAAATCAACAAAGACACAGGGACCTAGAATTATAGAAACCATTACAAATTATATGCTAAGATTATATTTTTTCATGAGTGGACAAGTTCAAAGAAAACCACAAGGAACAAATAATTTGCTCCAAATTAGTATCATAGGAACAAAAGAACAATTTTTAATCTGCTAGAGCAGGTTGTAAATCTTTTAGAGTAGGGGTTGCATTTTACTTAACATCTAGCAAAACAGGAACTGAAATAATTGTTTGACCTCCTCTGGTGAATTGACCTTGCCCAATTATCTGAAGGAAAATAAAATTTAGAGTTGAAAGGGACTTTTAAAATCATCTATTTGGGCCCATTCCATTTTTAAATAGAAGAAATTGATGCAACTGACCCATGATGCCCAAATTCATAAAAGAAGTAGGTACTAGACTACCTAGGATTCTAACCCAGATTCTCTGACTACAAATCTGTCTTTCTAATATTCCATGCTTCTGCCCATTTCAGTGAGGATATGGTGGTTTGATTGTCATAGGACCAATAAATCTTTTTGCATATTATAAAGCCACATAGTAAACAGTATCTTCCCATAAAAGTAAAGGCCCATCTACTCAGTTCTAACATTTTTGCCAGTGTTGCTACATAGCAGAGACACATTGATCCTGGCTATATCTGAAGCACTAAAAATACCCCATGAGGGGATGGAGAGGTTCAAGATAATTTTAATAGGGCTTAACATATAACATTGAGAAAATCTATAGAACAGGAGTAAAATATATCATTAGGGAATTGTATGACAAGAAGGGAAGGTGGGTTTGTCACAAGGCAAAAGCAAGCCTTGGTACCAGCACTGGTACCAAGGCCATGTTGGGAGAGAGCAAAGAGACCTTTTGGCATGCTTTGTGTATCTCCTGCAATGGAACTGTGGAAAAACATGGTCAAGAATTAAATACTACAAACAAAAATAGATGGTTTTAAGTCTCAATCATTGGAGGGAATACCAGAATCCAAGAGATTAGAGATTCATTTGGTAACACAAAATTTATTTCCATATGAAAAAAGCCTTGAGCTTCCATAAGCCATGATTCAGATGAAAGGAAAGTAGAAAGACATCTTGTGTCCATCAGTTCAGATAGACTTAGCCTGAGGGAAAGGTAAGGGTGGAGGAAGGTGAGGTCATGTTAAAAGCAATAAACAGATGTCAGGTTGAGAGTAAGACAGCTAGTTAGCCTTTTGGTGCCAAGTGATAGGAACCTAGTACCAGTATAAGCTTCAGAAAGAAGAGGTACTATTACCACTAAAGGCTAAGCCAAGAAGATCTAGTTATGATTTGCCTCAGGCATGTTAAACAGGACTAGAAAAGACTAATGAAGGTTTGGGTAATGGGTAGAAAAAACAAGAGAAATAGAGGAAGGATGGAAGAAACTAGGGGAATGTGTTCCTTTTAATCTCCTTGCTAAATACTTTATCAGAAATTAATCACTTTTATATCCATGGGAAAACAAGAGGTAAAGATAGCCTAAGGTCATTAATGTCATCCAGTAGAATTCTGTCAGATTGCTAAACCTCATTATGATATTCTTTCCAAATATCCAAACCATGACTGATCTAGAGAAAAGCAGTTATAGTATTGCTAAATAAGAGATATAATATTGCTATCTAAGATAACCACATTTCATTTTCCAAATTTGTTGTAAGAGGATTCAAGTAGCAAAACATAGCTGATTAACTTTAGCTACAGAGATTCTAACTCTTCAGAATTAAATCTGAGAGAAAAGGTTTTTGAAGTAGTCTCAAAGGTCTTATTCAGATGTTAATCATTGAAAATTACTGAGGCAAAAATTTTTGTTTAAGCCTAAGCTTTTGAAGAGTGACATGATAAGCCTTGACCCTTTTAGAAACTTAATGAAAGATGATTCATTGTGCAAAATCACCAAATCATGTTACTTCTCAAATTCTATCTGTTTAAAATGGCTATTTATGATTAGAGGGAAAATACATATGTAAACAGAACTGTAACTAGCTGAAACTGTTGCCTGTGTGGTTGGTGGGACGTAGGATAATCCTACCATTGCATAAGGTCATACAGGAAGAGGGCAACTTATATCCTAGAGTTTAAGTCCTTGTATATATAAGGGTACCTTGGCAAAGAAATTCTGGGGTCAGTTGCCTTCATATGACCACAAAATGAAATATAGGAAGAGGTTTGTTGCTCCACAGAAAATTAAAATTCCCCAGATATTAGTTTCCTCGGCCAAAACCCTGGGCCTTGTGCTGGTTAAGGATATATATATATATAAATTTAGACAATCAGAGGGAGAAGAGGCAGCTAAGTGGCTCAGTGATGGAGAGTCAGGCCTAGGTCCTAGGTTCAAATTGGACCTCAGAAACTTCCTATCTGTGGGAACCTGGGCAAGTCACTTAACCCCAACTGTCTAACTCTTATAGCTCCTCTGCCTTGGAATCAATATGCTAGAATCAATTCCAAAACAAAAGATAAGAGTTTTTGTTTGTTTGTCTTTAAAGAAAATCATAATGACACCAAAGAAACGATCTGTGAATAGACAATCTTCAATCATGAGTCTATTCACATTTCTGCTGCCAAAAGTTTCCTTTATAAACATATATCATAACATACATATGCAACGATGCAACAAAGCTATCACATATTTCTGCATTTCACTTATGTGGACGTCTCCATTTGTAAGCTCTACTCAACAGATTGTTTACCCAGACTTCCTTTCTCTCAAAGGGTATGGCAAAGCTGTTGGGACATTTCCCAACAGATTTGGAACTAGTCTAAGAATAAATAATTCATTGCACGACAAAAGAGAAGGAGCAACTGATAAAGTATCTGTACATTCACTTGGCCCAACTTTCCTCTAGCAC